>NC_062545.1:44082271-44454621 GCF_016906955.1 Phacochoerus africanus
TGTGATTGACTCAGTTCATTCGTGATTCATCACCTAAGGCTGTGTGAGCTACAGTCTCAATTGGATTCTGTTAGCAAGGAGGAGGTGGAGCAACCATGGAAGAGGCTATCAGCAGCATGTGACATAAAAAGGTTCCCAAATAACAGGCCAGGCAACCCTTGACCACCCTGGTATTCAATGTTTTCTCTACAGAACCCCTCCTAAGAACTATTCCTAAGAGTCACAGTGCCAGAAACAGCCCTAGTTTCAGAGAGACTTTCCTAGAAAACTGTTCCCAAAGTCAAAACTTGTACTCTGCTAAAAAAGTGGAACATCTTCATCAGCAACCTTTGAAAGTCTTCTGTGAGAAACAGTGGGTACCACATTCGCCTTTTGGGAAAAATCTGTGGATGAAACCAGTCAAGAGCACACTTGGGTTCCTTCTAATGAGCTTCTCCCTGAACAGCCAACTATCACTGAGGCTGGCAGGAGTAAGTGGGCATTTTCTCATCTAGTCCTGAAAGCAGACCTCTGGGTTTGTGTCTAAGAGGAAAAGGCACTGCATCCAGCGGCACAGATGGCCCTGGCCCAGGCAGCCTTATCAAACCTCATTTGATGGGGCTGGTTAAATTATACATTTGCACTTCCCTGTTCTTAGAAGGTATACCTACAGGAAAAACCATGTTGCAAAGTCAAGGACATCATAGCTATTTTTGAAAAAATTGAATACTTAATATATGCCAGTCACCAAGCTAAGGGCTTCACACACAAGCTAAGCTAATCTTATCTCACTTAATCTTACACAAGAATCATATAAAGTTGTTGCTGACATTTTACCCTCGTTCATAACAATACTGAGAACTCCAGGCCATGTGTGGAGGAGTTGGAGTCATTCAGAACCAACTAAACCTTGTGTGCATCATCTGCCACACTTCCCTTTACTGTTGACATGTGCATAGCAGATAAAGAAATCACCTCAAAACGACGCCTTATAAACTGATCATTGTGATCACAAATACCCAACACAGTGAAGCCCATAAACCCTCCCACCCTGCCTGCCCTGTGTCCTCACCAGCAGTCAGCAGTCACTCTTAGACTCTGGATCTCTGGTCACCAGAATGTGTGTGTGGCTCACTGGCCACAGCCCAATGCTGAGCTAAAAAGATGGGTATAGAGATGTTTTAGAGATGTAGTATTAGAAAGATGACCAAGCCTTTAAACCTCAGAATCTTATAGCTTCAGTTAGGGTTCAGTTGCAGAGAATCTAATCTAAGCAGAAAGCGTTCTAGTGTAGGAAATGTGGTGCTTTCCTGAATAACTGAGAAGAAGGGCTGGAGAAGAGTCTTTAGGTGGAGGCTTCAGTACTGTTTCCTAGGACAGCTCTGCAGAACTGTCTACTGGGGGATAGCCTCCTTTGCCACAATTGAAGTAAGATGTATCAGTGGGGCTCAATCAGGGAAAAAAAACACTTCTCATTTCAGAGAGAGGAAATTTAATACAGGTATTGGTTGCAAGGGTGTTGGAAGGGCTGGAAAGACAGAAGAATAAAACAAGGTTGCCCAAAGATCCTTAAGAGCAGGAAACCATGGCTGCCCGTGGCTGGAGGAGTAGAGGGGAAGCAGCATGACCCAGAGCCCAGGATCATTGTGGTGTTGAGGCTCCTGCTGGAGCTGAACTGCCAGAGCCCACACTCCACACACTGCTGCTGGAATGCAGCCTACCCACTGTCCTCACCAGATGCTGGAAGAAAGATGAAACTCACCTATTCCCCATCCCTGCCTTGCCATTCTTCTGACACTATCAGCGTTAAAAACAAGACAACAGGCCCCAAATGAGTCACTTATGCTAAGCCCCATGGTGCCAACCTGAGACTTAAGACTTAATTACAGTTTTGGCTCTCCCAGAAATGGAATCGTAAACCAGTCCCTCAGGAACCACTTGGTCAGCACCAATGAGGTCATCTGTCGGACAGACCCCTGCTATCCCCCAAAGGAAAGTGACCTTGCCACAACCAATCTACTTCTGCTAGTTATAACTTCCTTGTTCTTGCTCCATTCTGCATATAGAAGTCTTTCATCTTGTACAGCTCCCCAGAGCTCCTTTCTATCTGCTAGATGGGATGCCACTGGATTCATGAACGGTTGAATAAAACCGTTAATATCTTTAAAATTTCCTCCACTGAATTTTTTTTTTAAACACCACCCACTGGCAAAACCTAATTATGGACCAGTTAGAGAGGGAAACTGCACATGTGGTTTTTACAGTCTCCATGCCCCCTACACAGAGAGCACAAAGGGTTGGCTTGAGGTGGGAACAAACAAACGACCAATGCTTCAGAAAATCAGAAATAGGTGCTGTAGCTATCAGCTCCAGGAACGTCCTACCTCAGGTCCAGTGCTCTTGTCTGGCTCCATTCCTGTCTTCATTTCCTGGGGCTGCCATAACAAATTATCACAAACTGGGTGGATTAAAAAAAAAGAAAAAACATATTTATCATCTCAAATTCCTAAAGGCCAGATATCTGAACTTAAGGTGTTACGGGATTAGATCCTTCTGGAAGCTCTGCTCCATGACTCTCTCCAAGCTTCTGGTGAGTACTGTCAACCCTTGGTGTTCCTTGGCTTAAGGTTGCATAAGTCCAATTTCTACCTCCCTCTTCACATGGCCTTCCCTCTGAACTTAAGGTGTTACGGGATTAGATCCTTCTGGAAGCTCTGCTCCATGACTCTCTCCAAGCTTCTGGTGAGTACTGTCAACCCTTGGTGTTCCTTGGCTTAAGGTTGCATAAGTCCAATTTCTACCTCCCTCTTCACATGGCCTTCCCTCTGTATCTCTCCTTTTCTATCTCCTATAAGGACACTTGTCACTAGATTTAGGGCCCAACCTAATCCAGGATGATCTCATCTCAAGATTCTTACATGAATTGCATCATGAACAACTTTATACCAAGTAAAGTCACACTGTGAGGTTCTGGATGCCTCAGATTTTTGGAGCCACCATCCAACTCTCTACCATCCTGAACTTATAGCTTCTCTTAGCCTTGGCACCTCCCCAGGCTATGTTCACAAGGATGATTCATCAGCCTCCAATACTCTGATTCCTCCAGATCACTCTGCGAGTTTCTGTTGCCCCCACATGCCTCTCAAGATGTTATCCCAAGAGGGATGGGAGAAGGAACCTCCTTCTCTTGGCATAAGTTCAAAAGTAATTTAAAAACAACTGATATTCCAAATAAGCATGCAACAAATGATCCCCAGCATGATAATATTAATAATTACTATTGTGATTATAATATAAAATGAGAATTCAGTGTTAAAATTATCTTACATCATCATACATCAAAAATAACCACACTCAAGTCATTAACAAACATAGTATTTCCAGCTCATACAAAAACACTACTGATACCTGTCAGTGATCATTATGACTGAAAACAAAGTTATGGAGACACAGTGTGTAAAATGTATAAGCTTGTTTTTTTATAAAAGCAAATACTGCAAGTCTGTGTGCCCGAGGCACCATGAGGTCAAGCAATACCAAAACGTCGGAGCAGGGAAAGGTTTGTTACAAGGCGAGACAGGAGGCTCATGACTTAAAAACTCCAGCTCCTAGAAGGCTTTCAGCAAAGTTCTTTTTTGGGAAAGGTGAGGGAGGTGCGTGGTTAGTTGCTGCAAGCTTCTTGGTGTCATGGTCAGATCACAATGTTCCTGTAAACCTCCATCAAACCGAATGTTATTCTCTCTCCTTTCATCCAAGGGAGCCACCACCTACCGGCCTTTAAAGAAGCAGGGTGGTGAGGGTCAACCTTGGAGATCCCTCCAGGCTCTAAAGCTCTAAAAGCTTAAATCATAATAACTAACTAAGCAGCTTACCCTCCCTATTAGATAACTGGCCCGAATTCACACGAATTCCACGGAGAAGAGGAAAGAGAAGGGCAGCATCCTCGCCTAGGGGCTGTGGGGCTCAAGGTCAGGCCCTTGTTGAATGAAGAACACCGGGCCAACCAGTGATGAGGATGGATCAAAGAATGGGCAGGAAAAGCCCGTCCCGTCCTGGGCCCCAAGTCCTTCAGGAACCGAACAGAGCAGGATGGGCAGAAGTTCTGTGGGCCCTTTCCACACGCGGCTCCAGCAGAAGAGCCAGGCTCTGTAAATGGCTGCCACGGATTCCCAGTCTTACCCCCACCCCCATCTTACCTGGAGCCAAGACTGGAAGACCAGGAGGGCCTGGAGGGTGATAGAGAACTGAGATCCACGCCTCGCCACATTCCGCAGGGAGGACCCCTACTGCTGGCTAAATGAGTGGTGGAAGCCAGCGCCGCGTGCTAATCTCGCACAAATCTCGCGCTAACATCCTTGCTGCTAAAAGCCAAATTCCCACCCCGGCCCTATTACAGTATCACAGTGGAAGCCTGCTCCTGAATCTGCTTACTGTCTACTGAGCTTAGCACCCTAAGAGTAAAATGTGGATTAAGAGGAAGGCTTCACAAAGATGGCAGTGTTCTGTCCTTGGGTAATTTTTTGGTTTTTTTGGCTGCAACTATGGCAAGCAGAAGCTCCTGAGCCAACAATGATTGAAGCTGAGCAAAGGTGGTGACAACCCCAAATCCTTAGTGGCTAGGCCACCAGGGAACTCCGGGTAATTTTTATTTTAAGACCCAGGAGCTAATGTCTCCTAGAAAATAGATTCAGTGGCATTTTGCTTTTTGACCTTTAAAAAGACAAAATCCCCAACAGAAGGCACTTGCAACCTGGTTCTCTACTCTTGCTGATGTGAAGATATTTCCAGCAGCCACCACTGATGGATAGAAACAGGACCTCTCTCTCGCCCACATTGTTCATTTGTTCACACATTCATGAAGAGACACTGAGTACTTACCATGTGTTCGGCCCCTGGTGAACCTCACAGGCCCTGTCTCACAGAGCTCAAAGAACAGCAGGACAGACAGGAAAGCAAAGAGGGGAGTCTGGGTGAATCATAGTCCTTATATGCAGTGGTGGAAATGTATACATTTCTTAATTTGTAACCTAACCTCCTTTCTGTTTCAACCTCCCACTTTCCACACAGTAGCAGAAATGTCATCAGAGCCCATGAGAGACCTCCTCTTTCCACAGTTGCATATAAATTTGGAGGTAAGTCTTAAAAAACATTGAAGAGTTACTTGGAGGGGTTTGGAAGTGCGGCGCTGTCCCTTAAAGCCAGTTGAAGCTACCTGTCCACTTGCATGTGCTGAGACATCCAGCATTCCCTCTGATGCTTGGTATCAGCCTCTGCAGTCACCACTGAGAAGTGGCCTCTAAGGCATGATCTCCCACAGTTCTGTACATTGTGCCTGAGCTGTGTTGCGTGGTGTTCTGGGACTCTAGATTTACTGCATACATGGTCCATCAGCACAGTTCTGCTACCAACCTGGGTCTCCACATCCATTTTAAGGTTCCATAAACATGTCTGTATCGGGTCTTTCTATCCCTCACCTCCATCCCCCATCCCCTTATTAAACAGTTCTCTGGAAGTGTGTAGCAAGAAACCATCCCAATTATGATTCAGGGACCTATTCTCTTTCCCTTTCATGACTCCACCGTCCTCTAGGTCCCTAGAGACTTCTCCATGCAGCCAGCAGAGGACAAGAGATGGAGATGTAGAAACCTCCTGCTTGGGAGGTTTCTACAGGCCAGATATGGAAGAAGCACAGATCACTCTTGCCTGTATTCCACAGGTCAAACTTAGTTATGGTCTCATCTGACTATAGGTGAGTCTGAAAAATGTCATCTGCTATTCTGTCCAAAAGAAAAAAGAAACAGGTTTTGTGGAGTTCCCATCATGGCTCAGTGGTTAACGAATCCAACTAGGAACCATGAGGTTGCGGGTTCGATCCCTGGCCTTGCTCAGTGGGTTAGGGATCCGGCGTTGCCGTGAGCTGTGGTGTAGGCTGCAGACGAAGCTTGGATCCCACATTGCTGTGGCTGTGGCGTAGGCCGGTGGCTACAGCTCTGATTCGACCCCTAGCCTGGGAACCTCCCTATGCTGCTGGAGCGGCCCAAGAAATGGCAAAAAGACAAAAAAAGAAAAAAGAAAGAAGAAACAGGTTTTGGTGAGCACAATAGCAAATTTTGCTACAAGAGAGAGCCCTTCTACCTCTAAAATGTTGAGGAAACCTTTTGCTTCCCACTCTCCACATTGCTCCTCTGAAGCAATGAGCATATAATAGCCTCCCAGGGAGGCTATGATATATTATGCAGCCACACACATAATTTAAATTGTTATAAGTGTTCTGCAAGCAGAGGTATGGGGTGTTCTGGGAACACACAAGCCTTAAAGAATTTCAGCAGGTGAAAATGGAGGAAAAAAGACTGTGATGGGGTTGGTGGCACAAAGCAGGTGTTAGGATACCAAAGCACTGGATTTGTTTAGGACAGAAGAACAAACAAGGCTAAAAAGATCACTGAGTAATATGAGACCCTGCCGATGATTTACATCTCATCATCTAATTAACCTAGCACTAAATAATGCCAAAGTATTCCTTGTATTAAAGAGTCCTTCCTCACTGAAGATATGCCTGGCAGATGGCAGGGCTCATCCCATTCAATGGGTTGGTCATTTTCAAAGTGCATGACATGGAAACCAAAAACTGTCAAACATGCCATTTTGTATAGTCCCTGTATTTGCAGCCCTGACCCACAACCTGGAAATATTTGTTGAGGGATCCCCACAGACCAGCACTGTCCAGCCACTGTAGATGAGTTTTTAAAAGATAAAACCTCATAACCAATATCCTTGCTTTTTTAATTTAGCTGTAGAAATACTGCTAACAATCACTTAGCTTTTTTCTTTCTTCTTCTTTTTACGGTTGCACCTGAGGCACACAGAAGTTCCCAGGCTAAGGGTCAAATCAGGGCTGCAGCTGCCAGCCTACGCTACCTACAACCACAGCAATGCTAGATCCGACCATCTGTGACCTACACCACAGCTTGTAGCAATGCCAGATCCTTAGCACCTCATGGGGGTTTGATCCCTGGCCTCCCTCAGTGGGTGAAGGATCTGGTGTTGTCTCAAGCTGCAGCAGAGCTCCCAGATGAGGTTCAAATCTGGCACTGCTGTGGCTGTGGGCTTAGGCTGGCAGCTGTAGCTTGGGTTGGACCCCTGGTCCGGGAACCTCCACATGCTTTGGGTGCAGCCTTAAAAAGAGAGGGGAGGAAAAAAAAAAAAAAGCCAGACCAAAAAAAGAGAAGGATGCAAAAGGGGTGCAATCACCTCCTAAGAATTGATTTCAGTTGACACCAAGTTGAAGGGGAACACAATGGCAGAGGAGAATAAGGGTGTGAGGAGATAAGCAAAGAGAACAGAAGAATCTGGGCCATATCAATACTCCACCTTTTGTGCAGAGAAGGTATTTGTTGGTACATTTTGATTTTGTAAGTTATAGACTATAAAACTCTCAAATTAGGAATATAAAAATGGGGAAGATTCTCAGTAGAAAACACAATATGCTAAATATTCTAATGTCTCCACAAATCTATCTTTAATTTCTCATGTATATCCATGGTCATATATGTGTACATAGCGTACCCTCCATAACAGTTTGCAAGAGACATGGTGAATCTATTAGGAGCCACAGTGAAATTTTTAAGAGAAAAGAATGAGGAGTTCCCGTCTTGGCGCAGTGGTTAACGAATCCGACTAGGAACCATGAGGTTGAGGGTTCGGTCCCTGCCCTTGCTCAGTGGGTTAACAATCCGGCGTTGCCGTGAGTTGTGGTGTAGGTTGCAGATGCGGCTCGGATCCCGCGTTACTGTGGCTCTGGCATAGGCCGGTGGCTACAGCTCCGATTCAATCCCTAGCCTGAGAACCTCCATATGCCGCGGGAGCGGCCCAAGAAATAGCAACAACAACAACAAAGACAAAAGACAAAAAAAAAGAGAAAAGAATGAGAGTAAAAAAATTGAAAAATATGGTTTCCAAAGAAGATAGGTTGGGGGAGAGGGATGGGCTGGAGTTTTGGGATAGAAATGCTGTAAAATTGGGTTGTGATGATCATTATACAACTATAAATAAAATTCATTGAGTTATTTTTTACAAAGAATAAAAAAGAGGGAGTTCCTGCTCTAGCACAGTGGGTTAATGATCCGGCTTGTGGAGGCACCAGTTCAGTCCCTGGCCCTGCACAGTGGGTTAAGGATCCAGTAATGCTGCAGCTGCGGCATAGATCATAGCTCTGGCTCAGATTTGATCCCTGGCTCAGGAACTTCCATATGCCTTGGGTGCAGCCAAAAAAGAGAAAATGAATAAAAAGAAAAAAGAAATTAAATTCTAAATTTCATGGTACTCCCTAGTCACAGCAGGATGTAGCCTCGTGCAGTAGCATAATAATGGGCTTCCTAAATCAACTGCAATTGGATTCAAATCCAGCCCCCCCCCCAATTCTGTACTCAGCTAGTCAAATCGAATTACTTAAGCTTTCTGAACCCCAGTGTACTTATCTAACAGGATAAGAATAACCTCGTCATTGGTAGATTATGGTGGGAATTAAATGAGATCGCATGTGTAAAGTACCTAGCTGTTTTAGCACATCCTGTGTGATCAGTAAGTGCGATTCCCTTACATACCTTAATGATAATATGAAATGAATAAACACCAGCCTTGTTCAGGAAACCCTAGCAAGGATCACATGATAGAAAAGTAGTTGCTTTGCATTTTAATCATAGGCAAATTCAAATTAACACTAATAGTATTTGCAAAAGAAAACGAAAATGCTCTCACACAATAAGCTTGAATTTCTATCTTAGGAATTTGAGAAATTCATTTTTTCCACTTGTTAGGATCTCCCTTGAGAGGCAATGATGAGATGAGATGAAAATAGGAAAGGTAAGGGAGGGAATGCTTTAACCGCAATTTGGACAATAATTTAAAAGATGATTCTGGGGCATTCCCGTCATGGAGCAGTGGACACAAATTCGACTAGGAACCATGAGGTTGCAGATTTGATCCCTGGCCTCACTCAGTGGGTTAAGGATCTGGCGTTGCCATGAGCTGTGGTGTAGTTTGCAGATGCAGCTTGGATCTGATGTTTCTGCGGCTGTGGCCTAGGCTGGCCGCTGTAGCTCCGATTGGACCCCCTTGCCTGGGAACTTCCATATGCCAAGGGTGCAGCCCTAAAAAGCAAAAAATAAAATGAAATAAAAATAAAAAGATGATTCTGAAGAGTCCCTTACTACCGTGCAGGTTAACCTGCTCCAGAGGACTTTGCCTCCTCCAATGACTAAAGATGACCCATATAACTCACCAACTTGTGTTTTCCCACCAGTTTCCCACTACCCCCAAGTCACTAGAGACACCAGGGATGCTAGGAAGTGTAGCATCCCTCTCTAATAGCATAAATCAAATAGCTACAAGCAATATAGGAGCCAAAAAAACAAGCTAAAGCACAATTTGTGTCTAGAACAAACTTTTGATGTAACAAAATACGGAGAACAGAGAAATATATAAAAAGTTATTTCATTTTATTGAAATGATTAAAAGAGAAGCAGAATTTGAGAAAACACTAAGAATAGCAAACAAGCTTACATCCATTTTGCTGCTATTCCTACTCCATGAAAGAAAAATCTAGAAAGGAGAACAGTGGCAAATGGAACTAAAAGCTTATGGGCATGTTTTGGCAAAGCTCAGGGAAGGGTAGAGTCAGTCAAGATTCATTAAGCACCCATGAGTACCCAGGGGAAGGCAGCAGGTGTTCACAGAGCCCTCTAATCGATTTTAGATTCTCAGAAACTCCTGAGGGACACTCTGTGGGTCTTGATACTTTCTCCAAACACTGAACAAAGACCAGGCAGTGTTCTATGCATTGCTAATTTCAAGCCCTTTCAAGTGATAAACAAAATCTATATAGTAGCAATGAAGAGACCCAATGTGTTGGTGTTAGTGTTCATCATTTATAATCTTCCTGCTTGGTGCAATCAGCCCTTCAATCCCTAAACTCTTGCTGAGCTTCTACTAAGTGCCAAGCACTAATCCAGATTGCCTCCTAGGACTTCGCATCACAGGAAAGAGCTAGAGAGGTAAACAGAGAGATACAACAACTTCTGATAAGTGAAATGGTAGAAGCAATCATAAGGAACTCAAGATACTCTTCCTAAAAGAAATGGGGTATATGGGAGTTCCCATTGTGGTGCAGCAGAAACAAATCTGACTAGTATCCATGAAGATGCAGGTTCGATCCCTGGCCTCAATCAGTGGGTTGGGGATCCAGTGTTGCCATGACCTGTGGTGTTAGGTCTCACAGACGAGGCTCAGATCCTGCGTTGCTGTGGCTCTGGCATAGGGCAGCAGCTGTAGCTCCAATTCAACCCCTTGCCTGGGACATTCCATATGCTGCAGGTGCGGCCCTAAAAAGCACACACACACGAAAAGAAAGAAATGATACATATGTTTTAAAAGATAAGCAAGAGCCATGCTAATAGAAGCCAGGGTGTGTTGGTGGTGATAATGTTGGGCCAGGTAGCTGAGAGATGCTGCGGAAAGGCACAAGGCAATCATGAGCATGACTTTGGGGGCCTGGTATTTGGGGTTCCAGCTAGCATGGGGTGGAGAGAACAAAAGGTTAAGGGTGGTAAGGAAAGTGCTGAGGTCAGGTTAAAGAGGTCAGCAGAGACCAGAAACTAAAAAGCCTTGTATGCTCTAAGAGTTTGAATTTATCCTAAAAGTAGCAGGAAGTCATTGTAGAACATTTAGCAGGGATGTTCACAGCTTAAGATTTGTATTCTTCTCACTGCAGCAAAGGTAGAAAATGCACCTAAGGTCACAGTGTAAAACACTTTTGCCTGGGATAGAGTAGGTTGCCATTCCTCCATCAGAAGAAATACAGGGAGTACAGGAGGAGAAACATTTGGAGGAAAGGAGAAAAGAAGAGCTTAATTTTGGTGCCTGCCATTCATCCCAATGAGTGTATCCACTTCGATTTATGAAAGAGGTTTGGGATAGTGGCACAGACCAGGGACAGAGGTGACTGTGGATGCCATGGAGTCAGGACTAAGGGCTAGCTGGTACACTCTGGCATGGCTGAATCTGATGCTTATGGTCAGTGTCTGTTCTGGTTTGTCAATGCCCAGCTGCACCAGTTGTTAAATATTGTGACTGTCACCTCTGTATGAGATGATCCAGAGTAACAATAGGAAAGGGCAGAGGATAGACCCCTGAAAAATGTTCATGTGTTTATTGGAAAAATGTTATTGGAGGAAAGATGGAGAAGGAAAAGAAGGGAGAAGAGAAAAAAGAAGAAGAAGAGGTGGAGGAGGGGACATGGGAGGGATGGAGGGGGGAGAAGGAGGAGGGAGAGGGAAGAGAGATAGATTTAGGAGCAGGAAACACCAGGAGGAATGTTTAAAACAGAGAGCACAGCCCATAGTGTCTGAAGAAGGGGATCACATGAAGGAGAGAAGATCCTGAACACATATATATTTTGAGAGAGAAAGCAAGATGGGTGGAGGAGGAGTAAAGCAACAGAAGGGAGCAAGATGAAGAGTGGGATGACGTGGCTAAGGAAACAGGAAAGGTGGGGCACAGAACCTTCTACTATAGGAACAGGTGGGGAGTTCCCTTCGTGGTGCAGTGGTTAACGAACCTGACTAGTATACATGAGAATGCGGGGTCGATCCCTGGTCTCCCAGATACGGCTCAGATCTTACATTGCTGCAGCGCCGATTTGACCCTTAGCCTAGAAAATTCCACATGCTGCGGGTGCAGCGCTAAAAGAAGACAAAAAAAAAATTGAAAATGGAACAGGTGGATTGGTATAATTGGGGGAGGAGTTGGGAAAGGACTGAGAGAGGGGATGTAGCAGAAAGTTAAGGAAGTTCATCTCAGGTTGTGGATGGCAAGAGTTTCCACCTGGCGCTTTCAGAGAAAGAAACTCGAGGAGAATGTTGTGCGTTGAAATGTAAGGCGTGGGCTGGAGATTGTGATCTTATAGATCCTTACTGAAGTGCAGTTTCACTTTTCCAATAGCTCTCTGGATCCTGGGCATAAAAATAGAAGAGGTAATCACCTGTTCTGATTTAGCAGTAGAGTCTTGCCGGAAAGATGCAGGGGAAAGAGAAGAAAGCAAGAGAATTTCAAAAAAAAATGTTATTAATAACATCATGAGAACTATACTTCTTTGAGACTTAAGAGAGGAGGGAGAACAAGGAGGAACTGAAGATCAGGAAAAATTAAGGAACACATATAATGTGACTAGAGAATAGAGAAAAGAGAAATAAGAGGGCTAGATTAATAGAAAAGGGGGCTGTAAAAATGTAGACGTTTAGGGATCTTGCAGGAAGAGCAATTCAGATTGCTTCAGCATAGCTCGAAGCTGGGTGATATGGAGGTTGGTTGAGCTGTTAAGATCTGAGAACCATGGACAGAGGGCATTGGGTGTGCTGCCCACCTCATAACAGTCCTCATAGGCATGTGTATGTATCATTTTCTATGAGTTGTCCGTTGTGGTGAGAAATTTACAGGTCAGCCTTTTAGAAGTAAGCACCATTATTACATTTTTACATAAGAAACTAAGGGTCAGAGACATTATACAGTGTGCCTGCTATCACACAACTGGGAGAGGGCAGAGCTGTGTTTTAAGCTCAGTTCTCTTTGATTCCAACACTTGTGCTCCTTTCAAGAATGACAGTGGAGCTTGGGATGAATAGGAAGACATGAACCACAGCCTACAGTCATTACTGAGCACCAGAGTGACCAGCTAAGACAGCTGTGAAGGAGAACGGTGAAAGGCTTGAGCCTTCAAGGAGAAAGGCTTTCGTCTGAGCATGCAGGAGTGACGGCGTCCTGGTGGTGCTGGGAGTCCGGACAGTGCCCTTCAGTCCCCATCCTGAGGTTCTTGGACAGACGAGAGTAAGCTGTGGTGATGGTTCTAAACGGTGTTGGTAAGAAGTTACTGTTTTGCCTCCAAAGAAACCTGAGTCCAGATTTGAAGGAAGAAATGAGATTAGGAATTCCTCTTCTGGCTCAGCAGGTTTAGAAACCAACACAGTATCTCTGAGGATGTGGGTTTGATCCCTGGAGTCGCTCAGTGGGTTAAGGATCTGGCTTTGCTGCAAGCTGCCGGATAACTCAAAGATGTGGCTCAGATCCAGTGTTGCCGTGGCTGTGGTGTAGGCTAGCAGCTGTAGCTGTGATTGGACTCCCAGCCTGGGAACTGTCATATGCCACAGGTGTGGCCCTAAAAAGCAAAAAAAAAGAAGAAAAAAATGAGATTGGATGGTTCCATAAGCCCAACTGTAATTTGCAAATGGCTAGAGTACCCAGGTAAACAGGACAAAGGAGGACTTAGGTCTCTTGAGAAGCAGCCTGCTGTAGCCTAAATGATCACTTTTCTGAGGGAGTGAAACAAGGGCTGGAAAACTAAAAACTAAAACAAAAACCCAGGGAAGCTATTGTGTAGGCTCCATAAGGAAAACACGCGTTGGCTCTGAGGCAAATCATTCTCATCATTGAAGACTTCTGAAGGCTTTGCTGATTACCTCACTCCTCTTGATCGCCATCCTTTTGGTCCCTACAGTCTCTGATTTTGCCTTCTATCATGCTGTATATTATTCATTGTTGTATATCTGTGACTGCAGAATGCTCAAATAAATGGCTTATTCATCCTAGCCAAGTACTAAGCATACCGTAGGTGCCTAATAGGCACATGTTTGATTCTCCAGAGAAAATGACAAAAGCTTTTAATGTACCACTTTGTGTTTGTTGTCATCATCTCTTAATATATATTTCTGTGGCTTATACATAGTCTTATTTTTCTTCTGAGAACTTGAAGCTATTAGGCAGGATGTGCTCTGAGAAAACTATAACAGTCATAACATAAAATCTCCAGGAAAGATGACCTAATCTTGGCCTTGACTCTGTCCACCACATGGAGACAGCTAGCAGACAGATTGCCACAGAGAAGGAACTGGCCTCTATGGAATCTGCACAGACTTAGGCTCTCAGGCATGACCCAAAGTTGGGCAAGTTTAGAGTCCACTTTTGTTATTTAACCAAAAAGAAATGATTTGCTTTGCTAAAATAGAAATTGCATTTTCAAAAGCACATTAAGAATTATTAATAACTCAATTTTTTTCATCCCATTCAAACCTTCCCAGCTTGATGGCATATTTTTTAATCAAAAAAATATATCTCAGGAGTTCCCATTGTATTGCAGCGGAAATGAATCGGACTAGTATCCATGAGGATGTGTGTTCGATCCCTGGCCTTGCTCAGTGGGTTAAGGACCCGGCGTTACCATGAGCTGTGGTATAGGTCGCAGACATGGCTCAATTTCTGCATTGCTGTGGCTGTGGCATAGGCTGGTGGCTGTAGCTCTGATTTGACCCCTAGCCTGGAAACTTCCATATGCCATAGATGTGGCCCTAAAAAGCAAAAGAAAAGAAAAAAAATCTCCTTGCTAAGAAAATGGCCAATGGGTGGGCTTCCAAAGTTGTTGACATTATTTTTGAGAACTATAAGATGTCTCCTCTGAGGACTGATGAGCTGAAGGAGAAAGAATTTTTTTTTTTTTTTGTCTTTTTGCCATTTCTTGGGCCGCTCTAGTGGCATAGGGAGGTTCCCAGGCTAGGGGTCTAATCGGAGCTGTAGCTGCTAGCCCATGCCAGAGCCACAGCAACGCGGGATCCCAGCTGTGTCTGCAACCTACACTACAGCTAACGGCAACGCCGGATCCTTAACCCACTGAGCAAGGGCAGGGATCCAACCCGCAACTTCATGGTTCCTAGTCAGATTCGTTAACCACTGCGCCACGATGAGAACTCCAGGAGAAAGAATTTAATGATCAATTTACCTTGGGCTCACACCCACTGTCCAGTCTCTAAGTACCATGACATGTCAGGCCTGCAGGTATTGCTGCTAAACTTCATCAGATAACATTATTAGTCTTTTAATACCAGCAAAACTTAGCTGAACGGCCAAACAGGCTATCTTCACTTACCCTGGAGAGTAACAGCAGAGAAGGAGTCACTAATCTGCTGCCCACACGAGGGTCTTGACTATATTCAGTCATTTGACAGAATGAACTAGAAGCTAATACATGAGACAGAGCCTGGATGGATCCAGGCAAAAGCTAATGGGAAACTTACCTAAAAATAATCAGTATGCACAATTAGACCACCTCAAGAAGATTTGTTTTGGGGGGCTTTCCTTTTTTTGGTTGTGCCCACAGCATGCAAAAGTTCCTGAGCCAGGGTTTGAACCTGAACCACACAGTAACCAGAGCCACAGCAGTGACATCAGGTCCTCAACCCACTGAGCCACTAGGGAACTCCCATTTTAAAAACGTATTTGTTTTTCAGTGTGCTTAACACATCTGAACTAGGCTCTATAGTTTATAAGTCTGAGGACCAGAACAAAGGGTGAAGAGAGTGAGGGGACAGTGGAGTGGACACTGGAGAGGCTGGCTGAGGAGGGCTGTAGAGTCTCTGCTTTATTCACAGTTGGATGAGAAGCTTTGGGTGGGTCTTGAGAAGGGAGTGGGGTGATCTGAGTTTGTTTTAATCACTCTCCTGCAGTACAGAAGAGGGCTTTGAGGGGCAGGAATGGCAGTGAGGGGAGCTGTTGGGAGGCTTTGACAGGGGTCCAGAGGAGACAGACCACTGGCTGCAGCTGGCATGGCAGCAGTGGGAAGGAAGGGATAGTTACAAGGCCCAAGGCAGAGGAAACAAGATGTGAAACTAAATGGCTGAATGTTTTTTAAATGGAATGAGCAACGTAATTAAGAATGAAGCATGGGATGTATCATTTTTGTTCATTTTACTAAGATTTTTATCTCCAACTTGAAATGTTTATAATATTTTTATCTCTCAAGTCCAGTAAATGTCATATTCTCATAACTCAAAATAACAAGTTAAATAAGCAAAATCTTATTCATTCTGGCCTCTTTTTTTAACAGCATTTCATGTATTGAAAAATAATTATGAAAAGGAATATTAAGTCTGGTGGGAGCATTGATAATTGTTCTGGAACTAATTCTACCTAACATGATTTAATAGGATTTATAGAATTCTAAAAATAACCAATTTAAATTAGACACACCAAGATTTAAATCCATAAATGCAGTTAGTTTAAAACATTGGCTATGTTCATAGCAGCACTATTCACAATATTCACAATAGCCAAGACATGGAAACCACCTAAATGTCCATCGACAGATGAGTGAATTCAGAGATGTGGTACATGTATACAATGGAATATTACTCGGCCATAAAAAGACAAACTAATGCCATTTGCAGTAACATGAAGGGAGCTAGATACTCTCATACTAAGTGAAGTAAGCCAGAAAGAAAAAGACAAATACCATACGCTATCACTTATCTGTGGAATCTAAAATATAGAACAGATGATCCTATCTAAAAATACCAAACAGGAGTTCCCGTCGTGGCGCAGTGGTTAACGAATCCGACTGGGAACCATGAGGTTGCGGGTTCGGTCCCTGCCCTTGCTCAGTGGGTTAACGATCCGGCGTTGCCGTGAGCTGTGGTGTAGGTTGCAGACGGACGCGGCTCGGGTCCCGCGTTGCTGTGGCTCTGGCGTAGGCCGGTGGCTACAGCTCCGATTCAACCCCTGGCCTGGGAACCTCCATATGCCGCGGGAGCGGCCCAAGAAATAGCAACAACAACAACAACAACAACAAAAAAGACAAAAGACAAAAAATAATAATAATAATAATTTAAAAAATAAAAATACCAAACAAAAAATAGGAACAGAGCCAAGAAGAGCAGACTTGGGGTTCGGGGTAGGGGGGAAGGAGTGGCAGGGATGGGCATTTGGTGGGTTTGGAGATGCAAACTGTTATATCTGGAACGGATGGGCAATGGGAGCCTACTGTACAGCACAGGGAGATGTGTATGATTGGGCCACTTTGTCATATAACAGAACTTGATGAAACACTGTAAATCAACTATAATAATAATAAAGAAGATTTTAAAAAAAAGTGTTAGTCCCCTCTCAATCACATATCTACTCTTAAAGAGAACAAACATTAACAAATATTAAAAGTGACTAAGACTATCAGTCCATAAATTTACATGGGTATGTAAAAAATATCCATTTATAATCTTTAAATCCATTTAAAATCAACTTTGATCCCTCACTCCACTCAACCCTAGCGGGGTAGTTCTCAACAGGTTCCTTGACTTCCAATTTCTCTGCCCCTAGGGAAGTCTCTCCTGCCCCCTCTTCATAACTTAAAAAGCATTCCTTTCTCTTCTCTGTCCCCTGAAGTAATCAGTTCAGTGAGGTCAGAGTTTTTGGAAAACAAAAACCAGAGATTAAGGTTATTAAAGGTGACTTCAGTTTTCGCCCCTAACATCAATTTCTCCTAAAGCCTGGACTTGTAACAAAAAAAAGACTTCCTTTTAGCAAATAAAATATCATAAGAGTATTAGAATGTTGTTATAAAAGACTGACTTCTGCTTTGCTGACACTCTCCAGCCCTCTTGCTTATTTGCTATGATAGAAACTAGCTGCTGGGAGTTCCCGCTGTGGCTCAGCGGTAACAAGTCCGACTCAAGTATCCATGAGGACATGGGTTTGATCCCTTGGCCTTGCTCAGTGGGTTAAGGATCTGGTGTTGCCTTGAGCTGTGGTGTAGGTTGCAGATGCAGTTCGGATCTGGTGTTACTATTGCTGTGGTGTAGGACGGCAGCTACAGCTCTGATTTGACCCCTAGTCTGGGAATTTCCATATGGCATGGTGTGGCCCCAAAAAGCAAAAAAAGAAAAAAGAAAGAAAGAAACTTGCTGCTATGTTCTGGACTACTATAGAGAGAGGCCTATGTGGAAACAAACTGAGAGCAGCCTCTAGCCAACAGCCTATGAGGACCTAAGGCCCTGAGTCCAACAATTGTGAAGGAAGAGAATCCTGCAGACAACCATATGGGATCTTGAAGCAGCTCCTTCCCTACTTGCGCATGTAAATGAGACCAGAGCCCTGGTCAACCTGACACAGCCTGTGAGAGACTCTAGAGCAAAGGACCCAGATAAGCTGCGCCCAGATCTCAACCTGCAGAAACCACAAGATATAAATGCTGTTGTTTCAGCCACTAAGACTTGGGTGGATTAATTTGTTATTCATCAATAACTAACACAAATTGCCAAGCATTTGTGGTGCCCTTGTCAAAGCATGAATTTCAGAGAGCCAGTGAGAGGGTCCTACACTGTTTATATACTGTGCCTATCAAATGTCCTGTTCTTTATATGTATTAAAAATATTTACTGATGAATGACGGAGTAAATTTAAATAAAACAAAGAGAGACACATTGTAGACAAAAACCTTGAATAGGTTTGTTTTGTTTGGGCTGTAGTATGCAGTAGCTTGATGTGGGACCTCAGTTCCCAGACAAAGAATTTAACCCAGGGTACAGTAGTAAAAGCACCTAGTCTTAACCACTAGACTACCAGAGAATTCCCTGATTGGTTTGTTTTTTTGTTTGTTTTGGTATTTTTGTATCATTTTGAACTTGTAGAAAATGGACTAACTGGTTGTGTTTAATAAGGTCTTTGAGATAAATGATGATATGTGGAAACTTATGCCATCATAGAAACAACATGACCTATTAAAAGTTTAGTAATTAGGAGTTCCCGTCATGATGCAGTGGTTAACGAATCCGACTAGGAACCATGAGGTTGAGGGTTTGATCCCTGGCCTCCCTCAGTGGGTTAGGGATCTGGCATTGCTGTATAGGTCACGGATGTGGCTCAGATCTGGCGTTGCTGTGGCTGTGGCATAGGCTGGCAAGCTACGGCAGCTACAGCTCTGATTAGACCCCTAGCCTGGGAGTTCCAAATGCCACGGGTGTGGCCCTAGAAAAGACAAAAAAAAAAAAGACAAAAAAAATGAAGTAATTAGATAAACATTGATGATCAATTATCAATAAATAATATTAAGATATTTAGGTTTAGACTGAAAATTATGCAGATCATAACAAAAATTTTCCTTTACATTATCTGGGTCCTGTAGAAACAAATATAATGAACATTCCAACTGTAAATGGAAATATTAGTTCTTTTAACATCCTGGAAAGGGCACAGTTGCACTTTGAAGAAACACACTAGTGTGATAAAAAAAATTTCTCTAAGTGACAGACAAGCAATGGAAACGGAACATATTTTTTTGGGCCAAATCAGACCTGCTCTGTAGAAATGTGACTCTGGAATCAACCATATTCTTCTTATGCATCTAACCCTAGAACAAGGTTTGTGCTGCCAATAATAGCTAATGGCCCAGACAGTAGTTGTCAGACTAAGCAAATAAAAATACAGGCTGCCCCATTAAATTTTATTTTATTTTATTTCCTTTTTAGGGCTGCCCCCGCGGCATATGGAGGTTCCCAGGCTAGGGGTCAAATCGGAGTTGTAGCCACCGGCCTACAGCAATGACAGCCACAGCAATGACAGATTCAAGCTGCATCTGCAATCTACACCACAGCTCATGGCAATGCCAGATCCTTAACCCACCACAAGAGGCCAGGGATCAAACCTGCATCCTCATGGATGCTAGTCAGATTTGTTTCTGCTGAGCCACAACAGGAACTCCATGCCCTATTAAATTTTAAAGTTCAGATAAACACAAATAATTTTTAATATAAGTATATTCCCCAAAATTATTACTACTTACTTGGTGGGAAAGAATGGAGTTTCCCAAGGGAGGGCAGACTAGTCAATGAGAAGACCTGGAAGAGGGCTGCTGAGTGAGAGGACTGAAGAAACAGAGGACAAGGAAGTGTCTGTAGGTGACGTTATGAACAACTAAGTGAGGAGGCTTTGGTGTTCCTTTATGAGGCACAAGATGGTGAGTCATACTAAGTTATCAATGTTGTGTCTCTGACTGCTTTGGGTTTTTTACTTCAAGCCACATCTAAGTGACACCACTTCACATTGGAGACCTAATAAATGTACATGGCTTACCACAAGTTTCCAGCAGAGGGCAGTAAAATGTCCTTGAGGAAGGAGCAGATATCAATCAGGCACCTAATAGTCCAATTGAGACAGCTCAAAAGACTTTAATGAAGACACTACCTCCCCTACCCTTCCATGTGTGTACAGGACTAAGGAAACCAAGAAGAGACATTGCACTTGGATACTAGCAAGAGCAGGAAGCCATCAATGCTCCTGGATCTGCAAGAGCCAGGGAAGGAAATGGTGTTTTGCGATGGTGGGCTGGCCCCTCTCCTGACAAGAGGTGCAGCTGTGGACAGATGCAGCCCCAAGCAGGGAAGGAGCAGAGATAAGTCTCCTATGTCTCCTTCTAACTGCCTTCTGGGGTCTTCCATGTGCAGAACTCAAGTCTGTTGGCAAGGGACCCCAAGGCATGCAGTGGAGAGGTCAGCCTCCTGAGGCAGGAACCAGGGCAGGAAAGTACAAAGAACAGCAAAAACAGAATAGGGTCCTTTTTCTAAGATGCACAGTACCCTTTGGACTATCAGCAGCCTGTCTTTTGTTAAACAAGTGCTTAAACACCCATTGGAGTTTAATAAATCTGGCCTGTCAAGTCAAGTACAGTGGTATTTTATTTTACTTAACAATCAGCATGCCAGATTCTGGGGTGAGGGAAACTAGTAATGACAATAGCCAACATTTTTGGCTTGTCACTATGCTCTAGGTACTGAACTAAGTGCTATGCAGGCATTACTTCATTCACCCTCATGCCAGCCCTATGAGTTAGGCACTCTTGTTTTTGACATCTTACAGATCAATGAAGGGGACAGGGAGTTCCCATTGTGGCTCAGCAGTAATGAAGCTGACTAGCATCCAGGAGGATGCAGGTTCAGTCCTGGCCTTGCTCAGTGGGTTAAGTATCCAGCATTGCCATGAGCTGTGATGTAGGTCGCAGATGCAGCCTGGATCCCATGTTGCTGTGGCTGTGGTGTAGGTCCACAGCTGCAACTGATTAGACCCCTAGACTGGGAACTTCCATATGCCTTGGGTGTGGCCCTAAAAAAATATGCAAAAAAGGGGGGGATGCCTAAAGGTTAAGAAATTTGTCTGTATCACGAGCTGCTGAGATGTGAAATTAACATTAATCTGACTATAGACCTGTGTCCCTGGCCTCAAGGAACCTAGTTCAGGAGCAGAAACACTGGTTATTGATAAGAGTGTGTGTGTGTGTGGGGGGGGTTATTAATAAATGCTCTGGGAGTTTCCGTCGTGGCGCAGTGGTTAACGAATCCGACTAGGAGCCATGAGGTTGCGGGTTCGGTCCCTGCCCTTGCTCAGTGGGTTAACAATCCGGCGTTGCTGTGAGCTGTGGTGTAGGTTGCAGACGCGGCTCGGATCCCGCGTTGCTGTGGCTCTGGTGTAGGCCGGTGGCTACAGCTTCAATTCGACCCCTAGCCTGGGAACCTCCATATGCCGCAGGAGCGGCCCAAGAAATAGCAACAACAACAACAACAACAAAAAAAAAGACAAAAAAAATGCTCTGGTTTTGGTAACTGTAGGAAGTTATGAAAGAAGAGAGGTAAGGCAGCTAACCCAGAACACAGTGGGGAGAGGAGCAGATGTTCATAAGGAAGTGGTGGGGAGCCTTATCTTAGTGATGGTATTTTTCTTAAAACAGTTGAGTTATATTCTGCTTTGCAGTACAGCTATTTTGTGCATAACCCATGTGCCCACCTTAGCGGTTCTCAGCCTCACTGCATACTAGTATCACCTTAAATCAGTGTCCTAATATTGTACATCAACTATACTTCAATTTTAAAAAATGTCATAGACCCCATCCCAAACCGTTTCAATCAGAGTTCCTGGGAATAGAGTGCTGACATCAATGTTTTTAAGTCTTCCCCAAGGGATTCATCTCTGCAGCCAGAGGTGAGAGAAAATGTGTAACTCTAAAACTTCTTATGAGTAGGAGCAATGTCTTTTTTTTTTTTTTTTTGGTCTTTTCTAGGGCCACACCTATGGCATATGGAGATTCCCAGGCTAGGGGTCTAATCGGAGTGGTAGCTGCCAGCCTACGACAGAGCCACAGCAACGTGGGATCCAAGCTGCATCTGCAACCTATACCACAGCTCATGGCAACCCCAGGTCCTTAACCCACTGAACAAGGCCAGGGATCGAACCTGCAACCTCATGGTTTCTAGTCAGATTCGTTAACCACTGTGCCACGACGGGAACTCCTGACAATGTCTTATTTATTTTATAGCTTATAACTCTGTCTTACATTCAGTTCAATACTTAAATTGATTTGAGTCAAATAGCTATAGGATATAATAAGTGGGAAAAATTATAAAGCCATATTTTGATTATATAACTTAGAAGGATTCAAGTAAAAAAAAAAAAGAATAACTTCCTTAAATAATGCTCTTTTATTTGAACCTGTAAAGGCATAAGACCCTTGTACTCTTCCCAATTATCAACACACACTGTTTTTCTCAAGAAGCACATATTCAAGTATCAGGAAATTAACTGAGCTATTTCCATCTACATCCCATGAACAGCATATGCATCAGAGGCAAGAACATCATGAATAGGGAGATTTCATGTGAGGGCATCACCAGCATAGGTGTGCCCTGGCAGAGATGCTGTGACCTGAGTGATGGGGAAAAAACAGAGCAATAAAAGTGTTTGGAGTATCTGGACTGACTATACTTGTATCCAACAAAACTGACTTTAAATCATAAACTGTCAAAAGAGACAGATAACATCACTCTATAATGGCAAAGGGATCAATTCATCAGGGGATATAACAACTGTAAATATATATATGCACCCCAATATAGGAGAACATAAATATACAAAGCAAATATTAACAGGAATAAAGGGAGAAATAAACATCAATATAATAACTGCACACCTACTTTCAACAATGGATAGATCTAGGTGGAAAATCAATATGGAAACAATGGACTTGAACAACATGGATCAGACAGATCTAACAGACATATACAGAACTTTCCAGCCAATGGCAACATAAAACACATTTTTTTCCAAGTCTACATGAAACATTCTTCAGGATAGAAGTTCCTGGGTGGGAATGTTTAATGAAGTAAGCCCTGGTCATATGACCAAGTCCTGGCTCCAAGAAGAGAGGGAGAATCTAACCATTTGTTTACTATAATGGGAGGCAGTACCCTGTGTTCCACTGAGACCAATGGTAGATTATTCCAAACAGGAAGGAAAGTTTGGAAGGTGGATAGCTGTAGAAATGCTGATAGTTCACTATACCTTTTTTAAAAATTTTAATTTTTGTGGATTTTTTTGGCCATGCCATGGCATGTGGAATTTCCTAGGCCAGAGGTCATACTCTCACCATAGCAGTAACCCAAACCACTGCAATGATAATGCCAGATCTTTAACCTGCTGTGCCATAAGAGAACTCCAAATTTTTTTTTTATATTGGAGTATAGTTGATTTATAATGTTGTATTAGTTTCAGGTTACAGTAGTGATTCAGTTACATATATGCATGTATCCATTCCCAGGTTCCTTTCCCATACAGGTTATTATAAAATATTGAGTAGAGCTCCCTGTGCTATACTGAAGGTCCTTGTTGGTTATCTAATTTACATATAGTAGTGTGTATATGTTAATCCCAAACTCTTTATCCTTCACCTTGACCCTTTCCCTTCGGTAATCATAAGTTTATTTTTGAAGTCTATGAGTCTGTTTCTATTTTGTAAATAAGTTCATTTGTATCATTTTTTAAAGACTCTACATATAAGCAATATGATATATTTATTTGTCTTTGACTTCTGTTGCGAGACATGTTTTTATAATATTTTCTTAGCCTGTTTGATGAAAACTCCATCTTGTCCTTCTTTACTTTATCCTACCTTCCTGCTTGAGAAACAGTCACGGTGATAGTAAATGACTTGAGGATTCTCTGAAATGCTATGCATAGATAGCTAACTCAAATGCTAATGATTCTTAAATGCCTATACTTTAGAGTAAAAAGTTTAACCATTTACCAGCTAAGTGACTTTTAAAATAATAAAAAAAACCTATATCCTGCACCTACAACTCCCTTTTCGCTTGATGTAATACTCAAGAGCACATACAAGCAGTGTGGTTTCTTGAGGCAGGGATCTTGGTCCCTGAGACCTTGAGTTCCCCCAGTTCCCACCTTTACATAAGATAAATGTCTCTGTGTCTTGTTTTGTGTTAACTTTTTTTTCCTTAAGCTCCATAGCACCTGTTCTTCAGCCCCATCCTGCTGAGCTGGTCTCGACAGACTTCATTCAGTATAATTTCTAGGTCCATCCATATTGTTGCAAATGTCATTATTTCGTGCTTTTTTATGGCTGGGCAATATTCCATTGTATATAGGTAACATATCTTCTTTATCCACTTTCCTGTCAATGGACATATGGCTTGCTTCCATGTCTTGGCTTTTGTAAACAGTGTTGCAGTGAACATTGTCGTGCACTGCAATTACAGTTTTTCTCTGGATAAATGCCCAGGAATGGGAGTGCTGATTCATATGGTAGTTCCATTTTTTGCTTTTTAAGGAATCTCCATAATGTTTTACATACTGGTTGTATCAATTTATATTCCCAACAGTGTAGAAGGGTTCCCTTTTCTCCACACCCTCTCCAGCATTTATTGTTTGTAGACATTTTGATGATGGGTCATTCTGACCAGTGTGAGGTAATACCTCATTGTAGTTCTGATTTGAATTTCCCTAATAATTAGCAATTTTGAGCATCTTTTCATGTGCTTTTTGGTCATCTCTATGTCTTTCTTTGGAGAAATGTTTATTTAGACCTTCTGTCCATTTTTTTTTAATATATATTTAGCTGAATGAGCTGTTTGTATCTTTTAGAGATTCATCTCCTATGTGTCACTTCATTTGCAAATATTTTCTCCCATTCTATGGGTTGTCTTTTCATTTTGTTTATGGTTTCCTAACTATACCTTTTAATTGTTAGATAAAGCAACATGAGACTGGCTGCTTATAACTAGTTGTTCAAAAATTTTGGTTTTATCATGTGTTGTCAGGTCAATGATCTTTGAGGGCAAGCCACACCTTACGTAGAAAGCCAAATTCACATTTCTTCAGCTTGAAATGCACTCTGTCTTTTAAGCAGTTGGCCTTAAAAACTTTAAGTCTTCCCTGGCACAATAGTTTGAATCAACTCAGAGATTATATAGATAAATAGCAACAGATTGTATAAAGATTTAAAATAACAGATTACCTAGCAAGACAAATTGGTTACTTGTAAATTTATTTGACAAACACATCAGTGTACACACACATACACACACACACTAATTAGCCGGGCAACTTCTTACCACAATAGCCATTTTCATATGCTTTAGTAACTTTTCCATCTGTCTTATTTTCCTGTGGCTATTGTAACAAATTATAGACTTGGTGACTTAAAACAGAGATGTATTCTCTCACAGTTCTGGAGGACTGAAGCCTGAGTCAAGATGTCCACAGAGCCACATTCCCTCTGAAGGATAAAGGAGAGAACACCTTCCTTGCCTCTCCCAGGTTCTGGTAGTTCTAGGCATTCCTTGGCTTGAAGCAGCATCATTCCAATCTCGGCCTCCTGGATCCGTGTGTCCTTTCCTCTATGTCTGTGTCATCTCCCTTTGCCTCACTCTTTTAAAGCTACTTATGATGGCATTTAGGGTCCACCCAGATAATCCAGGGCAATCTCCTCTTCTCAAAATTCTTAATTTGATTATACCTGCAAAATCCCTTTTCCAAATTTTAAGGTAACATACATTCCAGGGTTTAGTACTTTATATCTTTGGGTGGCCATTATTCAACCTTGTACACCATCATCGTTTGTTGCTAAATAGTACTGTTTAAATTTCCATTTACTCAGAGTTCCCATAGTGGCTCAGCAGGTTAAGGACCCAGTGTAGTCTCCATGAGGATGAGGTTCCATCCCTGGCCTTGCTCAGTGGGTTAAGGATCTGGTGTTGCAGCAAACTGCAGTGTAGTTTGAAGATGTGGCTTGGATCTGGCATTGCCATGGTTGTTGTGTAGGCCAGTAACTGCAGCTCCGATTCAACTCCTACACTAGGAGCTTCCATATGCTACAGGTATGACTGTATAAAGAAAAAAAATTAATGAATTAATTTCCATTTTATACGAATACCAAAGACAAAAATGCCCAGTACAATAAGAATGAAATAAATAACTGGCTTAAGGGGAAATTGGTTCAAGGAAATGATGAATAGGAGTGTTTTAAATTCTGCTTGAAAACAGAATGGCCAAATCATGTTGAGTCATAGAGTGTTGATGGTCTCTATTTAGATCACAGATTTGGTTCCCTCAGAAATATTCAAACAGGAACCAACATTGCCTAGAAACAGTCATTCATATACCTAGTATTTATCAAGTACCCACTCTGAGAGTGTTACTATTACAGGGTGGAAAAAAAAAAAAGAATAAAATGTCAATGAAAATAGCAAATACATGTGACTTTTTTAAACTGCTGTAAAAGAATAAACAGGAACCTCAATTGAATCGAGCTGGGAGACAAGAAGGGGGAACATTCAGGCCCTGCAATGATAGCAGAGCCCATCAGGAAGAAGAGAGATCATCCTGGCCAAGACTCAGCCAATGAAGAGCCATGGACTCTCTGTTTACTACAGCCCTCCTAATTTCCTTTTCCTCTCTATTAAACCATTCTCCTTCTCTTGCTGTGGGGGGACTTGAACAAGGCTTACTGTGGTTGCAGACCAGAACTGCAGTTCTCTGCTGATCCTGGATAAACCTGCAACTGGAGAAACAGCTGTCAGTCTCTTTATTTCAGGTCAACATTGTCAATCAAATAAAAATACAAAAGTCATAAAGATAATTTAAAATAAAAAATACTATATATATATATATATAGAGCATATAGGTATATACATATTATATACCGTATAAAATATGTACCATGCACATAAAATATAAAACCATGGCTTTTTTAATATAATAGTTTACTCTATAGGTGTTCATTTGTAAAAATAATACACATTATTAAAAACTTGGGAAGCATGAATTTGGAACTCTTTGGCAGAAATGTCAATGGGCTTAACCAACTATTTTTTTTTTTCATATAGTTTAACGAAGCAAAATCCAAGCTTATGATGTATTCAAGAGACACCTCTAAAACAAGGCTAAAATTAGAGAAATAGGCAAAATAGACTAGGCAATTGCAAACAAAAGTAAAGCAGGGTTGTGAGCATAATATCTAACAAGGTGAATTCAGGCCCAAAAGCATTAAACAAGACAAAGAAGAACACTTTGTAACATTAAGTCCATAATGCAAAATGAAAATATAGCGGTTCTGGACATCTTTACCAAATAACACAGCAGCCACATTCATAAAGCAAAAACTTCAGAAAATGCACAAAGAAATTGACAGACACACTAATAATACATCATTATTAGTGCAAGACATATCAAGTAAAAATAAATATAAAATAAATATAAGTTTTATAAACATTAGGTATATAAAAATTTATAAAATAAATTTTATAGACATTAAGTACATAAAAATTTATAAGAAATTTTATATATGTTAAGTATATAAAAATCCTAAATAACATACTTAGTAAGGTAGATATTCATATAGGTGGATATATATCAAATTTGTAACCTGATATTAAACAACCTATCATCTTTTCAAGAAACAGGAAATATCTGGGGAAACTGACTATATTATATCAAAAAGAATACTTCTCCATCTAAATAAAAAACCTTGAATAAAATTTAGCATCCATTCTTGATTCAATATTTAATCAACTTTTTTTTTTTCTTTTTTGGCTGCTCCTGTGACATATGGAAGTTCCCAGGCCAGGGATCAAATCCTAGCTGCAGCTACAGTAAATATGGAGTTTTAACTCACTGTGCTGAGCCAGGGATTGAACCAGCACTGCTGCAGAGACACCACCAGATCCTTAACCGAGTGCACCACAGTGGGAACTCCAATCAAATATTTAAATAGGAAATGATTAATACTTCCTTATTACAATTTATATATATATATACACATATGCTTAGCCTCCAAATCAGCATCTGATAAGAGGGGGAATACCTGAAGTCAAGTTTAAGGCATGGACTCCCATTATTTCTACCACTTATTATGATGGAGGTATTAGCAAACATAATTAGTAAAAAAAAAAAAAAAGAATTGGAAAGGAAAAGATAAAATTATCTCTATTTGCTTAAGACATGATAGAATACCTAGAAAACGTAAAACAAAGGTAAAACTAAGATAAACAATAGGAGAATTCATCCAGTTAGTAGAATATAAAAGCATATAAAAATCAACACAAAAGAAAAGAAACCAAGATTAAATGCTTGAGTATAAACTTAGAAATTTGCAATACTTACATGAATGAAAGTTTAAAACTAACTCCTGATGGACTGAGAAATTCAAGAGTAAATTTGACTAAGCGGAATGATGTGTCTCGTTCTTGGTCAATTCATCATCATAAAAATATTAGCTCTCTCCAAGTTAATATGTACGTTTAACCTGAAACCAATAAAAGTTTGGATTGAAATAGGGTCTACTCAAGGTAATTGACTGATATCTTTTAAGTCTCTTCCTATTTACAGTGCTTCTTAGTCTCTCACCCTTTCCCTTTTCCTCACACTAAGACCACCATACCACCACCACCATCCCCAGGTAATCTCTCTAGCAAGACAGACCTCATTATGCGATGGCTGTTTTCTGAGAACAAGGAGGAGGCAACAAGATCTTTAAGATACAGCCTTGCAAGCTGCGTGTCACTTCTGACACATATTATTAATCATAGTCAGTCACTGGGCCAGCCCAGATTCAAGGAAAAGGGAAACAGACTCTTATCTCAATTTGAAAAACTGGCAAAGTAACATTGTAAAAAATAAAAAAGCATGTGGGATGGGAACTACTGTTACAGCCATCTTTGCAAACACAATCTACCATAAAATGCAAATGAAAACTACAAAAAAACTTGCATCCTTCAAATTGCAAAAATCTAAAAGTTGACAGTGGCAGGCTCGAAAGAAATATGCAATCTCATGCACTGCAGGTGGAAGTAGAGTGTGGTAAAGGCGCTATGCAAGGGAATCTGACAATAATTACCCTTTGACAGCAATCAATCATAATCCTACTTCTACCTACATGAATAGAATATGTACATATGCTGGTTGCGTTAACTTCACTTTTCTTTTCCTTGACCCATAAGAGTAAGCACTACAGAAGCTATGATTTTCATTCTTTTAAAATAACTAAAAGCATCATCAATTGATATGCTGAGCACCGTTGCTGGTCTTATATTCTGATAAACAGAGGAACTCACAGTATATCTGATAAGGTCTGATTCTGCAAGTAACTTAATATTCTGCATATTTATGTAAAGATGAACTTTAGCTTCCAAGTTATTCTTAAATTAATATGTAATGAAATCATTTGTCTGGGTATTTCCTATGCATTCCTGTTAATCTCCTAATGACTTTATATTAGGCATTGCACCTCACACTCCAAAATTAGTAACAGACTTATCAGAACTATTTTCACATATACATATACTCCATGTACACCTGAACATAAGCAGGTTTATTTCTAACTATCCCTCAGAAGTCTTCTTTGTTGAGGCCTCACAAAATCTCTTTACAAGGAGCACTCTCAATTATTTATTTGAATTTCAGGTAATAGTTGGGAAATTACATTAGACTGAAGCCACTTCTATCAATGTTACTTTCAGAAGGCTAAAAATAAATAAATAAATAAATAAATAAATAAGCCACCAGGTGAAGTATTTAAAAACAAGACATCGTAGTTCCCATTGTGGCTGAATGGGTTAAGAACCCAAATAGGATCCATGAGGATGGGGGTTTGATCCCTGGCCTTGCTCAGTGGGTTAAGGATCCGGTGTTACTGTGAGCTGCAGCACAGGCCACAGATGACGCTGGGATCTGGTGTTGCTGTGGCTGTGGCATATGCCTCAGCTGCAGCTCCGATTCAACCCCAGCCTGGGAACTTACATATGCCACAGGTGTGGCCCCGAAAAGAAAAATAATAATTAAAAAAAAGAGATGAAGAAATATAACAATGACTTAGTTATTATTCTTAGAGACATGATCTCAAAAACAAGCATAGTATGCATTACAACAAGCATTTTAAAGATCACTTTTGGCACAACACTGTAAACCAATTATACTCTAATTTTTAAAAAGTAAAAAAATAAAGATCACTTTTAAGAACAATAGAAGTGGTTATACAATGCAGAAATCAATTACCTACAGGATGCATGAAAACCATTTCTAATTTGATATTTATACAATGAATAATCTGAAGCATGAAATTTCTTTTATCATACCTGTGTAAAACACTCCTATCTTTCAAAACAAATTAGATTATTTTTCCTATTATAGTTGCTTTATAATGTTCTGCCAATTTCTGCTGTACAGCAGAGACCGTCACACACACACGCACACATTCTTTTTCTCACATTATCCTCCATCATGTTCCATCACAAGTGATTATATTTCCCTGTGCTACACACCAGGATCTCATTGCTTATCTACTCCAAATGCAATAGTCTCCATCTACTAACCCCAAACTCTCAGTCCATCCCACTCCCTCCCCCTTGGCAGCCACAAGTTTGTTCTCCAAGTCCATGAGTTTGTTTCTTTTCTGTAAATAGGTTCATTCGTGCCATATATTGGATTCGAGATATGTTATATCACATGGTATTTGTCTTTCCCTTTCTGATTTTCTTCACTTGGTATGAGTCTCTAGTTCCATCCATGTTGCTGTAAAAAAGCAAATTACTTTCTTTCAAAACACATTACTTTTCTTCAAATAAATTTACACAAGAAGCTGACAAAATGTCAAAGATAAATGTAAAAATGAAGAGAACACAAGTAGAAAAAAAGTTTAAAAACATGCATACATAAATGTCTACTTCATCTCTAAACTATGATCAGTAGATTCGAATCTAACAAAACTTTTTTTTTTTTTTTTTTACAATTACCATAGAGCAAATTCAGGCAACTTCCTCACCGCCCCTTCTCAAATTAACTACACTAGACCAAGATTCTGAGCTTCAGCACTACTGACATTTGAGGCTGAATAATGGTTTTGAAGGCTTCCACGTGCACTGTAGCATATTTAGCAGCATCCTTGGCCTCTTCTCACTAGACACCAAGAGTAGTCCTCTCTTCCCCAGTTGTAACAAAAAAAGTCTCCAGACATTGTCAAATGTCTCAGCTCCTGAACAATGCATTGTACAAATGCTGTCAAACATTTCCAGTTAAGCAACTTAAACGTTTATGTCCTGTTTTTTAATTATGTGAAACCTAGTTAAAATATAGGTTCCTCTGGGGAAAAGTTACTACTTCCATTACCCATCTACTTCTCCGCTAAATTTTGTACAAATAAGAAACTTTAAAAAGTTGTTACATATGGCTGTTAGTAAGGGAATAACACTGCAAAACACATTTATCAAAATGAAGGAATGGGGTAGTTCTCTGGTTGTCTTGTGGTTAGGACTCAGTGTTTCCACTGCTGCAGCCCAGGTTTGATCCCTGCTCTGGGCATTGAGATCCATGGACCAAAAAATTAAAAACATAAATAAATAAAGGAATACTTCACAGAACAAAACTCATAAAAGATAATAGCAGTTGAAATCAATCTTCATTTCAGAAAGGAAGTATTAGATACTTTATACAAGTAAAACTATGCTGTTAGCACTTACCTACATGCTGGTTTTATCATTTTGGTCAGGCTTTCCTTCTCTCAGACAGGTTTCTTTTTCTTGTCCTCATAAAATCAAGTTAAATTATTAGAGCTATTGAAGGAAAGTGCAAACACAGTCAACAGCAGATAACCCAAATAGTTTGACCTGGGAGTACATATAATCTTTTTTTTTTTGCAATTATCTGGATATGAATCCTGATGTTAAAATTAATTTACATATCTGAATCTCTAGAAGACAGAGAGAAGAAAGATGAGTATATAATTACTTGAAAAATTCAGACCAAGGTTAAATGTTTGTTAAGGACAACTGAATGTGGACTATAATTTTTTCCAAACATTTTATTTTCATGTGATGTAACTATCTATATCCAAACACAATAACCAAATAAAAAATAGAATGTAGGACTCAATTTAATGGTTTGTAGTTTTTTTAAAAGTCTCTTTATTAAACCTGTTACAGTAGGATTCATTGTTTTAAATATAAATACAAAAAACTCTAGGATTGTCACCAAAAATGTAATTGAAGACTGATACTAGAAGTTATTTTCCTTACATTTGCTTCTCTGAATTCTCTACTTTTTCAACAATGTGTATTTTTTAAAGTTGTAAGCAAATTCTTTTTGCACTTTGTTTTACCAGTTTTATCACAATTTATAGCCTGTCAACTAGGATTCTTGGACAACTGCTGACAGTAATCTTGTTTCCTGGGTTTTATTTCAAACTGTCTTGAACTTTTCCTATACTAATTTTTGTTAAAGGCATTTCCTATTAACTAAAGTTAAAATGTGACCTTTGAAAATCTTGATTTCACAGATGAAAGTTATGCATAAAAAGCCAACTATCTTATAATTAGATCCTTAAGTTAGAAAGTAGATATTATTATTCTATGTAACATTAAGACAAACCATAGTTCTTACCTTTCTATTTCCTGATTTGACAAGAATGGTTAAATTCCTTTTTAGAAGAGTACACATATACATTTTTAATTTGGCATTCCATATTCAGCAAAAAACTATTCATATTTTTAATTGTTGTGGCATCTTCACAATTCTAATAACAACAAAGCTGAATTTTACTGCACTGCTAACCTAACAAAAAGAAAATATTTTGAGTCCAAATGTTTAATCTGGTAATAATGAGAATATACTTCAATCAAGAATGTATCATCTAAAAAAGTGGTATTGCTATCTTGTCGTGAGTTTCTCATTGCATTTCTGCAGGCCCTATAGGTTTAGAATAAATGCAGCATTCACATAATACTATAGTCCATGAAAAGAGTATATTCTTTTATTGTTTTTGTTCATACATGTTGTTTCAACTTTCAATAATAAAATTCAATAAATTTGATTCCTTAATCATAAAAACTTGCTTTACACATTATTTACATGTTGCCAAAGTCTACAGCCATACAAAACATCACAAGGATCTGACTGACTCTATGCACAGTACCCTCACGTAAAAGGAGGAGGGAGCTAATCAACTAACACACATTCAAAGATTAAATTGTAGATGTGCACAGTGTATTTGGCACTGTTCATTAATATAACATTCCTCACTTAAGATAGGCATTATTAAGCCTTAGTCACAATATACCAGAATTTTCTAATTTGCTATTCACATCAAAACCAGCTTTCAAACTCTCTAACAGTAACAGTGTTAAGAAACAAAACACAGTCAGAATTGGGAATAGAATTCAAACCCTCCAACTTCTTGCTAGGCTCCAAGCTGCCATCCGTAAGGTAGATTTGATAATTTTTCCATTGTGGGGAACATCAAGAAGAAACAATTTAAAGACAATATCCTTCAACACACATAAAGACAAACAACATTTTCTTTAAAGTTATCAGTTCTTCTTGGGAATGCAAAAGGAGCCCTCATAATCCATAGCTAGTGATGATTTTGACAGGAATTATAGAATGACCAATGCCATTCAAGTTGTGGAGACTGTACTAGCAGTTAAACTCATGAGAAGGATCTGGAATGCCTATATGTGGAATCAAAATCCTTAGCAACTTGTTTTAAAGGTCTCTTCCTACCAAGGACAGACTCAGGTCACAGGTTACACATTTACTCTGATGTATAACTCTACACTGCTTTGAAATGTAAGGAGAAAATAAAAATACAAAGACTCAACTATTAAACCTTTAGTGACTTTGGCTATATCCTAGTGGGTAATTTATTTGACTAACTTCATTTTAACAAATGTTAAGCCGCTTCACGTCAACAGGCCCATTAAATTTAATTCATTAAAAACATATATATTCCAGAATGTTTAAAAAAACACATTTATAAAAGGCATAAATTCAGCCAAAAAGCCTCAAGAGAACATGGATCACAGTATAGGGGAACAGAAATAAATGCTCTGGTAAAGTTTAAAGATATGCTGTAGCATCACACAAAACTTTTAGCAATAAATTAAAACCAAAAAAAGTCTCACAATGTACAAATAACTATAATGTGCAAAGTAATGTCACTGAACCAAAATTTATTTTAATCATTTTATTTCAAGTGTATTTTTAAAATCATAAATGGGGTTTTGTAATCCAAAATCAAACCATTTATTCTTCATAGCTTCAGAATTTGACAAGCCATTCCAGACCCTGCTTTCCAAATCCAGTCTTCTTTGCTATTTTTCAAACTCTGAGACCTAGTATTTAAACTACTCCATTCTAAATGTATAATTTTGGAAAACTATTCTGCACTTGTTGATTCTTCTGAAAACAGTACATCAAATATAAAGAATGGTTTCTGTCTACTAAGAATCATCAATGAGGGAAGAAATATTAAACTTGTATCAAAAAATCATCTATACATTTTAAAAATAACAGAACCAGTGCTGTTCTCTGCCTTCCATGAAAGAGAACATGCAAAATTAATTTACTTTTGTAGACTTTGGTAATATTTTATTACCTACACAGGCCTCAATCTTACTTAAAGATCTTTTATGCACAGCCATCATCAGGATTTACTGAGTAAATCCCAGGTACTAATATGGCCCTAAATGTGCTGTTCCAAAGAGAACATGTTACTTTTGAGGAAAAGAGCTGCCTTGGTAACTTCCCTCACATAGTTAATGGAAATATTTTTAAACCAACTTTGCGTACTATGGAGCACACTGCCCACAAAACAGAAAAGGAAATCAAAACTTTCCTTATTCAGGCAATGTTTTACTTTAAAGATTTCAACCTCTTAACCTTTTTTTGACTGCCTCATACAATATTTAAAAATGTTTTAAAATTCTGTATTTCAACATTATAAGAGCTCTTTTGCAAATGATTTTTACAACCCAGTACACAGACAACAAAGCAACACTTTCAAGTCACAATGTTTGATAATAATGACGAGATGAAAATGGACGGATGTCTGAAAATAGGTTTTCCCTCGGCTCCAAAGGTGAGCAAACTTTTAACATGTGAGCAACACAGAACTCCATTCCTCTGGCGAGCCCTCCAATTCAGAATGCTTCCATTTAATAAGTCAATATATTATTCTTAAAAATTAAAGTTTGGTCACTAGGAAAGACTGAACAGAAAGTATTCCCCTCCCCCCAAAACAATAACAGAGCAGTTTTCATCAACTCCATTCTCTCCCCACAAAAACAGGGAAGTAGATGGGGCTGAAGCCTTTAAATCTGAAATTTCAGCTCCTAAAACATTGCTGCTATTTGCTCCAAGGTGCAAGTCCATGTATTTCCTTCTCCAATACTTCCCCCATTTATAAGTTTATTTCCACACACACATGCATACACACACGCATACACTCACTCATTCACACATACTCTTACTCTCAAGTAAGACACTTTTTTGTGTTGTTGATAAATTATGGGGATTATGAACTAGGTGTGTACAGGGTTTCATAGGTGCTTTGTAAACATCAGAGTCACTTGAGTCCTTTTCTCCAAAAGCCTGAAATCAAATTATAACAACCAGGGATCACTACTTTCCCAGACGCTGTTCACAGGCTGCATATTGACGAAGGGCAGAGAAAAAGTCCTCGTAACTGATGTTTAGGTGGGAAGGCAAAGAGCTGAAAAAAAAAAGCAAAGGAGAAAAAAAAGCAGTTAGATGATATGATGTTAATTTGAGGAGGGAAATCAGAAGGATAATGACCAAAAAGGCTAAGGACAGAAGAAGTAAAATTACAAGCATAGAGTATATCTAACTATTTCTGCTAAATGACTATTAAACTCACCAAGAAACAGTTCAAAATAAAAAATAATCTCTCCTATCCACCAGAAGAGAAAAGCAACTTGTAGTGAGATGGAGATTCAGAACTGTTTTTTTTCCCCAAGCTTCCAATTTTTATTTTTGAAACTTCCTAACAACCTTGTACCACCAGGCATACAAGACATAAATGTCATCTGATAGATCTCATCTCTCTCCTCTAGAAAAACCTGTGTCTAGACCATGAATTTCTAAAATATTTTTAAAGACCACAAGGCAAGATTCTGCTGATGAAGTTTATTAAAATATAAAACTAGAAAATGAGTCTACAAAAGATTAAAGCAAATACAAAAGTGGCAAAGTACCAAAAACGCTGCATTGGACTTCGGCCCATCTGAAGCTAATGTACTTAGGATGATAAAACTTATCCTTTGCTCACACAGATACAGAACATTGGAACACAACGAGTATGCATTATATTTATTAATCTAAGAATAAAATAAAAATTACTAAGAGACATAATAATGATGAATTCATTGAAATGTTAGGTCATTTTCAATTCTGACATTTTTATATTTTGGAATACTCTTTTACGCTTCAGGATGAAGGTGCGATGTAGTGCTAGAGGGATTCAGAACCTATTAAAGCCTGAGTCTAATTTAACGCAAAATTGGAGAGCTGATTGCAAAGGATTCCACTCAGACTCAGGTCAGGAACTTGGCTCTGTCAGAGTAAGGCCAAGACCACTCGAACAGTCTATGAAGTCAGCTGATAAGCTAAAGCTATGTGGTGAGCAGCCAACAGATGAACTATACTTACCTCCACCATTTCCAGCTGCTCAAGGGGCAATTACAATGTAAAGACAAGCACTTCAAAGACAGAGTAAGCACAGAACCAGAGGGTTCCCCTTTAAGGATTTTAAAGACTTAAAATAATTTTCAATACTTAACATGAAAAAAATCTCTAATGTATACAGCTTTACTGTAATGTTTAAGAAATCCCAAACAGTATCAGAATCAAAACTCAGGTCAGATTACAAGTCACAAGCAGATTCTACAGTCACATGCACACAAGAAAAGGACTGAACAAATCTACCATAAATGAACTCCTCCTTGACCCTGTGGTTCTCTCTCTCTCTCTTTTTTTTTTTTTTTTTGGTCTTTTTGCCTTTTCTAGGGCCGCTCCCGAAGCATATGGAGGTTCCCAGGCCAGGGGTCTAATCGGAGCTGTGGCTGCAGGCCTACACCACAGCCACAGTAATGTGGGATCCATCCGAGCCACGTCTGCAACCTACATCACAGCAACACTGGATCCTTAACCCACAGAGCAAGGCCAGGGATCGAACCTGCAACCTCATTGTTTCTAGTCGGATTCGTTAACCACTGAGCCACGACAGGAACTCCAACGCTGAGCTATGCTTTCCTGATCCTTCCTGTTCTTCCCCTGCTAGGTCTATTGAGATCTAACTGACATAATCTTTATCCTTCCCTCTTACTTTTTTTTTTTTGGGGGGTCTTTTTGAGGCCGCATCTGTGGCATTGGAGGTTCCCAGGCTAGGGGTCTAATCAAAGCTGTAGCTACTGGCCTATGCCACAGCCACAGCCACACGGGATCCAAGCCATGTCTGTGACCTACACCACAGCTCATGGCAATGCCGGATTCTTAACCCACTGAGCAAGGCCAGGGATCGAACCTGTGTGCTAACCACTGAGCCACGAAGGAAACTCTATGCCAAGACCTCTGAAATGAGTCACCTCCCTCCCTCCATTTCCTTATCTCTTAATAATCTCTGCTATCAACCCTATATCTTATTCATTCTATTGAACCAATATTCTCAAGGACAAATTTAACAATGTCCTTCTTGTTAAAAGCTTGCTTCCAGGGTTTTCCTCAATTTATCCACTTTCCTACATCTCTCTCATTTCACCTCCTTTATCCCCTACAACTCCTCAAGAAGCACTTAGGGCCACTACTCCTCAGTGACACAGAAGTAGTCTTGGTATTTCCCGGTCTATTCTGTCCACTTCCCTACATGATGATTAAGATTAATTATAGTCTGGTGGGCAGTAGACAAATACAGAGCAAACCTCAATATAATGTTATAGGGCTATGATAGACATATGTACAAAGATCTGTGGGAAAGCCTGTTATGTGCCAGGCATATGATGCCCATGATCAGATTTAAATCCTCAACTCCAAATTAAAATGTTCGTTTTACAGATACAGAGAAGTTTAAATAGCTTATCAAAGTCACGTTACTGAGCTACATAGCCAAGATTCAAAACGAGATCTATGTTCTAAGACATACTCTTCCCTCCAAACCTTTCCCAAGCTCAAAAAGAATCACTGCTCCTTCCTTGAAGGAAAGGCATCTGAAAGACATCTGAAATGACTTAGAAAACCCCTGGAAAAGAAAGAGACAAGGAAACCCAGAGTTTGGAGATTTGGGTGGGTCCTAACTCCACTTTGCTACAAGCTTGAGCAATGTCTCTCCCCCACTCTCCTGGCCTATGAAATGAGCAGGCAGTATCAGATGACCTACAGCCCTTTTGGACTCTAACATGCTTCATGTTCTTTTCTGCCTCTTTGATGCCTTTACTCCTCCAGCCCCCACCTTAAGGCATTTCTTAAAGGACCCCGTGGTACTGGGCTCTTCCATGTACATGTTAGGGAAGTCCTCTATTTTCACAGGTTCAATGACTTCAATTTTCTAGATACTGAAAACTCCCAGCTGTTCATCCTAGCCTCGATTTCTCATCCAAGCACCAATTCCACATCTTCACCTGCCCTCTTAGGTATTTCCATCTAAACAGACTATGGTCTCAAAATCATCTTATTCCTGAAATCAACATCCTTCCTTCAAAAGCAATGGTCCTTTGATTTTTCCATTTGTTTCAATTAACACCATAATGTACCCAGTCACTTGGGCTTAAAAATTTAGGAATCATTTCATTTCTACTCTAGCTTTTACTTTTATTATTAAAGTGCTACTATACCTGCAAGTATACTTAGTAATGGGTGCTCATGAGAAAATTTGTAGGATATTCTTCCTAAGAACCAGAATTTAAGTATTTTAAGGCTCCTAAGTCTCTCCTTTATTTTAAATCAAGGGTCTACAACTATAGTCCAGGAGCCCACATTGTTTTCATAAACAAGGTTTTATGAGAACACTGTCACACACATACTGCCTGTAGCTGTTTAGCTATACTAGCAAGTGTTTAGCTGCAGCAGAGAACAGTAGTTCCAAGAGACTGAAGTGTTTTACTCTGGCCCTTTATACCAAGTGTGCCAAACCCTGCTTTAAATAAGCAACTTCATTCTCACAATGTATTATCTCAGAATTTATACTATGGCCTCTTCACCTGTCTTTTTACCTCATTCTTGCCTAACTACAGTACACAGCTGCCAAACATCTTCCAAAATCATCATTCCCACACATTCCACAGGCTCAATAATTTCCTACTGCCTGTTTGAACAATTATACACATTCCTTATGCTGGTATTTAAAGCCTTCCCCATGTTGACACCTCCAGACTATCTGATTTCACCTTATACTACTCTGTGCTGGTGTGGTCAGTTCCCTCTTTCTTTAAAATGTGATGTTTATGCCCTGCGCGCCAACCCTCCAGCTTTTTTCCCCTACATTTCCCACCTTTTCTCTAATTACAAAAATTCTACCCATTTTACATACTCTGGATCAAGTCACATCTTTTCTGTAGACTCAACAACTCTGACCCACAGTTATCTCTCACTCTTGATCTCCTATTAGTTTCATCACCAATCACTGAACAACCACACACTCCCTTTTGTCTGAGTCATTTATATAGGTTTTGATTTTATCACTGATACTGTGACATAGCTTAGGGGGAAAAAATCCAGTATTACAAATTTTTTTTTTTTGTCTTTTTGCCATTTCTTGGGCCGCTCCCCAGGCTAGGGGTCTAATTAGAGCTGTAGCCACCAGCCTACACCAGAGCCACAGCAACTCGGGATCTGAGCCGTGTCTGCGACCTACACCATAGCTCATGGCAACGTCAGATCCCCAACCCACTGAGCAAGGCCAGGGATCGAACTCGCAACCTCATGGTTCCTAGTCGGATTCGCTAACCACTGCACCACGACGGGAACTCCCAAGTATTACAATTTTTTGTGAATTCTAGGCACATCTTGTACAGGGCTAGGTTCAAGAAACACTCATTGGATTGAACCAAAGACAGTACACTTTTAATTACTTACACGATCTCAGTCAACCTGATGTGCCAGGGTAGAAAGCCTAGTGTGCTGTCCACAGGACCAAACTTCAATACTAAATCAGGATCAGGGAAACCATTTGAACCTTGGAAAGAAAGAAAGATAGATGAACTTAATGCACATTGTTTACCAAAAAACAACTGAGGGCAAAATCAGTTCATCAAATTGGTTTCTTATGCTTTGAGTATCTGTTCTCTTCAGAAGCATTATTTGTACATTCTAACCCGTATTCCATGGCCCAAAATACACCTTTGACATCTATATTATTTCCAAAAGTGGAAGTTTTCTCTAAAGGCCATTTAACTGGATTGATTACCTGATAAGAAGGGTTACCCAACTCCCTTGCTAAACCCCACAGGTAGCCCCCAAATCCTTTCTTTCGACTGAAGTATTCTCTTGGCATCCTGGGACGTGCACTGCTTTAATGACTCAAATAGTATTCTGGACACAGAACCAAGTAATGCAGAGATGAAAAGCAACTTAAAAAGTTAATCTACTCTTGGAGTGCCCATTGTGGCTCAGTGGGTTAAGTACCACCCAACATAGTGTCCATGAGGATAGAGGTTTGATCCCTGGCCTCGCTCAGTGGGTTAAGGATCTGGCATTGCTATGGCTGTGGGGTAGGCCGGCAGCTGCAGCTCCAATTTGATCCCTAGCCTGGGAACTTCCATATGCTGTAGGTGCGGCCATAAAAAGGGGGAAAATAAAAAGTTATCTACTCTTCTTCCTTCCCCATGCTCCCATTGCAGCTAAGGACCCAAAAAGACCAACTCCCAGCTACATAGTGCAAATGTTCTCAGTGCTCTCCAGAGCCCAAACACCCGCGGAGCAGTAAAGGAGGCTGTATGACTGCCTCAAACTAGGTATATTTTGCTTTACAAACTGCTTTCCATATGAGATCTGACTTAAGAGAAAAAGGAGATAAACAATACTTCAACTACTTTAAAGTAAAATTTGAAACCATAAAATAATCACTGGCATAACAGAAAAGATGCTATAATCCAGAAGACCCAGGTTCTAAGAGTTTCTAATAACCTCAGTTCAGCCACTAAATTTCTGATAACAGGATCTTTCCAGGGCTTAGTTCCTTCATTTGTTAAATAAGGAGACTGGATCAGACAAGCCCCTCCAGAGGTAATAAAGAATTATTTCCACAACAAAGTCTCTTAAAGGTCTATGTTGGCAGAGTGAATGGACTAAGTAGAAGAACACATATTCCTATACTTGCTAAGCAAATCCTCTTTAGTACAAAAAAAAAGTGAAGAAGGTACTTCTGCCTAACAGTGGTGTGAAGTGGTGAATGAATCCTCCCCAAAATAACTAGATAAAAGCAGTCACTTAAGAGCACTGGATACTAGACAGAGCAGATAATTATCATTTAAAAAACAAAACACCAGGAAGGTCCCTTGTGGCACACCGGGTTAAAGATCCAGCACTGTGCAACCGTGGTCCAGGTTCCATCCCTGGCCCAAGAATTTCCACATGTTGTGGGTGCTGCCAACTCCCCCACCAAAAAAAAAAAAAAAAACCCCAAACATAAACAAACAAAACCAGCCAGAGCTTCAGGTAAGAACTATAAGTCTTCTGGCCTTGCTGCCTGGGAATGCGCCCAACCCTCACATCTCTACCCTCATCAACTAAAGGGAACAATAGTTTTACCAGCAGAGAACTGAATGCAAAGCAGATCTGCTGCCTGCAACCAAAAGATCTGGACTCAATTTGGATGTCGTGGGCAAGAGGGAGGGGGCAATGGTGAAAACGTGTGGTTTTGCCAGATAAAGGGGCAAAGTCAAAAGAAAACAAATGAGGAAAACCCACAGCTTTGTTAATCTTGAGATTGTGGCTCTCATTAGGGTAAGCAATATAATGGCAGGAAAATTAACAGGGAGATGCTGGAAACACTGGTTCAGATGAGCTCTCTACATATTCAGGCTAAATGGGAACCTACCACATGCAAGGGAAGAAGAAGGGCAGAGTGGACAGCACAGCAAGAAAGCCTAGTGGAAGCCTAGCCAAGGAGACCTGAGAACTCATTCGAATGTACTCTCCAACATCACACAGAGATCTTCAAAGTCTTACAAACTTAAGGTGTTTGAGTACAACCAGCAGTAAACCACTGACTGACACATGCAGGCACAGAATGCCAGAATAAGAATAAAATTAAAAACAGAAAAACTGAGCAGAGACAGCAGCAGTGATCTTTATTTATAGATAATATGATCCTGTATTTAGAAAATCCTGACTCTGCAAAAACAACTACTAAAACTAAGTTTTATTTGGCAAGGCTGCAGGATACAAAATTAATATTAAAAAACAACAACTATTTTCATGTATTATCAGCAATCTGAAAATTAAGAAAATAATCCAACAATCACATCAAAAAGAATAAAATCCTTAGGAATAACTGTACAAAAGTAGAAACTGTACAAAAGTATTTCCTAAGATTATAAAATATTGTGAACAAGAAAATTAGGACCCAAATAAATGGAGAGATATACTATGTTCATTGATGGAAGATTCCATATTGTGAAGATGGCAATTCTCCCCAAAGTGAGCTAGAGATTCAACCCAATCGCTATTAGAACAATTTGTTTTTTTAACTGACAAATTGATCTTAAAACGTACATGAAAATGTAAAGGACCCTGAGTGGCTAAAACTTTGACAAAGATAATCAAAGTTGAAAGATTTACTACTTGATTTCAAAGCTTATTTGGGTACACTGCAGTGATCAAGAGATTGTAGCATTTTAAGAAGACACATATAGACCAACAGAATAGAAAAGTGTCCAGAAATAAACTCACAGATTAATAATAAACTGATTTCCAATAAAGGAGCCATGTTAACTGAAGGAAGAAAATACAGTCCTTTCAACAAGTACTGTTGGAAAAATAACTGGTATCCTTTACCTCACACCATTCACAAAAATTAAATTAAAATGGATTACAGACTTAAATGTAACAGCTAAAGCTATAAAAAATTCTAGAAGAAAATACAAGAAAAAATACTTGTGACTTTGGATTAGGCAAACATTTCTTAGATATGACACCAAAATGCATGATCCAGAAATGAAAAAAACTGAAAAACTGGATTTCATAAAAATTAAACTTTAAAATAAAACACATTAAAAATAGGGAAATATTTGTAGACACTTCACCAAAGACACATAAATGACAAATTGACATATGAAAAAATGTTTAGTATCATTAGTCATTCGAAAAATGTGAATTAGAAGCACAATGAGATGCTATTACACATCCATTAAAAATGCCTAAAATGAAGAAAAAAAAAAGACAATAGTATGCCTTGCCAAGATATGGAGAATCTAGAACCCTCTACATTTCTGGATACATAAAATGGTACAGCCTCTTTGGAAAACAGTTTGGTAGTTTCTTAAAAGTTAAACACTCACCACACACATCAAGCAATTCCATTTTAAGTTAACTACCCAAGAGAAAGGAAAACACGTCTACACAAAAATTTGTATGCAAATGGTCACAAAAGCATTATTCAAACAAACCAAATATATACCAACTGATGAATGGATAAACAAAATGTGGTATATCCATAAAATAGAATACTATTCACCAATCAAAAATAAACCACTAATACATGCAACGTGGATGAACCTCAAAAATAATGTGCTGAGTAAACAGAGCATGAGATAAAGATTATGTATTATATGATCACATTTATACAAAACTTCTAGAAAAGGCTAAAGTATAATCAGAAAGCAGACTAGTGATTGCCTCATGTTGGTGGCAGGAGCCAGCATTAACTATTGTCACAAAGTAACTTCTGGTGGCCACAATTTTCAGAGGGGTTGCTTCTATCAGATTAATGATTTAACTGTGTACATTTTCATTTATCATGGGTCTACAACCCCTGCAGTTAACACTTGGTTTCCACAGGGTATCTGAGGGACTACTTTGAGTTCCTGCATCACTTTTAGGACATCCTCAAAACTACTCTCTGGTTGGGGCCTTACAGGTTCCAGGACATAGTCAAGACCCCAGTAACCTCTGCCTAGAGAACCCCTACAACGTCTACTTTAAGCCTATTCATCCTGAATAGAGTTAGGCAATGACAGAGTAGAGAACAGGAAAATAGAGTAAAAAGTAGTATTCAATGAGAGTAGGGAGTTAGTGAGACCAAGAGGTCAGAGAGGGACTCTGCTCTTTTTTCTTTTTTTGTCTTTTTGCCATTTCTTGGGCTGCTCCCGTGGCATATGGAGGTTCCCAGGCTAGCGGTGGAATCAGAGCTGTAGCTGCCAGCCTACACCAGAGCCACAGCAATGCAGGATCCGAGCCGAGTCTGCGACCTACACCACAGACCACGGCAACACCAGATCATTAACCCACTGAGCAAGGGCAGGGATCGAACCCGCAACCTCATGGTTCCTCCTCGGATTCATTAACCACTGAGCCACAACGGGAACAGATGAATGCAACCTCTTCTTTTTTTTTTTTTTTTCCGCTTTTTGCCATTTCTTGGACTGCTCCTGCAGCATATGGAGGTTCTCATGCTTGGGGTTGAATCGGAGCTGTAGTTTCCAGCCTATGCCACAGCCACAGCGACACGGGATCTGAGCCACGTCTGCAATCTACACCACAGCTCCGGGCAATGCCGGATTCTTAACCTACTGAGTAAGGCCAGGGATCGAACCCGCAACTTCATGGTTCCTAGTCGAATTCGTTAACCACTGAGCCATGACAGGAACTCGAGGGACTGTGCTCTTTAACCGACATGTATCAAAGCAAAAGAAACAAAGACAGGAGAGTTATATAAATGACTGAGCTGGAAAATGGATGATTAATAAGGTAAATGAATAATTTATGTGAATGAATGAAACATACAGGTCTGAAACTGTAGGGCTATAGAAGCTATCAATGGAAACGAATTTGTTAGAAATACTGTCTTTCTTCAAAACGATCAGTGATAATGCTAGTAGTAAGCAGAAGGACCATAAACTTAAGGCAAAAAGTTCCTAGAGGGGCTCTAGAGAAAATAAGCAAAATAAAGGCTTTTATAAACAACTGAAGAAAAATAAATAAAATATGTTATATCTGGTATAACATGACCCATATAGTGATACTATTGCTGTAACACAATGGAAGACTAAAAAGTCACAGATGACAATAGTATTATATTCTTGGGATTGCTTCCTAAATGCCTATTAAGTTCAAACCTAATTTCAACCTTAATAAAGAGTTCAAAATAAAAAAAGGAATGCTGTATGTCAATTACATCTCACTAAAACTATAAAAAAAAATAAGTTTTTTTTAATAACGGAGAAGGAAGCAGGAGTTTTATTTTTAAGAATATTCACCACTCTCCCCAAAATCCTTTTAGGTGCTCTCCTTTACCAATAATTCCTTGTGCAAGTGAACTGCCTACAAATTTATCTCAAAACTTTCACATATGGGTCTCTTAACTACAGAAACATAACAGGCATAATGACAACAACAACAAAATCAGGCATTATGGTGTGAATGAAACTTAGATATTCTCCTTCATACTGTACCCTTGTGGGACAGACCTAAAAACAAACATACATGACTTACTAAGCAAACTGTCTAACATATCTACATCCAAATCTGTGGATTTCTTTTGCTGCTGGGCTACTAACTGGCAAAAGTCTTGAGCAGCTCTCACAATATCTGCTTTTCCGTCTTCTGGGGACAGCACCTTCACTGCCGACTGGCAATTTAAAACTGGAGGAAGAAACAAACAAGGTATTAAAATAAGATACCCTCGTCCAGATACACGTTAAAATCAGTTTCAAAAAATACTCAATTCAGACTAAAATAAAGGTACAGTTCTTATAGTAAATAAGAATAGTTTGAGCCCTTCAATTTTAGTTATCACAACATACTTAGCTACTCTCTGCTGAAAGAAACCACATTAACATTTGTTTGTGTATTTACATATAGCCTTCTTTTCAAAATGACCATGTATCTGTGAAGAAATCCTCTAGAAAACAGAAATTTTAGTTATAGGGTAATGTACAATTTCCATTCACCTAAAATGCCAACAACAATTATAATGCAGTTAGCAATAACACAAGATAGAAGACAAAAATGAAGACCAGAAAAAAAATGTGCTTCAATGGCATATAAATTGTCTATGGTACACACATCCACCTTATCAAATTCTGATTCTATGGAGATATTTTACAATTGATAGGATGCTAGGAAACTGATAGCAATGCCTGATTCTTATCTATAGACATGCAATGCTTTTGTCTGGCAGAGATTCAATTATGTTCATCCCATAGAAAAACAAGTTTTGCCTCTATTTACATATTTATTTCAATATTTCTCATCTATATATGTCCATTCTTTGGATTCTGTTTGAACTGGTTATAAAATCCACCTGGTTCCTGGTTGTTTAAGAGTTAAATAGTTGCCACAAGCTGTGGTGTAGGTCACAGATGCAACTGGGATCTGATGTTGCTGCTACTGTGCTGTGGCTGGCAGCTACAGCTCCAATTCAACGCCTAGCCTGGGAACTTCCATATGCCGCAGATGTGGCCCCCAAAAAACAACCAAAAAAAGTTAAATAAAATCTTTAAACTTGTGTTTACTTTTTAGTATCTATGAAAGTCATGATTTTATCTTTCTATGCAAATTATCTTTTAACAAGATGAAGAAAGGAAAATCTAAATCTGATGATTAAAGATGATGATAACACTGGTAGTTCCCATTGTGGCACAGTGAAAATGAATCTGACTAGTATCCATGAGGATGCAGGTTTGATCCCTGGCCTCACTCAGTGGGTCAGGGATCTAGCGTTGCTGTGGCTGTGGCATCAGCCGGCAGCTGTAGCTCCAATTTGACCCCTACCCTGGGAACTTCCACATGCCTTGGGTGCAGCCCTAAAAAGCAAAAAAAAAGATGATAATAACAAAGACTAACAGAGCAAAACAAATAAATGAGTAGCAGAATTTGCCTTGAAACCCAAAATATATCTGCATTATGTCAGATATTCAACTTTATACTCATGCTTACCTTGATCATCTTTATCATTACTATTCGCAAACTCTGGTGAGTATTTGGAACAATCTAAGCCCAGAAGTTCCTGCTGCTGTTTTAAAATTTCATCCATCAATCTTGAATTGTTTCTTTTGAAAATACCTTAAAAAGGAAAAAATGGTGAATATCAACTAGGTTAATTTATTCTCCGCAATAGCTAATGGATGCTTATTGTGAAAACAACAAATTCCAAATGAAGCAGTGATGACTAATCCTAAACTACAATCTAAAAGGAAAACATGACAACAAAACTTTGTTATTACAAGAGTCTAGCTTCAGGCTAAAGCCAAAAAACAGACAAGGATAACATCTATGTATTAATATGAGCATGAGAGAGAAAATTTTTTTTTTCTTTTTAGGGCCACACCTGCAGCATATGGAAGTTCCTGGGCTAGGAGTTGAATCACAGCTGCAGCTGCCAGCCTACACAACAGCCACAGAAACATGGGACCCAAGTCTGAAACCTATACCACAGCCCACAGCAATGCAGGACCCTTAACTCACTGAGCGAAGCCAGGGATTGAACCTACATCCTCATGGATACCACTCAGGTTCTTAACCTGCTGAGCAGTGATGGGAACTCTGAGAGAAATTTTAAGAGACCATTGACTTGACATCTTTATTTACAGATTAAAAAACTGAGACTCAAGTGTAAGACAAGACTCCTAAAGGACCTGTATAGGAAGTTGTAAACTGCAGAAGTGGCCCAAAGCCTCTGTCTTCCTTTCTTCCAGTCTAATGTAATTTCCTGACAGATTTACTCTGTGTACACAACACTATTACCTCAACTTGATGTTATCTTTTATGGTAAGAAGAAATAATATGATTTAATAAAAAGCAGAGAAGAGATAAAAGTATTGAAACCAAAATTTAGTAAATTCAAATAAAGCATGAAAATATACTACATAAAACTGTTTTTGATCCTCCAACCATACACAGAATAGTTAAAACTTTAACTACTATCATACCACTGAGAAAGATGAAGGACCTATGTGACATACATTTAATATGAAGCTAAGCTCTAATTAAAACAATCCGGCTATTTTCAGAGAAGCCAGCTTTCTAGTGGCCATTGCCTTTTTGACCTTTATCAAGTGTGCCTTCTCTGAACTCTCAGTCAGATCTGCCTTTTAAAACAGTTCAAAGATTACCTGGGAGAGAGAACATAATAAATATACGTAAAATAGTACAGAATCTGCTGAATCTGCCATATATGTATATAGTGTCAACTTGGTTGTGTATGTGTGATAGCAGTACAAATATAAAAGCAGTCTTCTCTGGTAGGGAAAAGCTTTGTAAAACAAGTAAGACTTTGAAGTTCCCCTGTGGCACAGCAGGTTAAGGACTGGGTGTTGCAACTTCCGCAGAGGTTCATTCCTGGCCTAAGAGCCAGGAATGCCATGGGTGTGGCCAGAAAAACAAAAACAAAGAAGCAAACATAAAACAAGACTTAAGCTGAGCTGACCTTAGAAAGTTAGAAGAAAATAGAGAAGATAGAAGGTGAAAATGCTTAAGAAAAAAGATAATGAATTCTCAAAAGTCAGAGAAACTGGTACAAATGATTTGAGGAAAGAGATAAGGGGAGTTCCTGTTGTGGTGCAGTGGAAACAAATCCGACTAGTATCTACGAGGATTCAGGTTCCGGCCCTGGCCTCTCTCAGTGGGTTAAGGATCCGGCATTGCTGTTAGCCATGGTGTAGGTCGCAGACACAGCTTGGATCCTGAGTTGCTCTTGGCTGTGGCATAGGCTGGCAGCTGCGGCTCCAATTCGACCCCCAGCCTGGGAAGTTCCATATGCCACAGGTGTGCCCCTAAAAAGAAAAAGAAAGAAAAAGACAGGCCTAATTTTATTCCCTTTTGCCTACCCAGTGGGTAACCGGAAATTTCTGAGCAATGTGGAAATTTTTATCTTTAGGAAAACCAACCTGCCAACAATACAGATAAGGCCAGGCAACAAACTACTACAGTCATCCACACATAATTTGATAAAGCAATGGGAAAAAACTCACTACAAAGGAAGAGCTGAGAGAATAAAGAACAAGATTTGATTAGAGGCAAACACAGAAAATTCCACAGCTTTAATCCTGGCTAACAGAAAATAACATTTTTTTAAAGTAGGGAAATTCTACAAAGAGTTAAGGTTTGAAGGAAGAGACAAGTTTAGTTTTAGACAGCTGATGATAAAATATTTAAGTGGGGGTTATTGTAAAAGCAATTAAAAGACACGTGGAAATGAGGCCACATAAGCACCATGTGGGGAGGGCTCTAACCCTAACTGTTTTGCTTACCAGAGGCTACCACAGTCCCTGGCACAAAACAGACACTCAATAAATAAATGTCTACAGAAAGACAATGACAGGTCAGAGACCAACAGGGGGATTGGGAAAGGACACTTTTAGGTAAGTGACATTTCATCCAGCCAGTGAAGAATTAAGAGATTTTACAGGTGTGGGCTGAAAAGGTAACATCACAAAAGACAGAGAATCCTCAAGGTAAGAGCCACACACAAACAAATGATAAATAAGATCTCCAAAGGCAAAGAAGAGCAGAGGGCTAAGGGTGGGCCAATCATAGATTGAAAATATTAAAGTGAACATTTTGTAATGCCCATATCCAGAGTAAGACTAAAAATATATATATATATATATATATACACACACACATATATATACACTCTCAAAAGAAAAAAGGAAAGTGATTAATATTGGAAGCTATCTGAACAACAATGTTTGGAACAGTAATACCTGTGCAGTAATATAAATATGTAGGGTATAATAGCTATCCTCAAGTCAATCAACATTCATACATATGATACAAAAACATACAGCCCTCTTTCTGTCCATGTGCTCCTCCTTCTCTGATTCTAGTCACTCACAGGACTTTAAAACCACTCAAGGCCAAGGTAAGATAAACGAGGCAAAACGGAGGGGGATGATTACAAAAAAAAAAACAGTAATTAAGATTAATAATAACTTGATGTAATATCTTTAAGGACTTAAAAATTAATGCAAAACATCCATGAGGAACAAAACAGCATCAACATTTGCTTCCTAACATTTTGAGTTCATTCAAATATCTAATCCTACCTTGAATTTCTATAAGCATCTGAAAAGGAACCAACCTAAAGCTTGGCAGCTTATCTCTTAAAGCTAGCTCTCAAAATGCTATATTACATCATGTATAAAACAAAACAAAACAAAACAGCACTTAAGGGAAAAGCCCAGAAAAAAACAGACATTAAGAGAACAGTAAGTATATGGTTGACAAGACAATAGGTGATTTAAAATCATAACTGTTGTAAAGGTTTCTATAATTAAAAAACAAAACATAGTTCTTCTTTTTTTTGTCTTTTTGTTGTTGTTGTTGTTGTTATTGTTGTTGTTGTTGCTATTTCTTGGGCCGCTCCCGCGGCATATGGAGGTTCCCAGGCTAGGGGTTGAATAGGAGCTGTAGCCACCAGCCTATGCCAGAGCCACAGCAACGCGGGATCCAAGCCGCGTCTGCAACCTACACCACAGCTCATGGCAACGCTGGATCCTTAACCCACTGAGCAAGGGCAGGGACTGAACCCGAAACCTCATGGTTCCTAGTCGGATTCGTTAACCACTGCGCCACGACGGGATCTCCATAGCTCTTCTTTTTGTTCTATTTCTAATAAAGGCATCACTACCTGCCCCTACTACCTCATCACACCTAGGCATCCTCTCTACTCTCCAACATTATTACCACCACCCTCAATGCCCTATTCGATGCCAAACCCTTTACTCTTCTACAGCAATGTTTCCTGTACCCATTTCCTTTTGTCCATTGTCCCCACTATTTCAAGCAATAGTTGTCGTCTTTATAATATTACAACTACCTTCTAATGGGTCTTCCTGCCCCTTCTACGATGTATCACTAGATTAACTACCAGACTGATCTTCTCTGGGTACATCCTGGCAGAATCCAACTTTAATACCTTTAGTGGCTTCCAAAATGATTAATGTATTAAGACCAAACTGCTTAGATCAGCAGTTAACACTTTAGCCCATACTTCCACACTTGGTAGGTATAACACATGTTTATGAAATAAACAAATCTATCAATTTCTCTATACTCTATGCTTAGCAAATCAGATTACCTTACATTGCCCCCCCAAACACATCGAGTGACTCCAACCTTCAACTTTTGTTACTTCCCCAAGCCCACACCTGTAAAATTCTAATTCTTTACAGGCCAGCTGAAATGTCACTTACCTTCAAGAAGCCTTTCTGAATCCCCCAGCCAGATATACCCAATTCCTCCTCTGACTCACCTCACTCCCTCCAAATACACACTTTGTTCAAACTCCTTATTAAACCAATATTTTACTTTTTATTAGGTATAGTTAATTCCTCCACTCCCAACGAACAGTAATCTTACTTATGAACTTAGGTCTTACTCATCTCTCCCCCAAGGCACCTTCCACCCTGCATAAGTTCAAGGCTTATTTAGTAAACTGACTTATCAGTGCACAAAATGCCACTCAACAACAACAAAACCTAAATGGACACGTCACTGAATGGAATTTTTAAGAAGTTTCCAGGAACCTTTCACAATAAAAGGAGACACTTCCTTACTGCACACAAGTAGAAATTCTGTTTAAAAGGAAAAATGTTATACAGAGGCACCATTACAAAGTACCCTTCATGAAGAAGACTTTCATAAAGTTATTTTAAACTGAACCTTTGTCTTGGCTGATTTGGATGAAGAGACAAAATTAAAAAGTATCGTTTCTGAGTTCTCTTGTGGCACGGCAGGTTAAGGATTCAGTGTTGTCACCGATAACTGATACCTCACAGCCTGACCCCCATCTAGAAATCTCATTATACTATATGGTACTTATCTCACTCATAAACAGTATTCTCAGCCTACCATTTTCAAGATTCAAAGCCTACAATACACATTTCACATGATACACAAAAAATGCAACAAGATATAATAATGTCTTTGACTGAGAGGCAATTTCCTCTACACAATATCATGATATATATGGAGAGTCTTTTTCTCATATCATAAATTCATCTTGTTTACCTTCAAAGAATCTAAACTAATGCCAAAACAATGTAAGTAAAGAAACTATAGGGAGTTCCCGTCGTGGCGCAGTGGTTAACGAATCTGACTAGTATCCATGAGGTTGCGGGTTCGATCCCTGGCCTTGCTCAGTGGGTTAATGATCCAGCGTTGCCGTGAGCTGTGGTGCAGGTCGCAGACGAGGCTCGGATTCCACGTTGCTGTGGCTCTGGTGTAGACCCCTAGCCTGGGAACCTCCCATGTGCTGCAGTGAGCGGCCCAAGAAATGGCAAAAAGACCAAAAAAAAAAAAAAAAAAAGGAAAAGAAACTATAACAAAAGACAGTATATGCAGAAGGAAGCTGAGATTGCATTCACTTAGAAATAACTAATCTAAGGGAGAAAAATTAGCAAATATAATTATAAATTTGAATTATAAACTCCAATTAGACCCCAGCCTGGGAACCTCCATATGCCATGGGTGTGGCCCTAGAAAAAAGGCAAAAAGACAATAAATAAATAAATTTGAATTATAAATTTGAGAAAATTATATCATAATTTTTATATTATAGAATTATATAATAATGAACTTCAAGAATTATTTTACCCCATCCTTTTACAAATGAGGAAATAGACTCAGAAAGGTCAAGCAATTGTCCTCAGTCAAGTGTCTAAGACTTTAGACTGAAATCCAGGTCTCCTGGCTTCTAATTATCCAGTTCAAAAACTATTTGTAATGCTGATAAATGATGCTAAATCCACCTTACTATGAAATTTTTAATTTCCTTCCCACAAGTTAAACTTCACAAAATAAAGCTGATCTTTTTACAAATGAGCAGAAATCTTTTGAAAAAAAAAAGATAGAAGGAACATAAGAAACACAAGGGCACACATACAGCATAAAACTCTAGGACATCCCAACTTTTAGAAGTGGAGCAAACAAGCCAGACATACAACTCAACTCAGAAGGAATAATGAGACAAGAAGAAATCTGACCATACGTGATATCATGGAAACCAGGAGAGAAAATATTTCAGAGAGTAGAATTAAATATGCCCTATCCTCAAATTAGATTATATAATGTATTCGGTATATAAAGACCTTATTGGAGTCTTTATTAGTTAAAATGTTTTAGAATCACAAGTTTCAATATTCAATCTACCCTAACATACCCTAACATACCCTAACATACCCTAACATACACATTAACTGGGTAGTAATGCCATGATATAATACTGTTTTTAAATTAAGGGAACCAAGTAACAAGGAGTTTAATTAAATAAGTATTCAATCAGCAAATCTTATCTGTATCTCCTAAAAACTGCTTTTAAAATTTATATGAAATGAATAATCAACTCTGAGACAAAATACATGTTTAATAATTCTCCTTTTAAATCCGAAATTCAAATTTTTAATGTTTATTCCTTCCCTTCTATAGAAACAGATTTTTACTTCTTTATTTTTTGTCTTTTTAGGGCCGCACCATGACATATGGAGGTTCCCAGGCTAGGGGTTGAATTGAAGCTACAGCTGCCGGCCTACACCACGGCCACAGCAACTCGGGATCCGAGCCATGTCTGTGACCTACACCCCAGCTCACAGCAACACTGGATCCTTAACCCACTGAGAGAGGCCAGGGATCAAACCCGTGTCCTCATGGATATTATCGCTAAGCTATGACGGGAACTCCAGAAACAGATTTTTAAATATCTAATAAGTATTCACAAGAGAAAGAAAAAGAAGACAAATGAGATAAACGCTGAACCAATCTCTTCTGTTGCAAAGCATCTCACCAGCTAAAGAACTAAAGTAATACTTTTTTATAAGTAAATGCCCAATATTCAAAATACTCTACTTTCCTTCTTTTTAAACTAGACGCCTAAATAAGTTACCTAGCGGTTACCCTCATTTAATTCTCTAACAATCCAATTATGATACTATTAGAGGCAATTTTCAAAGAACACATATACTTATGGAACAATTATTTTTTAGAAAAATCTACCAATAAAATTTTATATGACTGAAGTAGTCATAACAAAATAAATCTTAAAAGCCATTAAACAATTTATAACAGAGAGAGCCCCAGGACACCTCACAGATCGACACTTACACTGGAATGAGCATGCTGTAGTACAGGATGGTGTGGTGGTGGCCCAGCATAATGGGTCATGTGCTAGGTTTTGAGTCCCAGCTCTTCGGCAGGAGAAATGTGTAAAACGAACAAGCCATGTGGGCTTTCTTAGCCTCTGGCTGCACATTTTTTAAAATGAGATTATCTGCACAGATTCTGCTTACCTGACAGGGAAATACAAAGCAGAAGCGCCATAAAATTAAATTTAGTTGGTTAAAAAATTAAAGTGTGTCCAATGACTCCCAGGGTAAACATTTATATTAGTGTATTAGTGGTGTGAAGAAATTTTCTCTTTGCCTTTACATATCTTTTACAAATTATTTCTATCACCTATAGATAAGTACCACTTTACCAAGGCTACAGGATAACCCAACATAATCAGGAATAGTACTAAAAGTGACCATACTGTGCTTACATTCTCTTATAAATGGAAGTTAGTATAGCATTATGGTTAAATACAAAAGCTTTGAAATAAAATCTGGTTCAAATTCTAGACCTGTCCCTTACTATATATTATATGGGTTCTTGGCTTTCTAAGTCTCAGTTTCTTGCCTAGTAAAAAGTACTAAGGATTTAATGCACTTCCTTGCATACCATCTGGCACACAGTAAAAGTAACAGAGAATAGAGAGTTCCCAATATGGCTCAGTAGTGAACGAACCCAACTAGTATCCATGACGGTGCGGGTTCGATCCCTGGCCTCACTCAGTGGGTTGGGGATCTGGCATTGCTGTGAGCTGTGGTGTAGGTCCCAGACGCAGCTTGGATCCCACATTGCCATGGCTGTGGTGTGGGCCAGCAGCTGTGGGTCTGATTCGACACTTAGCTTGGGAACTTCCATATGCCTCAGATGCAGCCCTAAAAAGCAAAAAAAAAAAAAAAAAAAGGTAACAAAGAATAACTATTACTATTAACTAAAGCTTTGTCTTCATACATAAATCCAATACTATGGTTAAATACACGGGTACTCAGCGAATGAGGTCATTTCAAAAGCAGGATACAGCTTTTCAAAGACACAGCAAAACTGGGGATGGAACAGTGAAGTGAGGTTACCTAAAAGGTGAGAGTAAGAATTGGTATAAAAGGATCTGCGATTAGCCCTTTGGTAGAAAAAGGAGAGGACATCCCAGGATTTAAAATAAATGAGAAATTCTGTACTGTATTTGAAATGTACTATACAAAGGTGAAGATTATAAACAGAATGTTCCTGGAGTTTCCACTGTGGCTCAGTGGGTTAAGGACCTGAAGTAGTCTCTGAGAGGATGTGGGTTCAATTCCTGGCCCTGCTCAGTGTGTTAAGGATCTGGTGTTGCCACAAGCTGCAGTGAATGTTGCAGACGTGGCTCAGATCCAGCATGGCTGTGGCTGTGGCACAGGCCGGCAGCTGCAGCTCTGATTCAACCCCTAGCCTGAGAACTTCCATATGCTGTGGATGCAGCCCTAAAAAGGAAAAAAAAATTAGAAAGAATCAATGATAGTCTTCTGCTAGGTAAATGGCCATTTGCTAAGAAAAGGTGAAGAGGAAACACCAGGAGGGAACATCAAGTAACCTAATATGGATGCAACAAAAGGTATATAAAATAATGAGAAACAGACTGGGAAGGCTGGGAGTACACTGGGCAGATCTTTTTAATGCTAGTGTGAGAAATCTGTACCCAAAAGCCATTTAAGACACCTAGTACAGATTTATGACTATAGAAAAAAACAAGAAGAGAAGAAAACAAGAGAATTCTTTTGTCTTGTTGCAAAAACCTCACATAGAAGGCAATGTCTTATTCTGGATCACTCCAATTTATAGTAAGTAACATTAAGACAACCCTCCCCTCCAAGATTATACTCACTTGTGAAAAGGAACATGAAAGATGAATGAATAATTTGATGTAATAAAAGTAGTAGGCTCTCCTTTCCTTTGTGTTAGGTCAAACTTTAATGTACAAATGTACCATGTAAGTAGCTTAACAAAAATAGAGATCTCATGTCCCACTCCCCTAATTTGGCCTAATCCATAATTGTGTTGAATATGAATTTTTTTAATAAACACCCCCAAAGACTCATTAACAGATGGTACAGAGACCATATTTTGAAAAATACTACCCTATATAGCAAGGTTCCCAGAATGGCACCGATACAGCTGGGCAACATGAACACGTTCTACCACTAAAGATAACAATACATATCCAGCTAACGTGGATCCAGGCATACTTCAAGTGAGACCCAGGCAAGCACAGCACCCCGGAAGCTATAGCGCCAAAAGCCCCAAACTCCTTACCAGCCCAATTATAGTTGTTTCTTAGACTATAATAATGTAGACAAAATAGCCAAATCTCCATATGAGAATTCTGAGCTCAAGAATTTTTTTTTTTTTGGGGGGGGGAGTCTTTTTAGGGCCACAGGTGCAGCACATGGACGTTCCCAGGCTAGGAGTTGAATCAGAGCTGTAGCTACTGGCCTGCACAACCACAGCAATGCAGGATCCGAGCCACGCCTGCGACCTATAACCACAGCTCACAGCAACGCTGGATCCTTACTTAACCCACTGAGCAAGGCCAGGGATCAAAACTACATCTTCGTGGATACTAGTCAGATTCGTTTCTGCTGAGCCACGACAGGAACTCCTCAAGAAATTCTTGAGAGGAGTTCCTATGATGGCTCAGCAGGTTAAGAATCCAGCATAGGATCCATGAGGATGTGGGTTCAATCCCTGGCTTCACTCAGTGGGTTAAGGATCTGGAATTGCAGCAAGGTGTGGCACAGCCCACGGATGTGGCTCAGATATGGCATTGCCACAGCTGTGATATAGCCAGCAGCTGTAGCTCCAATTCAACACCTAACCAGGTAACTTCCATGTGCCACAAGTGCGGCTATTAAAAAAAAAAAGTAATTACTGAGAAAATAATTCCATTGTCTAACAGAGGAAAGAATTACTGGCAGAAATTCTCAATTTTTCTTTTTTAGGGTGGCACCCATGGGATATGGAGGTACCCAGGCTAGGGGTTGAATCAGAGCTGTAGCTGCCGGCCTACAACACAGCCACATCAACGCCAGATCCAAGCATGCTAGGGGTCGAATGGGAGCTGTAGCTGCCAGCCTATACCACAGCCACAGCAACGCCAGATCCAAGCAGCGTCTGTGATCTACACCACAGCTCAGGGCAACACGGGATCCCCAACCCAATGATTGAGGCCAGGAATTGAACCCATGTCTTCATGGATACTAGTCAGGTTCATTAACTGCTGAGCCATGAAGGGAACTCCCAGAAATTTTTGATTCTAGTCAAGAAATATTGCAGGTAAACGAAAATGAAAAAGATCACTTTGCTGGCAGAGTCAAACCAAAGTAAACATCAATGGATGTTTTAGTCTAAGTATTAAATATAATCTAGATCCAACTATAATTAGAATGAATATGGATTTAAATGCAAATCTGGGGGTGAAGGGGTACAAGACAGGGAAAAATGTAAGGTGGTACAGCAGCTCATCTCCAACATGGCTGCCACCCACCCCACCCCCCACCCTTCTGCACCAGCCATTTTTTCACTGATAAGTAAAGTCTATTTCTCCATTTTCATGATTTGGGGCAGACCTGTACTTTCTCAGGCCAAGAGAATACAGCAGAAGTAACACTGCATGATTTCCTAAGCTTTGGCCTTTGAAGAAGTCTTGGGAACGTGGGGACTGTAAAAGAAGTGCAACTACTCCAGGGCCACTATTAAATGAGAGGACTAGCCAGCCATGTGAAGTCATGTGACCAAACTGTCCCCATCTACTCCAGCCACCACAAATCAGGAATTAAATGCATGGTGAGAAATCTTTACGTCCCAGCTACTACTAACTATAATCCTTATGACTAGAACTGACACCAACTGCCCCTGAATTGGTGGGCACATAAATGGTTATTTTAAAACACTATGCTTTAGGGTGGGCCACAAGGCAAGAGATAACCAGAACAGTTGCCTAAGCCTCATCCTACCTCATTTCTCAACTTTCCATTACGTAATTACCTATTATATTTACTTACACCAACACACTACTCAGTGCTACTATTCAAACTATTCTAATGGGAATGCTTGAATAACAGCATTGGGCAATTTCCCATTCTCTCTCTGTTACAGGAACGCGCGCAGGCGCGTGCGCGCCCGCACACACGCACACAGAGAACCCTATACTATTTATGTTAATCCAAATTCTACCTATTTTTGCAAAGCCACTTCCTTCTTTACTATGGACATATGAGGACAACTCTGCTCCTCAGGGATTTTTCTTTCTCTCCTTAAATAAAGTCTCTCCAGCTCGCAAGTATTTATATATTAGCTTATACCAATTTTTAGTAGCCATCCCTAACTTGAGCATAAACTCCTAACTTGAGTACAATTTTTTGTACTTCTTGGTATCCCAGTGCTTCGTATTACAATAGGTACTCAATAAATGTGGCATTTAACAGTATGTCAACAAGGGTTTTAAAATAAGTTAAATATTTACATAGAAATAGGCTTAAGTGAAAGTTTGGGAAAACTGAATACAGCTTAAGTATCTACAGTTCCCCTGAAAAAGGAAAATTTCTCTCACATCCACAGGGCTTGCTCCCTCATCTCTTTCAAGTTGATACTCAGAAGATACTGATGCTTTCTTTGGCAACTCTACTTAAAACTTCACCCTGGGAGTTCCGTTCGTGGCTCAGGGGAAATGAATCTGACTAGCATCCATGAGGATGCATGTTCAATCCCTGGCCTTGCTCAGTGAGTTAAGAATCCAGAGTTGCACTGAGCTATGATGTAGGCCACAGACATAGCTCTAATCCCTAGTTGCTGTGGCTGTGGTGTAGGCTGGCAGCTACAGCCCTGATTCGACCCCTAGCCTGGGAACCTCTACATGTTACAACTGTGGCCCTAAAAAGACCAAAAAGTAAATAAAATAAAATTCACCCCTACTCCACCACTGACTTTCAAAATTCCTCTCCCATTCTCCTGCTTTATTTTTCCTCATTGCATTCTGATCTAATACATTTTAGTCATTTATAATATTTGTCAGATTTCCACTAAAATGTAAGTTCCATGAGCACAGAATTTTTCCTTTTTCACTGCTGCACCCTCATGCCTGGAACAGTATCTGATACTTAATAGATGCCCAATTATCAACTGTAAAACAAATGCATCAACCAATCAAAACCAAGAATCAGTAAATTGAAAGACTCTTATTTCAAACAAGGAAATTAAAAATCCCTTAGCCCTTACAAAAAGAATTAAAATTGCTTTTACAGTAGAACACAAAATGCTGTGTCCCTGCACTGATAATGTTCCCTAAAACTCCTTTCGGTTATCACTCAATATCTGATTAGCTTGACTTCTTCCTTTTCATTACCAATCATTTTTCTTTTTGTGCTATGACATAGGATATTTCTGAATCACATCAGCAATTGAGGAACAAGAGTTAGAGGAACAAGAAAGTGTGGCAATATTATAATCTGTGTTAGGAGGCACAGTCACCAAGTGAAACTATATTTATCTATTCATTTTCCTTCCCTACCAAAAGGTTAAAAGAATCACCACTGGGACATAACTGATTCACTTAAAAGTCAATTCACCACACTACTCAATGGCTTTAATTAATTCCCATTTCTGCTTCACTTATTTTTCCCTCCAGACAGTATTTCTTAAGCAAAGATTGTGTCACCTCTTAACAGTCTTGTGACTTCTACTGGTCTGTCAAGTTCTTTGTCAAGTTTCATAAAATGTCAGCCCCTGAGTGTATTTACTTTACCTTACAAGGTAAATTATCACTTGATGATGACAGGCTACTTAGTCATCATATTCCTTGCTGACTGCAAGGAAGGTGAAAAGTCAACCAAAGATTACTCTAATACCCTCTAAGAATTACTATCTGACCTCAATCTAACCTAACAAAACCTCACACTTACACCTGCCTATCTGACAAAGATTTAAAGATTAAAAACTAAATTGGGAAGCACACCAGTAACTTACTGAACAAAAACTAAAACATTAGTTTTCCTTCTTTCATACCAATACTCCTAAATCACTCTTCCCTCTTAGGAATTTCCAGTGCTTTCAGGATTTAACTGAAACCCAAGCTAACATTCAGAGCCTTCCCCAACCTTATCTCCTACTCATTCTTTCAATGTCTGGCTTAAATCTCCTCTCCTCTCCATTAACTTCTCAAGTTCCTCCATTCAGAATTTCTCTTCCCCCTTCTCACAGCAGTTACTCACTCCTAACATTTATTACTGAGCATGCCACTCATGTGAGTGTGTGTCTACTCCCCACAAGTCTAGAGTCCTTGGAATTAAATGTAAGAATCTCAAGCAGATGCCAAGTACTGTGGTTTAGATTTGTAGCTTCCCCATACATGTTGAATTTTTGTAGCTGCAGAAATTCCCTATGGTGAAAATTTTCTCAACTAAAACTTATGGGAGGACAATTACTGTGTCAAGTACTGCCTTGGCCACTAGAGATCAAGGATCCCACAACATCCCAGACCTCTGATGACAGAAGGTGACCACTTTCCTTTCTTCCTATCCAGTCTCCCACGTACTTTTCATAAGCCCACTTCAAATGCCACCTGTCCCAACCACTGAGCTTAGACATAAATCCTCCGCAGCTTGCTGTGATTTACCAACAGTGCCTTGAGCTTCTCTGAAGAACCACATCGGTGTAACAAAAAGCTAAATCTGAGGAAAAGCACAGACTCGCTAAAATTTCAATCCTCCTATTACTACCTTTCTAACTTTGGTCAAATCAGTGAGTGCTGTTGATTTCGGCTCCCTCAGTTGTGAAACAAGGGTATACAAACATCACCCACCTTCTTGAGACGTTATAACGAATAAGAAATATTTTTAAATACACAGAAAGCGGCTGAAAGCGATTCAGGGACTTAGTAGGTGTGCAATTAAGCCTATTTCCCTTCCTCGAAAGCGCTAGCACCCTAATTTGCCCTTAAGAGTTCCGGGACAGGTAAACTCGCGGAGCCGGGAGAACTGCGGTGAACGGCGCACCCCAAGTACACCTGCGGGAGGTGCGGTCCCTGTGGCCACAAACGCCCCGGCATCGCTACCCACTCCAGGCCTCACCTTGGTGGTCGTAGACGCTAATGTAAGAGATGCCCACGGCCATACACCACACCACGAGGCTTGCGATGTCCGAGAAGCTGGGCTCCTGCTCCTCCTCGGTGATCACCAGGCCCATGTGCACAGGCAGCTTCTCCAGAGAACGGCAGTCCGCGCGCCAGCGTAGTCGTGGGTGGGCGGCGGCCGAGACCGACCCCCCTCGTGGATGCCGGTGGTGACGGCGGTTCCGGCCGACAGCCGGGGGCTTGCGGAGCGTGAAGCCGAGCGGCGCTAGGACCGCGGCGGAGGCTGCGCGACAGCAACGCCGCCAGATCCAGTTCCAGGTGCCGAACCGAACGCGGAGCCAGGAGGTGAGCGTGCGGTGCAGGCAGAGCAGAGCGTGCAGCACCCGCCACACCAACTCGTACAGCCCCGTCATACTCTCGTGGCGCCCGGGCGTCCTCCCCTCTCCCTCCCACACCCGCGGCGCGACCGCTTTTTATCCGGCCCTGCGGCCGGCGCGGGCCATTGCTCCGCGTTCCCCGCCCCCCGCAGCCGAACCCCTTTCTACTGCCAACACCTCATCTCGCCCCCGCCGCCATCTTCCTCCTACCTCGGCAGCCCCGCCCCAGCTAGTACATGGACAGTTCTGATTGGTCGGCGTGGAACTCTGACGCGGCCTCTAGGTCGGAGGATGTGCCTAGCCTGACGACTAGAGGGAGGGCGTGCGCCTGCGAACTAGATGGGCGGAGGACGGACAGCGCCCCCTACCCGTGTGGAGGGTGAGGAGCAGGATCCCCCCCTCCCCCTCCCGAGCGGGTCTTAGTTGGACTGGGTGTTCAGTCCTGGAAGTCTTATTATACTGTCTGTTCTCGCAGACTCGCCAGAAACGGCTCCCATGGAGTGAAAATGGCTCAGATGGATTGGAAATTTTAAATGCCGGAAAGAACCTGAGGGTAAAAAAGTAGCCCTCAGTAAGTGTTGGTGCTGGAGGTCAACCACGGTTTCCAAAAGGAAATGTATGCTGAGGCAAAAAAGTGTGTCCTGTAGAGAGGTCTTTGGTCAAACCTTTTAGCTGAGGCTAATTCTTCCAAGAATGGCAATGAGGATATTGTTCCTGAATTAAAGGTAATCTTCCTGAAACACTGCTTTCTGCCCACGCCATTCCTCTCCAAACGGTATCCTTACAGGCTATTCATTGCTTAGTACTTAAAAGAGAGCTCCATCGCCTGCCACTCCAGTCACTCGAGTCATTTCATTCATTCATTCATTCATTCATTCATTCAGCGATTGTAACTACCAGCTCGATTGACCTCAGCCACTATCTCTGTTTGATGTAAAATGTGGTATCATCGTTTTTACACAGCCAATCTGGAGTTCCTGTCCTGGCACAGTGGAAATGAATCAGAGTAGGAACAATGAGGTTTCGGGTTCTGTCCTTGGCCTCGCTCAGTAGGTTAAGGATCTGGCATTGCTGTGGCTGTGGCATAGACCGGCAGTTGTAGCTCGGATTGGACCCCCAGCCTCGGAGCTTCCGCATGCCACAGGTGCGGCCCTAAAAAGCAAAAAGAAAGAAAGAAAGAAAGAGAGAGAGAGAGAGAGAGAGAGGGAGAGAGAGAGGGAGAAAGAAAGAAAGAAAGAAAGAAAGAAAGACTAGAAAGAAGAAAGAAGAAGAAAGAAGAAGAAAGAAAGAAAGAAGAAAGAAGAAAGAAAGAAAGAAAGAAAGAAAGAAAGAAAGAGAAATTAGGCTACATACTCCACAGACACCCCTCCCCCCGAATGCGCGCCCATCCCCAGCTGACACCTTGCCACATTTCTCTGATGTTCTCTCTCTCTCTTTTTTTTTTTTTTTTTTAGTCTTTTTGCCTTTTGGGGGCCACTCCCGAGGCATATGGAGGTTCCCAGGCTAGGAGTCCAATCGGAGCTGTAGCTGCCAGCCTACGCCAGAGCCACAGCAACGCGGGATCCAAGCCGCGTCTGAAACCTACACCACAGCTCACGGCAATGCTGGATCCTTACCACTGAGCAAGACCTCAACCTCATGGTTCCTAGTCGGATTCGTTAACCCCTGAGACACGACGGGAACTCCGGGAAGAGAAGGAAGCCCACTTCTCTGGCACCTAGTAGGCTAGGAAGGACAATGTCCAGGGGTTGCTCCCATTTCTGCCTGGAATTCTGCACTGAGAAGGAGGCAGATTCATTCATTGCCTTTTATTGTCAACCACAATTCTGGGACAATAAAAGGAAAACTGCACTACGTGTCCTGATATATGTATATACATTCAATCCAAAGAAGTTTATGAACTTCTTTCTTTTCTGAATGATTTCTTATTGTGTTATTTCCCCCTCCTCCAAAAAAAGGAATAAAATGTGGCACTTTTAGGAGCTTTAAGGTTTCGGAATACAAATTTTGGATTTCTTAAACATATCTAAACTCCTCAAATTCCATGAGCAGAAAAATGCAGAAAGAGTTCCACAGCCTCAGAAAGATATTAAGTCCCAAACATGATGGGAATAGTGTTTGATTTCTTTTCAGTTTACAAAAATATTTTAAAGTTAATCTTTACAACCAAGCATATGACCTGTGTAGGTCAGATGGAACTATCTCAGTTTTACAGAAAAGAAAACTGTTAAGTTAATGTGTAAGTGTCTGGACTCTAAGGAAGAGCCTTTCAGCTAACTCATCCTTACTCCTTTCCCTGTATCCTTCTCTATAGTGTGGAAATGGTACCTTTTGAGGTGATGCTATTCCAGTCCTCATTTGATTGTTGTAAGGACTAGGGCAATAGTGTACACGAAGTGCTTAGCGTAATGTCTGGTCAGTAGAGAGCTCAGTAATTTAATCTACTGCAGAAAAATGAGACAATTTCGGTTTCTTTCCTACAAAGTACATTATCATTTACTACATTTCTCATTATCAACAATCGTAATCTTGTGGTTGAACTAATACAAATAGCCCTTAAAATGGATCATTTTCTCATTAAAAGGTAAAAGCCTCACTAAGTAAAAATACAGAGGCCTGGTCTAAGTTTAGCTGCTGGATCTTGAAGCATAAAGAATGACAATATTAAGGAAAAAAATGTTGGAGTTCCTACTGTGGATCAGCAGGTTGAGGACCAGACATTGTCTCTGTGAGGATACAGGATCAATCCCCGGCCTTGCTTAGTTGGTTAAGGATTGGGTGTTTCTGCAAGCTACGGCGTGGGTTGCAGATGTAGCTTGGATCCACTGTTGCCATGGCTGCAGTTCAGATTCAACCCCTGGACTGGGAACTTCCATATGCTGTAGGTGGGGACATTAAAAAAAAAAAAAAAAAAAAAAAGAGGAGTTCCCGTCGTGGCGCAGTGGTTAACGAATCCGACTAGGAACCATGAGGTTGCGGGTTCGGTCCCTGCCCTTGCTCGGTGGGTTGCCGTGAGGTGTGGTGTAGGTTGCAGACGCGGCTCGGATCCCGCGTTGCTGTGGCTCTGGTGTAGGCCGGTGGCTACAGCTCTGATTCAACCCCTAGCCTGGGAACCTCCATATGCCGCGGGAGCGGCCCAAGAAATAGCAACAACAACAACAAAAAAGACAAAAGACAAAAAAAAAAAAAGAAATGTTGACTCAAAAGGTAAACTTTGATTTCCATCAAGCCACATTCTCAGAAGAATAGAACTAAATATAAGAATGTAAAATGAGGAGTTCCCATCGTGGCGCAGAGGTTAACGAATCCGACTAGGAACCATGAGGTTGCCGGTTCAATCCCCGCCCTTGCTCAGTGGGTTAAGGATCCGGCGTTGCCATGAGCTGTGGTGTGGGTCGCAGACTCGGCTCAGATCCCGCGTTGCTGTGGCTCTGGCGTAGGATGGCGGCTACTGCTCCGATTAGACCCCTCGCCTGGGAACCTCCATATGCCGAGCGATCGGCCCAAGAAATGGCAAAAAGACAAAAAGACCAAAAAATATGTGTACTTTCGGAATAAAAAAAATAAATAAATAAGAATGTAAAATGAAAATTACTTTAAAATACAGTTTTGTCAAATATGTGAACCTAAAAAATGAGGCCCTGAACTTAAAAAATGTATGTATTTGTAATGATATCTTTGTAAATGAAAGTTTAAAAATTTCAAAAAAAATACTTGGAAACACAGGATGCTAAATTAGTCAATAAGGTTGTTAAAATTAAACAAAAGAAAGAAAAAGATATACAGTTATGGGAACAATTTCCTAGTTATTCAAGAGAAAACTTTAATATCACCATCTTTGGTGTCATATCATTTATATAGCAAAAGAGGAAATGATCTATACAGCTACTGGAAAGTTATTCTCCAAGAAGTTATGGAACTGGTACATAGGATTTAGATGATAAATCAACTGATACATTAAAAATTAAACCTGTTCAATTGCAGAACATTTAGAAGCAATGCTGAATACTCAGCTATAAGCTATTACAGATAGTGCAAATCATCCTATAAAATTGGATTGTGATGATCATTGTATGACTACAAATGTAATAAATTCATTGAGTAATGAAAATAAAATAAACAAAACTCCCCCCCCAAAAAAGTGACAAGATGGATTTTGTAAGCTGAACAACACTTCAATTTATATCAGATAGAAGAATGTGGCAAGATCATGTAAGATTAGTTGTGTTGTCTAAATTTAATCCCATGTGCTCTAGATTATATATATGTAGTTTACACTTTATATATTAAACTGAAAAAAATGTAATAAGGAAATTACAGTTGATGAAGCATATATGGCTGGGAAATACAGTTGTGTGTTTTGGTTTTAACTTTTCTGTGAACAATTTCAGATATGTTCAAGTGTGTGAACTTCTTGAACAACTTAAACAGTTACTGATTCATGGACAAACCCATTCCCCATTCACTTCTCTCAATATATAGAGCTAAATACCTCATGGTATTTTTAAACAGATCCTAGACATTATAAAATTTCATCCTGCCTCAAATGATAAGAACTCTTTTAATATATAATAACTGTAAAACATTATCATACCTAAACAGTTAACAGCATTTCCTGAATGTCATTAAATACCAATGTTGAAATTTTCAATTGTTATCTAACCATAAATTTTTTAAAATATGTATATCTTTCAGCTTGAATCAAGATCCATGTGACATCTACATTTTGCAACTGATTAATATTGCCTCTTAGGTCCCTTTCAATCTGTTCATCTCACCTCCTTTTCTTTTGTTTTCTCTCCCAATTTATATTTGAAGAAACCAGACTGAGTTTCCCACTGTCTGTATTTTGGTGTAGTTTTGCATATTCCTCCATCTTCTGCAGAGTATTAAAAATTTAGATCAAGCCAGAGTTCCCGCTGTGGGTCAGCAGGTTAAGAACCTAACATAGTGTCCGTGAGGATATAGGTTCAACCCCCGGCCTCACTTAGTGGGCTAGGGATCTGGTGTTGCAGCAAACTGTGGCATAGATCGCAGATGTGGCTCAGATCCAGCGTCGCTGTGGCCATGGCATAGACCGTAGCTGCAGCTCTGATTTGACCCCTAGCCTGGAAACTTCCATATGCCACAGGTGCAGCCTTAAAAAAAGAAAAATTAGGGAGTTCCCGTCGTGGCGCAGGGGTTAACAAATCTGACTAGGAACTATGAGGCTGTGGGTTCGATCCCTGACCTTGCTCAGTAAGTTAAGGATCCAGCGTTGCCGTGAGCTGTAGTGTAGGTCGCAGACACGGCTCGGATCCCACATTGCTGTGGCTCTGGCGTAGGCCAGTGGCCACAACTCCAATTGAACCCCTAGCCTGGGAACCTCCATATGCCGCAGGAAGCAGCCCTAGAAAAAAGACAAAAAAAAAAAAAATTAGATCAAGGGTCAACAAACCATGGCCATGTTCCAAATCTGTCCCCCTTCCTGTTTATTCTATTTATTTTTTTAAAAATGGACTTCATTTTTGAGAGCAGTTTTAATTTTACAGCAAAATAGATCAGAGAGTACCAAGGGGCCCCATATACTGTTATGCGTTTGAATTTGTCTACACAGAAGGTAAAAAAAAAAAAAAAACTCCAATAAACTCCATTCTTTCTGGCATTCCAGATATATAATACTTCATTAACCTTCAATTACAGATGCTTTATTTCCAATAGGATGTGTTTGATCATGGATTTTTCAGATGTGCATTGTTTAATTTCCAAACATTTTGGTGCATTTAACTATTGATTTCTAGCTTAATTACAGTGTCCAAAAAACATATTATGAATAATTTCCATTATTGTTATATTTTCTTGCCCAACATATAGTCCATCTTGGTAAATGTGCTACGTGAACTTGAAAAGCACAGGAATGTAAAATTTGACCTGACGGCTCAACCCTGCTTCCCCAGTCCCCTCCCTATGTTCCCTCACAGGCCTTGCCCTAACATGCCTCCCGCATGGCTACCTCAGCCTCAGCATCTGCTTTTAGAGGACTAAGACTAACACAAAGCCATTTACTCCCTACTGCCTTTTGTGCAGTTGTTGCAATATATTTATTTGCACATATGTTTTAAGTCCCACAAGACATCATATTTTGTCTTTATTTTTAAGGCTGTTCTTAGAGCACATTGTAGGTTCACAAGGTTCACAGCGAACTTGAGAGGAAGGTACAGAGCTTTCCCATTTGCCTCCACACAGGCATAGCCATCTCCATTACAACATCCCCCACCAGACTAATACATTTGTTACAAATGATGAACATACATTATCACCCAGAGTCCATAGTTTACATTACAATTCGTTCTTGGTATTTTGCTTTCTATGGGTTTGGGCAAATGAATAATGATCTCTACCCATCATTAAGGTATCATACAGAGTATTTTCACTGCCTTAAAAGATCGTCTGTGCTTCCCCTGTATATCCTTCCCACCCAATCCCAACTCCTAGCAATTGCTGATCTTTTTACTGTCTCTATAGTTTTGCTCTTTTCAGAATTGTCCTATAGTTGGAATCAAACCATATGTAGCTTTCTCAGGCTGGCTTCTTTACCTAGTAACATATATTTAAGGTTTCCTCCATGTTGTTCATGGCTTGATAATTCATTTCTTTTTAGTGCTATTATTTCACTGTCCATATGTACTACAACTTATCCAATCACTTACTGAAAAACATCTTATTTGCTTCAAGTTTGGGCAATTATGAAAGAGTTACTAATGGTAATGATTCGTTTGTTCTCTATCTCTTTGAGTCTGTTTCTGTTTCATAATTAAGTTATTTGTGTCATATTATAGATTCTACATATAAGCGATATCACAAGATATTGTCTTTATCTTTCTGACTTACTTCATTTAGTATGATAATCTCTAGGTCCATCCATGTTGCTGCAAATGGCATTATTTCATTCTTTTTTAATCAAGTAATGTTCGATTGCATATATGTACCACATTTTCTTTATCCTTTCATCTGTCAGTGGACATTTACATTATTTCTGTGTCCTGTTGCACCACATCCTTGCCAGCATTTGGTGTGTTCCAGATTTTGGCCATAATAGGTGTGTAGTGGTATCTCATTGTTTTAGTTTGCATTTCCCTGATGCTACATCGTGTGGAGCATCTTCTCATATGTTTACTTGCTATCTGCCTATCTTGCCTGGTGTGGTATCTGTTAAAGTCTTTGGCCCATTTTAAAGTAGATTGTTTGTTTTCTTGTTGAGATTTAAAAGTTTTTTGGGACTTCCCGTGTGGCTCACAACATAACTACTCAGCGTTGCTTCTACAGTGGTTGTGGCTCGACCCCTAGCCTGGGAACCTCCATATGCCGCAGGTGCGGCCACTTGTTTAAAAAAAAATAAAAATAAAAAAATAAAAGTTTTTTGCATGTGTGGATTTGACAAAATCCAACACCAAATTCTGATAAAAATCCTTCAGACACTGGGCATAGAGGAAACCTAGTTCAACATAATAAAGGCGGTGTATGACAAACCCACAGCTAACGTCATTCTCAATGGTGAAAAGCTGATAGAATTCCCACTGAGATTAGGAACAAGTAAAGGATGTCTGCTCTCACACTACTCTTCAACATAGTTTTGGAAGTCCTAGCCACAGTAGTCAGAGAAGTAAAAGAAATAAAAGGAATCCAAATTGGAAAGGAAGAAGTAAAATTATCACTATTTGCAGATGACATGATACTATACCTAGAGAATCCTAAAGATGCAACCAGAAAACTGTCAGAGCTCATCAATGAATTTGGTAAAGTCACAGGATACAAAATTAATACACAGAAATTGATGGCATTTCTATACACTAACAATGAAAGATCAGAAAGAGAAATTAGGGAACCAATCCCGTTTACCATCACCTCCAAAAGAATAAAATACTTAGGAGTAAAGCTACCTAAAGAGACAAAAGACCTGTACTCTGAAAACTATAAGACACTGATGAAAGAAATCAAAGATGACACAAATAGATGGAAAGACATACCATGCTCTTGAATTGGAAGAGTCAATATTATCAAAATGACTATACTACTCAAGGCAATCTACAGAGTCAGTGCAATCCCTACCAAAGTACTAAGGAAGGACATTTGTCATAGAACTTGAATAAAATATTTTAAAGTTTGGTTGAAAGCACAAAAGACCCAGAATAGCCAAAGAAAGACATCCTGAAAAAGAAGGATGGAGCTGGAGGAATCAGGCTCCCTGACTTCACACTATACTACAAAGCTACAGTCATCAAAACTGTATGGTACTGGCACAAAGACAGACATATAGATCAGTGGAACAGGATAGAAAGCCCAGAATTAAACCCATGCACCTACAGTCAACTCATCTATGACAAAGGAGGCAAGAATATACAATGGAGAAAAGACAGCCTGTTCAACAAATGTTGCTGGGAAAACAGTAAAAACAAAAATAAACAAATGGGACCTAATCAAACTTCAAAGTTTCTACACAGCAAAGGGAACCCTAAACAAAACAAAAAGACAACCCACAGAATGGGAGAAAATCTTTGCAAATGAATCGACTGACAAGGGATTCATCTCCAAAATTTATAAACACTACCTACCACTCAATACCTAAAAGCAAACAACCCCATCAAAAAATGGGCAGAAAATCTAAACAGACAGTTCTCCATAGAAGACATACAGATGGCCAAAAAACACATGAAAAGATGTTCAACATCACTCATTATTAGAGAAATGCAAATCAAAACCACAATGAGGTACCACCTTACACCTGCCAGAATGGCCATCATCCAAAAGTCTGCAAACAATAAGTGCTGGAGAGGGTGTGGAGAAAAAGGAACCCTAGTACACTGTTGGTGGGATTGTAAATTGGTGCAACCACTGTGGAAAACAGGATGGAGTTTCCTCAGAAAACTCAACATAGAACTACCATTTGATCCAGCAATCCCACTCCTGGGCATCTATCCAGAGAAAACCATGACTTGAAAAGACACATGTACTCCAATGTTCATTGCAGCACTATTTGCAATAGCCAAGATCTGGAAACAACCTAAATGTCCATTGACAGAGGAGTGGCTAAAGAAGAGGTGGTACATATACACAATGGAATATTACTCAGCCCTTAAAAGGAAAGAAATAATGGCACTTTTAGCAACATGGATGGACCTAGAAATTATCATGTTAAGTGAAGTCAGTCAGACAATGAGACACCAACATCAACTGCTATCACGTACATGTGGAATCTGAAAAAAGGACACAATGAACTTCTTTGTAGAACAGATACTGACTCACAGACTTTGAAAAACTTATGGTTTCCAAATGAGATAGGTTGGGGGTTAGGGAGATGCACTGAGGGTTTGGGATGGAAATGCTGTAAAATTTGGTTGCGATGATTGTTGTACACTTATAAATGTAACCAAATTCATTAAGTAATTAAAAAATTAAAATAGAATTTCTTTGCATACTTTGAATAACCATCCTTTAGCAGATGAAACTATTGTAAATATTTTCCTCCAGTCTGTGGCTTGTCTCCTCATTCTCTTGACACTATCTCTTAGGAGCAAAAATTTTTAATGTTATCAAGTTCAGCTTACCAATTACTTCTTTCATGGGTTATGTGTTGGTGGTGTATTTATTTAAAAAGTCATTTCCATACCAAGGTCAACTATGTTTTCTTTTTTTAATTTATTTTTTATTTTCTTTTTTTTTAGGGCCACACCTATGGCATGTGGAGGTTCCCAGGCTAGGGACTGAATCCCAGCTGCAGTCACTGGCCTACGCCACAGCCACAGTAACACCAGATCTGAGCTTCGTCTGTGACCTACATCACAGCTCATGGCAATGCCAGATCCTATAACCCACTGAATGAGGCCACAGATCAGACCTGCATCCTCATGAATGCTAGTCAGATTTGTTTCTGCTGAGCATGATGGGAACTCCCTCAGCTTTGTTTTCTCTGATATTGTATTCTAGGAGTTTCATCATTTTGTATTTTACATTTAGATTTGTGATATACTTTGTTAATTTTGTGTGAGGTCTGTTTCTAAATTCAAATTTTGCTGTTGTTTCATCACCATTTGTTAAGACTATCTTTTCTTCATTGTATTTCTGTCCTCCTTTGTCAAAGATTGATCAACCATATGGATTTATATTTGGGTTCCCTATTTTGTTCCATTGATCTATTTGTCTATTCTTTCAAGACTACTACACTGTTGTGATTACTCTGCCTTTATAGCCATAAATTTGGGTAGCATCAATCCTTCAGTTTTGTTCTTCTCCTTTAATATTTAGGTGGTTATTCTTGGTCTTTCACTTCTTCATATAAACCTTAGAATTATTAAATATGTATTTGGAGGTCATACGTATATATGTGGTATCTAGGTTTCCAGATGAGGAATTGAACCCGGGGCCATAGAGGTGAAAGTGCCAGGTCCTAACCACTAGACCACCAGTGAACTCCCTGTATATATATTTTGATATCCAAAAGTTGACTTGCTGGGACCTTGATTGGAATTACATTGAATCTATAGGTCAAGTTGGGACAAAGAACATCCTAACAATATTGACTCTTTCTGTACGTGAATATGGAATATATCTCTCTACTTATTTAGCTCCTCTTTGATTTCTTTCATCAATGTTTTGTATTTTTCCTCATAGAGATCTTGTACATACTTTGTTAGATTTATACCTAAGTTATTCATTTTTGGGGTGCTAGAATGGGCTATGATTGGATACACTTACCCCTCAGTATCCACAGGGGATTGGTTCCAGGACCCCCCTGTGGATACCAAAATTCTCAGACACACAATCCCTTGTATAAAATGGCGTATATTTGCATTTAACCCAAACACATTCTTTAATATACTTTAAATGGTTTCTAGATTACTTATAATACCTAATACAATGCAAATGTTATGTAAATAGTAAATACAAGGTAAATGCAAAATAAATAGTTGCCGGAGTGCAGCAAATGGTCAAGTTTTTCTTTGGGGAACTTCCTGAATTTATTTTTTCTGAGTGTTTTCAGTGTGTGAATGGTTGATGTCATGGTAGTGGAACCAGAAAATGCACATGGTCAGCTGGATTTCCTTCCCCACGTGAACCACTAGAATGGGCTGGAGTAGGGTATTTCTCTCCCCTAGGTCTTTTAGGCTCTGGTAAAACCCCGATAGTTTAGGCTCTGCTGAAATCATTTCTCTTGAGGGCAAGCCTTGATAAGAAGAACAGAATGCCCTGGCATGTTTCAAAATGGTTCTATAGGAGTTCCCGTCGTGGCGCAGTGGTTAACGAGTCCGACTAGGAACCATGAGGTTGCGGGTTCGGTCCCTGCGCTTGCTCAGTGGGTTAATGATCTGGTGTTGCCGTGAGCTGTGGTGTAGGTTGCAGACTCGGCTTGGATCCCGCATTGCTGTGGCTCTAGCGTAGGCCGGTGGCTACAGCTCCGATTCGACCCCTAGCCTGGGAATCTCCATATGCCGCGGGAGCGGCCCTAGAAAAGGCAAAAAAAAGGCAAAAAAAATGGTTCTATAGATAGCAGTTATTTCTGGGAATTATTTTTGGGAAGTTAGACTTGTTCATTAGTACCTTCTCTCTTGAGGTGTAAGATCTCTCTTAGGGATCCTCTCGAAAGTAATCCTTTTGAAAGTAAAATATTTAATACTTTGTGTTCAGCTTATGTCAAATATCACTCTCATATCACTTTTCATTTCCTTGGATTACTTGTTTTGATCCTCAACTAAGAAACTGTGTGTGTGTGTTGACACTAAATGGATGATACTCTGGTATTTGAAGCAGTTATAAAGTTGTGAGCCTTGAGTTCTTCAGCAGTACTGCTAATTAAAAGATATTTTTATGGTAGATGGTATGAGGGAAAACCTGTTTGTGGGATTTCATAGCTGTTCAATAGAATCATTTATCAAGTGATAAGTATACTTGCATAATAATTAATTCCTGAGCTTCTGTTACGTGACAAATGCTAGTTCCTTTGCTAAAGTTTTGGCATTTATTTCTAATTCCCCCTCCTACTGCTGGAAGAATGAGGGGATTTTTCTCCAATATTCATTTGAGAACCCTGATTGTCTTCCTGGAGGTAAAACTCACAAAGGGGGGGGATCCCCTATGTCTGGGCCCCCCAGAATTTTTAATTCACAGACTTGTCCACTCTGAGTCTCCAGCAATTCATCAGCTGTAGTTCTGGCTTTTCTACCATCCTTGGAGGTTTCATTTCTGCTCCATTAGAATTCTCTGTATTCCCCTGTCTGTCTCTCCAATATAGGGAGCAACAGTTTGCCCTATGACCTCACTTCTATAGATCTAAGAAGAGTGGTTGAATTTTCAGCTTATTCAGCTTTTCATTTGTTAGAACTAAGTAACAACTTCCAGACTCCTTATAGGCTGGATCATAAACTGGAAGACTACCTCTGCTTTTTTAAAGTTTTTTGGAACATAGTCACATCCATTCATTTATGAGTTGTCTCTGGAAGAGTTGAGTAGTTGCAACAGAGAGCACAAGGCCTTTAAAGTCTAAAATATATCCTATCGGTTATTTTCATAAAAAGTTGGCCATTGGAGTTCCCGTCTTGGCTCAGTGGAAATGGATCTGACTAGGAACCAAGAGGTTGAAGGTTTGATCCCTGGCCTCGATCAGTGGGTTAAGGATCTGGCATTGCTGTGGCTGTGGTGCAGGCTTGCAGCTGTAGCTCCAATTAGACCCCTAGTCTGGGAATCTCTATATGCTGCGGATGCAGCCCTAAAAAGGGGAAAAAAAAAAAAAAAAAGAAGTTGGTCAGCACCTGACCTAAATCACAAAATCTCTTAAGTAAAAACAGCTTTATTCTGATTGGCTTATAGAGGCTAAATAGTACTAACATAAATATAATATTCCTAGAATTCTTTGAAGGTAAAGAAATTGAGCTATATAGTAGCTTTTTAAAGAAAAAAAAAAAAAGCACTTTCTCACAGAAACTGCTAAGTCATAAGCATTTTTGTTTTGTTTGTTGTTTAGGGCTGCACCTGAAGCATATGGAGGTTTCCAGGCTAGGGGTCGAATCAGAATTGAAGGTGTCAGCCTAACCAAAGCTCAAAGCAATGCCAGATCCTTTAACCCACTGAGTGAGACCAGGGATCAAACCTGCATCCTCATGGATACTAGTTTGTTTCATAACCTGCTGAGCCACAATGGGAATTCTCATAAGCATTTTTATTTATTTTATTTTATTTTTTTATTTTTGCTTTTTAGGGCCACACCTGCAGCACATGGAGGTTCCCAGGCTAGGGGTCGAATCAGAGCTACAGCTGCCAGCCTATACCACAGCCACAGTAACGCGGGATCTGAGCCGTGTCTGCAACCTACACCACAGTTCATGGGAATGCCAGATCCTTAACCCACTGAACGAGGCCAGGGATAGAACCTGAAACCTCATCGTTCCTAGTCGGATTCGTTTCCACTGAGCCCATGATGGGAACTCCTCCCATAAGCATTTTTATAGAAGAATACAAAATCCAGGAGTTCCCGTCATGGCTCAGCAGTTAATGAACCCAACTAGCGTCCATGAGGTCAAGAGTTCAATACCTGGTCTCCCTCAATGGGTTAAGGATCCGGTGTTGCCTTGAGCTGTGGTGTAGGTCGCAGACACAGCTGGAATCCTGCATTGCTGTGGCTGTGGCATAGGCCAGTGGCTACAGCTCTGATTTAACCCCTAGCCTGGGAACCTCCATATGCCACCTGTGCGGCCCTTAAAAAAAAAAAAAAAAGAAAAGAAAAGAAAAATAAGAAAGAATACAAAATCCTTGGGGAAATCATACTTGTTCCACAGTTCGGATTTTTTTTTTTTTTTTGTCTTTTTAGGGCCGCATCTGTGGCATGTGGAAGTTCCCAGGCTAGGGGTTGAATCAGAGCTGTAGCTGCCAGCCTAACCACAGCCACAGCAGCGCTGCATCCTTAACCCACTGAGTGAGGCCAGGAATGGAACCTGTATCCTCATGGGTACTAGTCAGGTTCTTTAACCGCTGAGCCATGATGGGAATGCCTAGATTTTTTTAATCTTTAAATTTGTTCCCTGGATTTGTCTTCTCATAAAGAGTAGTTAATCTGAACTTCCTGACCTTTTTAATGGCCTCACTTGCAGTATATGGAAGGTCCCGGGGCATGAATTGAATCTGAGCCGCAGCTGGTGGCAATACTGGAACCTTTAACCCACTGCTGCCAGGCCAGGGATCAAACCCACACCTCTGCAGCAACCCAAGCCACTGCAGTCGGATTCTTAACCCACTGCACCAGAGCACAAACTCCTGAACTTATTATACCAGGTTATTGATCAGATAAGTTTACTCCCGTATAATGCTTAAAATTAGGAAAAATATAAAATTGTATGTTCAACAATTTAGAACTGTAGTCAACTCTCACTATCCAAGGGGAATTGGTTCCAGGACCTGCTAATTATACCAAATCTTGATGGTGCTCCAGTCCCGTAGTTGGCTTTCCATATCCACAGTTCCACATCTGTGGATTCAGCCAACTACCAACCGTGTAGTACTGTATATATTTCTTGAAAATATCCTCATATAAATGTACCCCCACAGCCCAAACTGTGGGGTCAACTGTATATAAATTCTGATGAACTATTTATGTCAATATTAATTATGATCTGTAGTGTGTCCTTCCAAGATCCTTAGTTAACTTTAACAGTTGGAAATAATATTAAATCAGGTTAATCAAGATAACTTCTAAGTAACATGGAACACAAAAACGTATGTCACTGTGTTTCACAGTGTGCCATATATATATAATGTGTATACAGATGCATATCTTTTATATACACACTATATATGTGCATAAATACATACATATTACATACACATATATACCCACTAAAATGTATTTTAGTGTATGTACATATACATATATATGTATACGTTATATATATAAAAGATAGACTGATTTGACTATCTGAAGGTTAAAATTTTGTAGACGGCAAAATACATCATAAACCAAGCTGAAAGAAAAATGATGGTCTGGGAGAAAATATTCGTAATATAGCTGACAAAACAGAGGTACTATCCCTATTATACAAAGAAATCCTACAAACTGATTTTTAGAAAAAACAACTTAATTTTTCTTTAATGAGAAAAGCATATGCACAGGTCATAAACAAAAGAGGAAATGCAAGGGCAAACAAATATGTTAAAAATAAGCTCAACCTTGGAGTTCCCGTCATGGCTCAGTGGTTAACGAATCCAACTAGGAATCATGAAGTTGCGGGTTCGATCCCTGACCTTGCTCAGTGGGTTAAGGATCCAGCATTGCCATGAACTGTGGTGTAGGTTGTGGCTCGAATCACGCGTTGCTGTGCCTATGGTGTAAACTGGCGGCTACAGATCCAATTAGACCCCTAGCCTGGGAACCTCCATATGCTGTGGGAGCGCCCCAAGAAATGGCAAAAAGATTAAAAAAAAAAATGCTCAACCTCACTGGTAGTCAGGAAAGTGAACATCAAAACAATGAGATATGGTTTTTCTCACCAATCAGACTGGCAAAATGTAAAGACAAGATAAATGCTGATGATAGGAACAAGTATCGGCAAATATTGCTGATGAGCTTATGCGATATTTGAAGGAAATAATCTTTGTAAAATAATCTGTTGGTATAAAGTATAATTAAAAATACACATAGTCTGTCTTACACCCACAGGTTTGTGCATCCTACTCTCCCACCTCTATCTGGCTCCTCCCTGCCACCACTGGTAACCTCTAGTTTGTTTTCTATATCAGTCTGCTTCTTTTGTGTTATATTTATTACTTTGTTGTATTTTTTAGATTCCATATATAAGTGATATCACATAGTATTTGTATTTCTCTGTTTGACTTATTTCACTTAGCATGGCACCCTCCAGGTCTATCCATGTTGCTTCAAATGGCAAAATTTTTTACTCTTTTATGGCTGAGTAGTAAGATAGGCTAAAGGATGTATTGCACAACATGGGGAATCTAGCCAATACTTCATAATAACTGTAAATGGAAAGTAACCTTTAAAAAATTTTTTAATTTTAAAGAATACACATAGTCTTTAACACAGGGATCTTATTTTGGAATTGCATTACCTTTTCCAAGTGAATAATTCTCACCAGCTACTTTTCATTTAACACGTGGACTATATTTTGTCTATTTAGACAGTATTATTTTCATTGGCATTTGCGATTTCTAAAAAAAGTGGTTGATAAATCCTAAAGCAGAACCAAATACTATAAGGCTGAATAGCAATGATCCAGTGCTGGGTTGGGGAGGTGGTGGGAGTTTGTGTTGTGGGGAGAGATGAGAGAAGAAAGACTACATAAAGTCTTATTTGGAAACTAAGATAGATTGGGATAAGAACACTCCAGAGGCAATTGTCAGTTCCTGTTCTGAACATTGAATAGTAGCTATTAAATCAAATCCTTTATGTTGGATTCCTAAAAACAGTGTTTTGTTAAAGCCTGAGAGAATATTAGAACAATATTTTGCCTTAGAGAGAAAAAAGATAGGGAAATCCATCATACCAGCTCTTCTCTATCAAAACCAGATACCATCCAGAATCCAGGCAATCCTGGGGCTCAGAGATAGTGCTAGTAATGTTCTTAAATCAAAATGTTGAGATAAGCCATTATTATTACTGGAATGACACCAGTTCTACCAAATTTATTCTCCTAAAAGTGTGCTTTGGGACACTTTTACCATTCCCCGAGTTTTCAGGCTGATATGCTGGCAAAAATCCAACTTTTAACATTCACTACACAATTATATGATAGGAAAACACTGAGTTTCTGGTTGACTTGTAAAGGTGTCGCGAGACATGTTTCTACAATATTTTCTTAGCCTCTTTGCTGAAAACTCCACCTTGTCCGGCTTTACTTTATCCCATCTTCCTGCTTGGAAAACAGTTGTCATGCTGGTAAAAGACTTAAGCTTAAGAACAAAGACCTAAACGCATAAGTTATTCATAGGGTCAGCTGAATGAGGACTTAATGCGTTGGTCTAGGCACGCTGGACCTGTGCAGATTGGCACACCGTTTGCACAGCATGATACGTCCTCTTAAGAATAAAAGAAAGAGGAGCCTCATGGCCCCAAGGGGTTTTATGAAGGGTCCTTAGCAGGATATGCATTAGCAAGGAGAACCGAGGTGCAAGCCTAAGCATGCTGTCTACAGAAGCACAATGGTGATTCTCTAGTTGCTATGCATAGATAGCTGAGGCCAAGCTTTCTCAAATGCTAATGATTGTTAAATGCCTAAAGGTCAGAATAAAAGCTTAATCAGCAACCGGCTAGGTGACTTTTAAAATAACTTCAGCTCCAATTAGACCCCTAACCTTGGACCCTCCATATGCCGCGGGAGCGGCCCTAGAAAAGGCAAAAAACAAAAAATAAAATAACTTCAAAAAAAACCCCCTATATCCTGCACCTACAACCCCCTTCTCACTAATCCTAAAGAACACAATAAAAGCAGTGTGGTTTCTTGAGGTGGTGCTCTTGGTCCCTGAGACCTTGAGTCCCCCGGTTCAGCTTTACTTAAATGACTGTGTCTTGTTTCATGTTAACTTTTTCCTTAAGTTTCACAGTGAAACTCTTTAAAGTTTATAAATTCTGAGTAATTCTCAGTAAAAAACTAAAAAATGCTCCTGAACGAAAATATCAGCTCAATAAAAGCAGTATAGTCACGTGTGAGTATGTGAGTGTGTGCTAGAAAGGAGCACCAGTGCTTTTCCTTCTTTGCAGATTATTCATTTCAGTTATTCCTTCTGGGGTTTCACACTGGAAAGAAGTTCTCAGCACCTGTCTCAAGGCTCAGCAGGAGACTGGTCTTTCATCTAAGGACAATGAAGCCCTTATGGGGGCAATTTAAAGGCTGCATCCAGGATTTGTATTACCAAGGTAGCAGCCAGTAGGAGGGTGTGACCAGGCGGTGGCTCTGTACTGGTGCTTGGCAGTACTAAGCAGGCATGATTGGAATTGTTGGGGGGACCCAGTGAGGGAAGAGAAGGGCCTTTAGTACGGACATATGCTGGCCACTGCATAACCATAGACGGGGCGCCATTTTCAAATGCCATGATGTGACTGGCATCTGGGGTATAGAGCAAGGTCTCCATTTGGAGAGAGAGGCAGATTTGCAAATTATGGGGTAGTTAGGAAAATGTCTTTATCTGTATAGGTTTAATTCAGCATAATTAACTCTGGGAAGAGGAATGTAACCCCCATTTTATAGATGAGGAAACAGAAGCACTGAAAGTTAACATAAAAACTGGTCTTCGGTAGTTTATTGATCCTTTTCCTGATCTATCAAGTAATCTTTTCCTCAGGCATTAAATGTACCCTTGTGCCCAGATGACAGACCCTTCAATAATTCCAAATACACTCAGCCTACATCCCCTCTCCAAGATGGTGAAACAGTATCTCATATTCCATATTTCATTCTTCCTTCCACATTTCACCTGCCTTCTCTATCAGTCCTGCTCACCAGCTTTTTCCCACAATTAATAGGTAATTATCTTATTTTTAAAAATCTCTATATAAGTATGAATATATAATATTTGGGCCTTAAAAATGTCCTTATCCTGGAGTTCCTGTCGTGGCGCAGTGGTTAACGAATCTAACTAGGAACCATGAGGTTGCGGGTTCGATCCCTGCCCTTGCTCAGTGGGTTAAGGATCTGGTGTTGCTGTGAGCTGTGGTGTGGGTCGCAGACACGGCTTGGATCCTGCGTTGCTGTAGCTCTGGTGTAGGCCAGCGGCTACAGCTCTGATTCGACCCCTAGCCTGGGAATCTTCATATGCCACAGGAGTGGCCCAAGAAATGGGAAAAAGGCAAAAAAAAAAATCCTTATTCCTTTTCTTTGTCCTTTGCTGCTTTTATTGTTTTCTTTTTCTGTTTCTTTCTTTTTTTTTTTTTTTTGGTAAATTCATTAATAAACTTAAGACTCAGAAGTTGAAATAAATAGGTAAATAGATGATATATTTATTATCTATTTACCTATTTATGAGTGTCTGTGTGTGTATACATGGACTGACTTGTGATACCCTCCCCAAATTCCTTCATATGTTAATCCTTTTTTTTTTTTTTTGTCTATTGTCTTTTGTCTTTTTTTTGTTGTTGTTGTTGCTATTTCTTGGGCCGCTCCCTCGGCATATGGAGGTTCCCAGGCTAGGGGTCCAATCGGAGCTGTAGCCACCGGCCTACGCCAGAGCCACAGCAACACAGGATCCGAGCCGCGTCTGCAACCTACACCACAGCTCACGGCAACGCTGGATCGTTAACCCACTGAGAAAGGGCAGGGACCGAACCCGCAACCTCATGGTTCCTAGTTGGATTCGTTAACCACTGCGCCACGACGGGAACTCCCATATGTTAATCTTTACCCTCCAGTGTGACTGTTTTTGTAGATAGGACTGCTAGGGAAGAAATTCATGTTAAATGAGGTCATAAAGGTGGGCCCTAATTTAATAGGACTAGTGTCCTTTTAATAAGAGATCTCTCTCTTTCCATGTGTGGGCACACAGAGAAGAAGCCATGTGAGGGCACAATGAGAAGGTAGGCAGGAACCAGGAAGAGAGGCCTCACCAAAAACTCAGCCATTATGGCATCTTGATTTTGGGCTTCTAGCCTTCAGAAATAATTTTCTGTTAAGTCACCCAGCCCGTGGTATTTTGTTATGGCTGCCCAAGCAGATGAATACAAATACCTCATGGGACCTATTACCATTCTAGACATTGTGAGTAGAATGTGCTGAAGGAAGCTTGCCTAGCTTTGAATGCTAAAGTACTGAAGTCAAAAGGCACAGGTGTTATCAAGGTCTAGTTCCACCACCTCCTTTATGTGTGAGCCTCATAGTCACTTCACCCCTGTGAGCCTGAGCTCTCTCCCTTGTAAAAGACTAGATTTTTTCTCAAGGCTCTCACAGCTTGAGAATTCTGATTGTAAATACCCAGGCAATGTCAGTGGGTATAAACTCTTACATATCAAGCATCATTAATCATTGTTAGAACTGCAGATCTAACATATTATAAGAATTGAGGCCCCACACAACAACAAGGAAGATCAGTAAGAGTTCCCTTACTTCTGCGCCTTTGTGCAAATGTACTTGGGATTCGTGTCTATGTATCAGGGAGTGCTAGAAACCACATACAAATAGGGCTATCCTCCAAGGAATATCAATTTTATAACGATTTAGGGAAAGGAAAATATGGACATAAAGCAAGTAATGCAAAATTTGCACAGAAGTTTAAGTCAAAACATGGCACTCTGGAGAAGGTTTTAGTTTCTGGTGGGCATCTTTGCTTATCCACTCAATCTCTACTTTTTCTCTCTTTGCCATTGGGAGTATTTTGATGAAAGGTTTTGAATACTGTAGCTGATAAGTGTTATTAATTGGAACAGGAACTAATTTGGATGGGGCTTCAGATTTATTTGCAAGTAGATCATTTTCACAAGTAGATTGATAGAGAGAAAAAACTGTTCTATAGTCACACCTCTATCCCCAGTCAGGCGGCTCTCAAAAGCATGCAGTTCTTCGAAAGAAAGGCACTGCAGGGATTGTGGTCAACTCAGAGAAACCTGAATGGAACTCAAAGCACAGTTCTTTCCAGCAAGACCGTTGCAGAGATGTTTGTAGTATTTCAAGTGCTATTTTATATTTCTCTTTCTATTTGCCTTTGATCTTGGTGAGACTGTCAAAATGAAGCCTTGACTACTGTCCCTTAGCCAAAGGTGAACATGTGACTCAAGCTAGAACAATTAGTCTCTCCCTCTGGGGATGTGAATCTTGAGAAGAAGGAAGCTAATACTGATACTAGTGAACATCTCATTCTGCAGAGAGAACCCCAGAGAAGCTTAGGGTCTCTGCATTATGTTCTGCCTGGGGCCCTAGAGCAGTTCTGACCCCTGTCCTTTCCAAATTGTCCAGCTTTTCCTTTGATGCAGTGAGCTATTTCCAATCTTTCCAATAAATTCTTTCTTAAGTTAGAGTTAATTTTTACCGCTTGTAAACAAAAGCCTGCCGTGTAGGACTATAGATGCCGGCTTCATATACAAAATTGTCAGTTTTTATTTGATAAAATGATCTACTCCAGGAATTCCCGTCGTGACTCAGTGGAAACAAATCTGACTAGTATCCATGAGGACACAGGTTTGATCCCTGGCCTCGCTCAGTGCATTAAGGATCGGGTGTTGCCATAATTTGTGGTGTAGGTCGCAGACTCGGCTTGGATCTGGCGTGGCTAATGGCTGTGGTGTAAGCTGGCAGCTGTAGCTCCCATTCAACCCCTAGACTGGAAACCTCCATATGCTGTGGGTGCAGCCCTAAAAAGACAAAAAGAAAAAAAATGATCTACTCCATTTGCAGGAAGTTAATCAGATGGAGATTTTATTGTGCATCACTATTTGTCTAGGTTTCAGAATAATATACAAACAAATTACTTTTAACATGGAAGGAATCTTACATCTTCTGACCATTGTTCTTTTCTATTTTTCTCCCCTCCCCTCAACTTATCTTAATCCTCATCTCATTTTTTTAAAAAGAAAAACTTATAAAAAGAGTCTTGCATATCTAAATGTAGTATATATTTCTGCTTACAAGATTGAACATTAAAAATGGTTTGGTTTGGTTTGGTTTTTCCGGAGCAAGAGGTTTTTCAGGGCAATGAAACAACTCCGTGTGATACTGTAATGGTGAATATATGTCCTTATACATTTGTCCAAATCTATAGTACATACAACACCAAGAGTGAACCTTAGTGTAAACTATGAAGTTTAAGTGATTGTGATGTGTGAATATAGGTCCATCAATTGTAATAACATTCCACTCAGGTGGGAGATGTTGTAATGGGGGAGGCTATGTTTATGTGGGGGGGGGTATATAGGAAAATTTCTCTACCTTCCTCTCAATTCTGCTATGAACCTAAAACTGCTCTAAAAATGAAATCTAATTTAAAAAAAAAAAAAGGCAAGGACTTCTAAACTATAGACAAAGCTCATCCTTAATCTATCTCATAATCATAATAATCATCATCCATGTTGATTCTGATGCTGGAGTGCTCTTCAGGCTTGGGCTTCTTTTTGGTCTCCTTGTTTTTCTCAGTCAGATGTAAGTGATGCTCACATTGCCTCATGATCTTCTTGGAGGACATCCAGTTCTCCCCTTGTCGTTCAGCTGGTGCTGCACACCGTCCTCCCCTCACATCTGTGCCCTTGGCCTTCAGGACCTCCCTGGCTCTTAGGAGACTGCAGGTGCAATTCCATGGATTTCCATCCAGATACAGGTACCTGAGGCGAGGCAGCACCTCCAAGGCCTTGAGATCCAAGGCAGAGATCTTGTTGTTCCTCAGGTTTAGAACCTGAAGCTGCTTCAGATCCTTGAGCTCCCTCTCAGCAATATCCTGGATGGCATTACCTTTTAGGTCCAGCCTGGCTAAAGTTCCTGGGAGCCTGCAAAAGCATGGAAATAGGATGTGAGAGGAGGTTGTGACCATCATTCCATAACATCTTAGGAAACTCAGGTTGAGCAACGTCTAGCTTTTCTGTACCATTCTCTTCTTTCTGAAGCTAGAAAATAAGCTTGATTTTGAAGTTAATTATAAATGTAAACCTCAGTCTTATCTATAGGTCTTTACCCCTTTCTCATAGGTCTTATTTTCTAAGCTTCCGATTTTCTGGTTTCTAGCCATAAAACTCTTTACTCTTTAATTTTTCGTTATCAAATGGGATCATATAACAAACTGATAAGAAAAACTAAGTTTCCAAATTTTTAATTGGCAAAGGCCATGAATCAATAATTTATAGGAAATGTAAAAATACTGAATAAAAATATAAAAAAAAATCTTAATGAATATAAAAGGTAATGAAAAAAGATGCAATGTTAGAAATAGAAATTAAAGTATGGTTTTAGATTTAAATTTTAAAATTTATTTCTGATGAGAGTGTTGTGAGGTAAGAACTTAAACTCTGCTAGTGGTAGTATAAGTCGGTACCACTTTGGAAACAATTTGGTAACTCACAGTGAATTTAAATAATGTCATGCCTTTCAACCTAGGAGATAATAGGAGAAGTAAATAGAGATTTATTTACAAATATATTTGTCATATATTTGATCATATTTATAATAGTAAAAATGTAAGAGGCTAATGTCCACTAAAAGGGAAATTAAGAGATAATGGACTATTATATAATCATAGAAATTATATTTTAAAATAATTTTTTAAAAATGCTGATTCTATAAAAAAGATTTTTTGACTGTGGATTAAAAATCCAGAAGTTATAAAAGATTGATAAATAATTATGTTAAAAATAATTTAAAAAGGAATTAAATTATGTGTATGGCAAAGTCAAAAGACAAATGATAAACTGGGGGAAAAAATCTGCACTCTATGTCCCAGACAAAGAGTTAGTCTTCCTAATATACAAAGGACTCTTAAAAGTTGAGAAGAGGGAGTTACCATTGTGGTACAGCAGAAATGAATCCAATTAGTATCCATGAGGATGAAGGTTCGAGCCCTGGCCTTGCTCAGTGGGTTAAGGATCTGGCATTGCCGTGAACTGTCGTGTAGGTCACAGACGCAGCTCAGATCCTGCACTGCTGTGACTGTGGTGTAGGCTGGCAGCTGCAGTTCCAATTTGACCCCTAGCCTGGGAACTTCTGTATGCTGCAAGTGCAGGCCTAAAAAGCAAAAAAAAAAAAAAAAAAAAAAAATTAGAAGAAAGGATTTTAAAATGTCTGAAAATGGGCAAAAAGTGTGAATGGGAATCCACATAAAAGCAAAGCCCTTAAGGGAGTTGCCTTGTGACACAGTGGGTTAAGTGGCATTATCACTGCAGCAGTCAGGTCACTGTTGTGGTGTGGGTTTGGTCCCTGGCCTGGGAACCCCCACATGCCACAGCTGTGGCCCAAAAAAAAAAAAAAAAAAAAGCAAAGCTCTTAGATTTTTTAACCATATTCAGGTGTATATTAGAAAAGAAGAAAGAGAGACAGGATTAAGATTGTGAATTGAAGGATTGGCACTCACCTTCTCTCATAAAAACAACAGAATTATAATCAAACGCTGACAACCTTCAACCAAATGGACTGGAAACTTTCAAAAAGATATCCTACTCCAGAAGACAAAGAGGAGGCCACATCAAGACAGTAGGAAGAGCGATTACACGATATAAGCAAACCCATACCTGCTGGTTGGGAAGCCCACAAACTAGAAAGTAATTATATCACAGAGACTCAACTACAGGAGTGAGAGTTCTGAGCCCCACATAAGGTCCCTACGCCTGGGGATCTGGGATTGGGAGAAAGAGCCACCAGAACATCTGGCATTGAAGGCCAGTGGGGCTTGTGCGCAGGAGCTCAACAGAACTGGGGGAAATGGAGACCCTGTTCTTGAAAGGCACACACAGGCTTTCATGTGCACTTTAGACTGATGATGCTGAAGATGATGCAAGACATTAGAAATAAACTGGAGGCAAAGATTAATAATTTACAGGAAACATTGAGCAAAGAAATACAAGATTTAAAACTTAAACAAGCAGAGATGCAAAATACAATAACTGAAATAAAAAATTCATTAGAAGCAACCAACAGCAGAATACAGGAGGCAGAAGAACAAATAAGCGAGGTAAAGGACAGACTAGTGGAAATCACTGATGTGGAACCATATTCAGAATAGAGAAATGAAGAATAAAACCACACAAAGATGCTATTTCTCACCCATCAGATTGGTAAAGATCTTAATCCTTAGCAATACATTCTGTGGGCAAAGCCGTGAAGAAGCAGACATTCTCATACACAGCTTGATGGGAGTTGAAAATGGCACAGATTCTGTGGAGAATGTAGCAAAGCCTAACAAAATAACATGTGCATTTACTCTTCAACCCAGTAATCTTACTTCTAGGTATAATCTCTGAAGATATGACTGCACAAATATCAAGGACCACATTGTACATCTTATGATATTATTTATAATAGCAAAAGGCTGGAAACAAACTAGTATGACAGTAAAGAACTACAATGCAGCCTTGAAAAAGAAAGGAGCTGGTCTCTGAATTATCATAAAGTGTTTTCTAGAAGATATTGTTAAAGGGAAAAAAGCAAGAAAAGGAATAGTATATATTGTATTTTAATTTTTGTGTAAGAACGAAATAAGAATACATGTATACATTTTGCTTATTTTTGGGAAAAAAAAAAAAAAGGTAAACCAGAAGCAAATCAAACTACTTATAGGAAGTGTTTGGTTCTATACAGTTTTAACTTTTTTGCATCATGTTAACATTTTACATGTTCATAAAACAAAGGCAAAAATCAAGCCCTAAAATCAAACCCAAGCCACAGCTAACCAACTAATTAATCCAATTAACTTATCAAATGTTTATATTGGTAATGTAACCCTATAAAGAAAAGAAAAAGTACTCTTTGACTGAATATCCTTAGTAGAAATAATCTTAGACTCTAAGGATAAAAGGACCTGCAAAGATATTCCTCTCGGTATGTTTATTGTTAACATTACTTTTAGTAATACAATTTTTAAACTTTAAATGAATACTATAAGACAAAGCAAATAAGTAAATGTATTAATGTTAGTGGGAACCAAAGTTTCATTGTAAGGGAAAAAGATACATATAAAAGAAAAGAAAAAAAATCCCTCTCTAATGTTAATATGAACTGGAAATGTCAGTGCAAATTCATAATTTAAAAAAATATATATTTTCTAGCTCTGTTTACTGAAAAGACCTAGAAGCAATAGCATAAGCACACTGAACACACAGATCTTTGTTTCAAAATTCCAGTCTCCACTTAGAAGCAAGGCTGTTTGGAGAAATGACCAATTCCATGTCTGGGGCAAGGTAAGCTAGAACATCTGAGCCAAAATGCAAGGAAATGTTCAGAGACTAGTGGAGCACTCTTCAGGATGGTTGCTATCAGAAAACCAAAAAATAACAAGTATTAGCAAGAATGTGGAGAAACTGGAACCTTTGTGCACTGTTGGTAGGAATGTAAAATGATACAGTCAGTATGGAAAACAGCATGGCAGTTTCCCCCAAAATTAAAAATGTAAAAGCCATATGATCCAGCAATTCCATTTGTGGGTATATATACAAAAAATTGAAAGCAGGGTCTCAAAAAGGTATTTATACAGCTATCTTATATTCCCATATTGAATTCACAATAGTTAAAACGTGGAAGCAATCCAAGTGTCTATTGATGGATGAATGAATAAACAAAATATAATACATACATACATTGGAATATTATCCATCCTTAAAAGGAAAGAAATTCGGGAGTTCCCATTGTGGCACAGTGGAAATGAATCCGACTAGGAACCATGAGGTTGCGGGTTTAATCCCTGGCCTCGCTCATCGGGTTAAGGATCTGGCATTGCCGTGAGCTGTGGTATAGGTCATAGACACATCTTGGATCTAGCATTGCTGTGGCTGTGGCATAGGCCAGCAGCCGTAATGCCAATTTGACCCCTAGCCTGGGACCCTCCATATGCCACGGGTTCAGCCCTCAAAAAGCAAGGAAGGAAATTTGACTCATGCTATAGCATGAATAAACCTTGAGGACATTATGCTAAGTGACAAAAAGCCTGTCACAAGAAGATAACTACTATGCGATTCCACTTATAAAAGATATCTAAAGTAGTCAGTTCATAGAAAGTAGAATGGTGATGGTCAGGGGTTGAGGGGAGAGGGGAAATGAAGAGTTGTTGTTTAATGGGTACAGAGTTTCAGTTTTGCAAGACAAAAAAGTTTTGGAGACTGGTTGCACAACAGTGTGAAGATACTTAACAATACTTTAACTGTGCACTTAAAAATGGTTAAGTAGGTAAATTTTATGTGTATTTTACACATTTTTAAAAATAAGAGTTCCCATCTTTGTGCCAGTACCATACGGTTTTAATGACTGTAGCTTTGTAGTATAGTCTGAAGTCAGGGAGCCTGATTCCTCCAGCTCCATCCTTCTTTTTCAGGATGTCTTTCTTTGGCTATTTTGAGTCTTTTGTGCTTCCAAACAAACTTTAAAATATTTTGTTCAGGAGTTCCCGTCGTGGCGCAGTGGTCAATGAATCCGACTAGGAACCATGAGGTTGCGGGTTTGGTCCCTGCCCTTGCTCAGTGGGTTAACGATCCGGCGTTGCCGTGAGCTGTGGTGTAGGTTGCAGACACGGCTCGGATCCTGCGTTGCTGTGCCTCTGGCATAGGCTGGTGGCTACAGCTCTGATTCGACCCCTAGCCTGGGAACCTCCATATGCCACAGGAGCGGCCCAAGAAATGCCAAAAAAAGACAAAAAAAATATATTTTGTTCAAGTTCTGTAACAAATGTCCTTGGTAATTTGATAGGGATTGCATTGACTCTGTAGATTGCCTTGGGTAGTATAGTCATTTTGATAATATTGACTCTTCCAATCCAGGAGCATGGTATATCTTTCCATCTATTTGTGTCATCTTTGATTTCTTTCATCAGTGTCTTATAGTTTTCAGAGTACAGGTCTTTTGTTTCTTTAGGTAGGTTTACACTTAGGTATTTTATTCTTTTGGATGCTATGGTAAACAGGATTGCTTCCCTAATTTCTCTTTCTGATCTTTCATTGTTATTATATAGAAACCGTGTGGTACTAGCACAAAGACAGACATATAGATCAGTGGAACAGGAAAGAAAGCCCAGAATTAAACCCATGCACCTACAGTCAACTCATCTATGACAAAGGAGGCAAGAATATACAATGGAGAAAAGACAGCCTGTTCAACAAATGTTGCTGGGGAAATAGGACAACCACATGGAAAAGAAGGAAATTAGAACACTTCCTAACACCATACACAAAAATAAGCTCAACTTTGATTAAAGACCTAGATATAAGGCCAGATACTATAAAACTCTTAGAGGAAAACATAGGCCAAACACTCTCTGACATAAACAACAGCAACATCTTCTCAGATCCACCTCTTAGAGTCATGACTGTAAAAACAAAAATAAACAGATGGGACTTAAATAAACTTAAAAGTTTCTACACAGCAAAGGGAACCCTAAACAAAACAAAAAGACAACCCACAGAATGGGAGAAAATCTTTGCAAATGAATCGACTGACAAGGGATTCATCTCCAAAATTTATAAACACTACCTACCACTCAATACCTAAAAGTAAACAACCCCATCAAAAAATGGGCAGAAAATCTAAACAGACAGTTCTCCATAGAAGACATACAGATGGCCAAAAAACACATGAAAAGATGTTCAACATCACTCATTATTAGAGAAATGCAAATCAAAACCACAATGAGGTACCACCTTACACCTGCCAGAATGGCCATCATCCAAAAGTCTGCAAACAATAAGTGCTGGAGAGGGTGTGGAGAAAAAGGAACCCTAGTACACTGTTGGTGGGATTGTAAATTGGTGCAACCACTGTGGAAAACAGGATGGAGATTCCTCAGAAAACTCAACATAGAACTACCATTTGATCCAGCAATCCCACTCCTGGGCATCTATCCAGAGAAAACCATGACTTGAAAAGACACATGTACTCCAATGTTCATTGCAGCACTATTTGCAATAGCCAAGATCTGGAAACAACCTAAATGTCCATTGACAGAGGAGTGGCTAAAGAAGAGGTGGTACATATACACAATGGAATATTACTCAGCCCTTAAAAGGAAAGAAATAATGGCACTTTTAGCAACATGGATGGATCTAGAAATTATCATGTTAAGTGAAGTCAGTCAGACAATGAGACACCAACATCAACTGCTATCACGTACATGTGGAATCTGAAAAAAGGACACAATGAACTTCTTTGTAGAACAGATACTGACTCACAGACTTTGAAAAACTTATGGTTTCCAAAGGCGACAGGTAAGGGGGTAGGGGGATCCGCTGGGGGTTTGGGACAGAAATGCTATAAAATTGGGTTGTGATAAGACTATAAATGTAATAAATTCATTGAGTAATATAAAATAAAAACAAAATAATGTCATTTGCAGCAACATGGATGGAACTAGAGATTCTCATACTGAGTGAAGTTAGAATGAGAAAAACAGATGCCATATGATATCACATATCTAGAATCTAATATATGGCACAAATGAACCTTTCCACAGAAAAGAAAATCATGGACTTGGAGAATAGACTTGTGGTTGCCAAGGGGGAGGGGGAGGGCGTGGGATAACTTGGGAGCTTGGGGTTAATAGATGCAAACTTGCTTTTGGAATGGATTTGCAATGAGATCCTGCTGTGTAGCACTGGGAACTATGTCTAGTCACTTATGATGGAGCATGATAGTGTAAGAAAAAAGAATGTATATTATATATATATATATGTATGTGTAACTGGGTCACCATGCTGCACAGTAGGAAAAAAAATTGTATTGGGGAAATAACATTAAAAAAATTTTTTTTTAAAAAATAGGAGTTCCCATTATGGCTTAGCTGGTTAAAAACTTGATATAGTTTCTGTGAGGATGCAGGTTCAATCCCTGGCCTTGCTCAGTGGGTTAAGGATCCTGCGTTGCTGCAAGCTGCAGCCTAGGTTACAGACACAGCTCAGATTCAGCATTGCTATAGCTGTGGCATAGGCCAGCAGTGGAAGCTCCAACTCAACCCCTAGTTGGGGAACTTCCATATGCTGCAGGTGCGGCCCTAAAAAAAAAAAAAAAAAAAAAAAAGATAACATAAAATAAAGAGATAATGGAATCATGTCTCATGAAGACAGCAACCAGCTTATAGAGGCTCCCACTAGCCACATGTGGGAAAATTTGAGCATCAAAAAAGACTAACAACTGAAAGTGATCATAACAAACTGAATAAATTAAGACCCCTGGGTTCATAGTGATACTTGGAAAAGAACAGAGAGAAAAGGGAAAAAGAAGAGAAAAACTACACTGTAATGTAAAGAGGAAAAAATAGAAAAGAAAATTGATCCCAAATATATAACAACCAATTATGGCTAGACATATGTTCTGGTTGAACAATTATGGATTCCTTTTTTTATTCCTTTAAAAAAATTTTTTTTCAGCACTCTAAGTTTTCATCCTTGAACAGGTATTGCTTTATAGTCAGAACAAAATTATTCTGCGAATACTAATTTAAAAAATGTCATGCTACTGCAGCTCTGCTTCAACCCCGAGCCCAGGAACTTCCATATGCCACAGGTCGGGCTATAAAAAGAAAAAAAAAAATGTCATGATAATGCCTATAGATTAAAAAAAAAAATTACAATTGTGAACTCAAAATCTTTCCATTAGTCAACTTTATATTAAGTGCTATTCTTATGAAGTACAGGAAGTGAGAAAGTTTTATAAGAAAAAATGCCCTTTGAAATACCATCTGAATACTATCTCCATACAGTGTGAACATATTGGATATATATTTCATCCTTTTTAGTATTCAGTGAAATTTTTTTGTGGCGGTCCCGAACATATGATTGCTATGTTAAGGGGAAAGAAAAGAAATGAATGTAATCATATTTTATGACACCATTACCTTTTGTTTGCTATAGTATTATTCTTATATGAATTTCATTCCAAAAGATTAACCTTTTAGGTTATTGGCACTTGGCCTAAATTTTGCCCTTGTTTTTTTCTTTGAATTTATATTGTATATTTATAAATACTTATGTTTATAGATTTTTATATTTGCATTCATGTCCTAAACTATACAATACATATTCATACATAAATATTTATGCTCTTGAATATTTTAAAGTCTTATTTGTTTAAAGTGCTTCTCTTTATTTGGAATAAAATTTACCTAACAAAGTAGATTAATTTACCAGGGAAAAAAAATCACTTCATACATTTTAATAGCTTAATAAAACTTCTGCAGAGAGGAGTTCAGTCATTGCTCAGCAGTAACAAACCTGACTAGTACCCATGAGGACATGGATTCAATCCCCGGCCTTGCTCAGCTGATGAAAATCCAGCGTTGCTGTGAGCTGTGGTGTAGGTCACAGACGTGGCTCAGATCCAGCATTGCTGTGGCTGTGGTGTAGGCCAGCAGCTACAGCTCTGATTCGACCCCTGGCCCAGGAACTTCCATATGCTATGGGGGGGCCCTAAAAAAAAAAAAAAAAAGCTTCTGCAAAGAAATATCTCAGTGGGTTTCTTGTTACTACTACAACAATTTTCAAACTGGCTATCCATAATTTAAATTCAGTTTGAAGTTAATGCCCAATACAATGTAATTTTGTGCACACACTAGCTTATGTAAGATGGATCTCTAAAAGTTATACAGAAAATCTCTCGTGTATAGCTTTTTTTTCCCAAGCAAAAATGGACTGTTAATAGGTGGTGTAACAGGAGCAAGACTCTGTGACCATTGAGAGTAAAGAGGAGGGCAGCTGAGGAAAGATACAGTAGAGTAAACCAAACAGTCAAGGCTACTTAAGATTTGAGTTCTAACTTTGTCCATTCTATTTACGAGAATGTTAGATGATAAGATATTTAGCCTTTTCTTCTTCTTCTTCTTTTTTTTTTTTTGTCTTTTTATGGCCACACCTGCAGCATATGTAAGGTCCCAGGCTAGGTGTCCAATCGGAGCTGCAGCTGCTGGCCTACACCACAGCCACAGCAATACGAGATCCAAGCCGTATCCGTGACCTACACCACAGCTCACATCAATGCTAGATCCTTAACCCACTGAGTGAGGCCAAGGATTGAACCCACATCCTCATGGATACTAGTCAGGTTTGTTACTGCTGGGCCAGAACAATACTCTCTATTCCTTATATTTGAAGTTTGAGATTTTTAAACAGTGCCCTCTTTCTTCTTTTTTGAATGCTTCTTATTCCTATACAAAAGTATATTTTAAAATTCAGTTTTCTATGAACTACTGCCTAGCTTAAACTAAGCTCTTAGTTGCTAGTTGTGTATCCTATTACAAACCATTTCCACAAATCCCTTCCTCTGTCTACCATCCTCCGGTCTACATTCAACAAGAAAATAATGGTATATGGTTTTAGGTACACATAAAATCAAATATCCACCTCGTTTGCCTAAATATGCTCATTGAGATAGAAAAAAATACTTAATATTTATTAAGTGCTTACTAAGACCTTATATACATGTGTTATGAATGTATGTACATGTGTTATGTACATGTCACTCCTTATAACAATTCTGTGAAGGTAGGTACATTGTTTTACCTATTCTTTTACAGATTAGGCATTAAGGTTAAGAGGGATCAAGAAGCTTGCTAACAGTCACATAGTCAATAAATTTTGAGGTCAGGATTAAACACAATAGTCTAACCCCAGTACAGTAATAATGAACATAACTGGTATCCATGAGGATGTGGGTTCAACCCTTGGCCTCACTCAGTGGGTTAAGGATCCGGCATTGCTGTGAGCTGTGATATAGGTCACAGATGCGGCTCGGATCTTGCATTGCTGTGGCTGTGGCATAGGCCAGCAGCTGGAGCTCCGATTCAACTCCCAGCCTGGGAAGTTTCATATGCTGCAGGTGTGGCCATAAAAAGACAAAAAAAAAAAAAAACTTACCTAACATCCTTGTAAATAGAATGGACAAAGTTAGAACTCAAGTCTTAGTAAGAAGCCTTGACTCTTCTTTTTTTTTTTTTGTCTTTTGCTATCTCTTGGGCCTCTCCCACGGCATATGGAGGTTCCCAGGCTAGGGGTCTAATTGGAGCAGTAGCCGCCAGCCTACGCCAGAGCCACAGTAACTCGGGATCTGAGCCGTGTCTGCGACCTATACCACAGCTCAGGGCAACGCCGGATCCTTAACCCACTGAGCAAGGCCAGGGATCGAACCCGCAACCTCATGGTTCCTAGTCGGATTCGTTAACCACTGCACCACGATGGGAACTCCCGACTCTTTTTTTTAAAGCTTCTGATTTTCCACTCTCCAGATGAAAGTGCTCGGTACACAGAAGTCAGGTAAAAATGTTAGCTAATGCAAATAAGCAGGGCAAGCTTTCTTCTAAACAAGTACAATTACTCAGTTCTGGGCTGGGTAGCCAAACACTGTATCTGTCCTAGGAGTATCTTTTTCTTTCCTGTTTCTATGGATAATCTGTTTCTATGGATGTTCTGGTTGAACAATTATGGATTCTTTTTTAAAACATTTTTCAGCACCCTAGATTTTCATCCCTGAGCAGGTATTGCTTTATAGTCAGAAAAAAATTTTGTTCTGGCATTGTAAGAGAAACCACTCATTTCCTGCTTTTGTGACCTTTTGGAAGTCATTTATCACTCTCATATAATTTGTCTCTGTAAGTCTGATTTATATAAAAAGGTAGTTCTGATTTTAAGACAATGTCCAGAAATGCAATTTGTTCTTTGGTGTCGCTTTTTAGAGTAAAAAGGGGGCATACCCCCATTTAGCCAGCAGGTGGCACTTGAGTATAAGTAAGAGAAAATGCAAACTGCCTCCCTTAGGTTGTCAAAAGCTATTCTGGGTTTGAATTATCCAAATTGTGGCTAAAGAAGAGATGATGTAATTTATATTTGTTCCCTGGGCTGCAGGTTGGTGAATTAGAAGCCTCTGGTGAAATGTGAGACCCAGGTATTAGAGATTTTAAGTTCTAAGCAATACAGTGTATTGTTGACAGTAAATCTCAGAGGCTGGTGAGGATGGAGTGGCTTAAAATCCCTGGCTCTGGAGTTAGACTATTGTGTTTAATCCTGACCTCAAAATTTATTGACTATGTGACTGTTAGCAAGCTTCTTGATCCCTCTTAACCTTAATGCCTAATCTGTAAAAGAATAGGTAAAACAATGTACCTACCTTCACAGAATTGTTATAAGGAGTGACATGTACATAACATATGTACATACATTCATAACACATGTATATAAGGTCTTAGTAAGCACTTAATAAATATTAAGTATTTTTTTCTATCTCAATGAGCATATTTAGGCAAACAAGGTGGATATTTGATTTTATGTGTACCTAAAACCATATACCATTATTTTCTTGTTGAATGTAGACCGGAGGATGGTAGACAGAGGAAGGGATTTGTGGAAATGGTTTGTAATAGGATACACAACTAGCAACTAAGAGCTTAGTTTAAGCTAGGCAGTAGTTTATAGAAAACTGAATTTTAAAATATACTTTTGTATAGGAATAAGAAGCATTCAAAAAAGAAGAAAGAGGGCACTGTTTAAAAATCTCAAACTTCAAATATAAGGAATAGAGAGTATTGTGTTTTAGTTCTTTGTGGGAGGAAAACCAGAGAAAAACTTTTTTGGGTCATTCTCACTTTCTGATTCAAAGAAAATTTGGGGAGTGGGTTTTGGGAGATGGGTAGTGGTCATGATGGAGAATTTTTTTGTTTGTTTTTGTTTTGTTTTTTAGGTCCATACCCACGGCATATGGAGGTTCCCAGGCTAGGGGTCCAATTGGAGATGCAGCTGCTGGCCTATGCTACAACCATAGCAATGTGGGATCTGAGCCGTGTCTGTGGCCTACATCACAGTTGATGGCAACACTGGATCCTTAACCCACTGAGCAAGCCCAGGGGTTGAACCCACATCTTCATGATACTAGTTGGTTTCATTACCACTGAGCCACAATGGGAACTCCCGTGACGGGGGATTTTTAAATCACTCTTTACAAGATCATTGCTCTCACAGCTGGCTGAGGTCTTTGATGATCAGACAGTTGTGCTGCTTCATTTAAGCCTCATTGGAAAAGCCTCCTTGTGTCTTGTCACTTGCCCTCTTGTCCTTGCCCAGTAGTTCTCAACCCTAGTTTTACATTAAATTCATCTGGGAAGCTTCTAAAAATACTGCTGCCTGGGCCACAACCCTAGGGTGTCTGATTTAATTTGGTTTGAATTGATGTCTATACCGGAGTGGGCTTTTTAAAAAAGTTCTCCAGATAATTCTGTGGTGAGGTCAGATTTGAAAATTAGGGTTAGCTCAAGCTTGCAATTCCATTATACACTCCACTGGGTAAAAGCATTGTGCTTTCTGTAGTCACTTATTAAAACACAAATACCCTGGCAGGAGTAAATAATTAAGCTATTTTTCACTCATTAAACTTAGCAGGATTACTTCACCAAATGCTTTCTAAAAGTCACCTGAATAGAAAATCCACCGAGTTCACAGTTGTATTCATGGCTGTCATAGCTGCCTGAGAATCCTATGTGAGAGAGTCACTCCCTAAACTGTTTTAGGAGTTTGTATTGTATTGTATTGTATTGTATTGTATTGTATTGTATTGTATTGTATTTTTAGAGCCACACACATGGCATATGGAAGTTACCAGGCTAGGGGTTGAATCAGAGCTATAGTCACCAGCCTACACCACAGCCACAGAGACTAGGGATCAAACCCACATCCTCATGGATCCTAGTCAGGTTCATTAACCGCTGAGCCACAAAGCGAACTCCAGGAGTTTTTATTTTATATATGATTTTTTTTTTCTTGGAGGAGGAACATGCAGTAAGAGAAAATAAGTCCTGAAACATAGTAGAGAAATTATTGACGTAACAACGAGAATTGCAGTGTTTGTAGTTCCTGTTGTGGCTCAGCAGATTAAGAACCTGACTAGTATCCATGAGGATGCTAGTTCCACCCCTAACCTCAGTCAGTGGGTTAGGGGTCTGGCATTGCCATGAGCTGTGGTTTAGGTCGAAGATTTGGCTGGGATCCTGCTGTTGCTGTGGCTGTGGCGTAGACCGGCAGCTGCAGCTCCGATTTGGCCCCTAGCCTGGGAATTTCCCTATGCCGAAGGTACAGGTGTCCCCCTGCCCCCCCCAAAAGAATTTGCGTGTTGAAATACTGCCAGCATGTTCTTGCCTTATGGCCTTTGTATGATTCAGTCTAGAACACTTTTTTCCCCCAAAATACCTTAACAACCAAGTCCCTTACCTCCTTCCAATCTTTGCTCAGAGCTTACCTTTTCAAGGGGGTTACCATGTTTACCTTATTTAAAATTGCAACCAGCCACCCCCATTCTCGATGCTCCTGAACCTCAAAATTATGTCCTTTTTTGTTGTTTACTATATATAACTCTTAGCACTATCTAAATATTATGTACTTTACTTACATATTACATTGTCACTCTTTCCCTGCTAGAATTTAAGCTGTACAGAACAATAAGTTTTATCTCTTTGATTACACTGATGTATCTCAAGGGCCTGGTGAAGTACCTGGCACATGGTAAATGTGTCAAATATATTTGTTAAATTAAATTAATTGTGTACACATGCTTATGCATTGAGAAATTGATTACTTTCAAATCATTCTCAACATATTTTAAAGTACTGATTTCAGCTGGAAAAAAAATCACTTTTTGATGTTTTGCCTTTGGTACAGTTAACATACCATATAACTTAAAAATCCCTTTTTCAACTAGGAAAAAAATGAACATCTGTCCATATCAAAGATAATTTTTCCCTTTCACATTGATAAGAAAAATTATTGTAATGAACAATAATAATAAGTAAATCAGGTTCCACAGGAGTCTACAGAAGCCAGAAGTTAGTATGTTAACTATAAGAAATTTGATAATGATAGTAGGGTAAGGAGCCTTTTTTTCTACAAAGTGCTGAAAGGAAAAAGAATCTATTGATAGGCACATATTATAAATAACATAATATCTTTTTAGGAGAATAATAGTACTTATTCTTCTACTTTTTAAAAAAATTCTACTTTAAAATGTGGAACATGGGATAAAGTTTAAATAAATAGGCACATGGAACTATATCCAATCATGTGTGATGGAATACGATGGAAAACGAATAAAAGAATGCATATATATATAACTCGGTCACTTTGCTATACGGCATAAATTGACAGAATACTGTAAATCGACTATAATAAAAATTTTTTAAAATTAAAAAATAAATAGGACCAATTAATGTAAACATGTGCATTAGTTATAGATTATGACTGGTTGGGGGAACACGTACAGTGGTTGGGTATAGAGAGTGGGATACTTGGAACAGAAATTAAGCATCAGAGTATTAGGGTATATGTATGTGTGTGTGTGTGTGTGAGAGAGAGAGAGAAAGAGCAAGAGATCAGAAGAAACAACCAAAGTCAGAAGGTAAGACCAACATAAATTGACTCACACACAAACAGATACAGAGAAATAAGCAGCACTCCTTATCCCTTAAAGATCACAGCACTGAGAAGAATATGAGGCTCCCAAATACATAATTCAAAATCAATGCAATATTAACAAACTTTTGATTTTTTTCTCTTAAAATACCATTTCAATGCTTTTTAAAGTAGAAATATCTTACTACATTCCCCTCTCATTTTTTTCCATTGCTAGTGATTAAACATAGGACTAGTTGGCCTTTTGCTGGATCCAGACCATTTACTAAGACACCAGAACACACTCTTTGCAAGTAATATCCTCCTATGATGTTTGTTAGCATACTCCCCCAAAGCTGCATTGCATATTTTCATTGCTGGCGTCTTGTCCCACAGGCAAGGTAAATTAAGTTTGCGCAGGAGTCAGCCTGAGGACTGGAGATTCTAAACCCCTGTTTAAAATTTCTATCCCTGGAGCCCTACAATGTCTTGATCAGATACTTGATGTTTACTGGGACTACTTTTCTTGTATAATGTACCTAATTGTCCCAATCTTTAGAAAACTTTCAGAGTAGTTACCATAAATGATAGAGCTCACTTACCTTAGCGGGATAGACAAGAGCAGGTTCTGCTCCAAGGCGAGGTTGGAGAGCTGGGAACACCTCTGCAGGGCTCCAGCTTCAAACAGGCTGACAATGTTGTTGTCCAGAAACAAATGTTTCAGATCTCGGAGGTCCTGGAAATCTTGCGCTGTAACTTTCTGAATCAGGTTATTGCTGATATCAAGTTTTTGTAGCCTTGCTGGTAGTCTGAGGGGCAGCATTTGCAGCTGGTTTTGGGACAACTCCAGAATAGTTAAATTGGCAAGGAGCTGTGCCCCATCAAAGGAAGAGAGTGAGTTTTCTGACAGGTAAAGATGGGAAAGATTCTCCAAGTGTTTCAGATCTTCGAAACTTACCACTTTTAGCCGGTTTCTCTCCATTTTTAAAGAGAGCAAGGATTTGGGCAGATTAATAGGAATTTGAGTCAGAAAGTTACTACTGAGACTGAGGAATTGCAAAGACTGAAGAGAAGTGAAGAAGCCAGCGGGCAGGAGATGTAGCTTATTGTTCTCCATGCTCATGTGTGTCAGGTGGGAAAGTGCCAGTGGTCCCTCTACAGTCTCAATACTGTTGCCATCTAACACCAAGCTTTGCAAACTGACCAGAGAGGAGAGTGTGCTGGGAGAGAGGGAAGAGATCAGATTGTTTTTAAGTTCAAGGATTGTTAATTTCTTCAGTCCTTCAAAATCAGATCTGTGAAGGACAGATATTGAATTATCATTGAGTTTTAACACTTCAAGACTGGCCGGGAGTGCACCGGGGATTCGTCTTAACTTATTTTTCCAGAGTTCCAAGGTCTTTAAAGTACTCAGAGTTTTGAAAGTGTCATTTTCTACTGACTCTGTTCCACTGGCCAGCAAAATAAAATCTTCTAGAGCCAGCATTTGGGTGAAGTTAGATAGCTACAAAAAAAAAAAAAGCAGGGGTGGGAAAGAAGGGAGAAAAGCAGTACATTAGGATTACTGTTAAAAAAAAAAAGCAAAAACCCATATACATTATCACTTAATACTAATGATACTTCAGGAGTTCCCGTCATGGCTCAGCGGAAACGAATCTGACTAGTTATCCATGAGGACACAGGTTGGATCCCTGGCCTCACTCAGTGGGTTAAGAATCTGGCATTGCCATGAGCTATGGTATAGGTCGAAAACTTGGCTTGGATCTGGCATTACTGTGGCTGAGGCATAGGCCAGCGACTACAGCTCCAATTCGACCCCTAGCCTGGGAACCTCCATATGCCAGAGGTGCAGCCCTTAAAAAAAAAGAAAAAAAATACTAATGATATTTCAGATTTTCCTACAGGATCTGTTTAACATTACCTCTTAGAAAAGGATGGAAACTCAGGTCCTATTTTTATTCATGATTGCTAACAGTGTAAGATACTTAATATTTAAGAACTTTCACACACTATTGGTAGATGTAAAATTGGCCAACTTTTGCTGCATATTCTTTGACCCAGCAATTTTACTTCTAGGCAGAAGTGTTTAAAAATTACAGTGATTTAGGCGATAGGATGTTCTTTGTTGCATCATATTGTGATAGCCAAAAATGGAAACAATCTGGAAATCTTTCATCGAACTATTAACTAGAGTTACTAACTCTAGGGGATAAGATTATAAGGAATTTTCATTAGCTATCTACATTTTGTATTGTTTAGATTTTTTTGTTTTTGTTTTGGCTGTGCCCATGGTATGTAGAAATTCCTAGGCCAGGGATTGTTTAGATTTTTTAATTAAAAAACATTTTATAATGGTCAAGCCTGGAGTTCCTGTGATGGCTCAGTGGTTAATGAATCTGAGTAGGAACAATGAGGTTGCGGGTTCGATCCCTGGCCTCCTTCAGTGGGTTAAGGATCCAGCTTTGCCATGAGCTGTGATGTAGGTTGCAGACACGGCTTGGATCCTGCCTTGCTGTGGCTCTGGCGTAGGGCAGTGGCTACAGATCAGATTGGACCCCTAGCCTGGGAAACTCCATAGGCAGCAGGTGCGGTCCTTGAAAAGACAAAAAATAAGAAAAAGAGAGAGAGAGAGAGAGAATGTTCAAGCCTTAAAAGTAAAAAAAAAAAAAAAAAAAAAAGTCGTAGATACTGCTATCAGTAGGATGGGTCTATCAGAGAAACATCTTCAACGATATAATAGTTTGTAATCTATAGTTTACAGTTAAGTGAGCCTAATACTTGTTTAGATAAAAGTTACTATATAATATGAAAAGTTAAGAAAAAGCAATCCAAGTAAAATGAAGTAGAGCAGAGGATAAACTTCTCCTGTTTTCCCCATGTAAAGGTTTTGTTTCAGGTTTCAATTCTGGGCAGCCCCTACTCCAAGCATTAGAGAGAGGGTTACATGTCTTTCTTGGGATCTTTATAGGTCCAATGAACACTGGAAACTAACACACCTTCATAGTCAATGCCTCAGACATGTGTGAACCAAGCCAACGAAGAGTTTGTAATCTATGTTGGAATTTTTTTCTGATCATCAAAGCAAAACTTGTTCCCTGTAAACAATTTTAAAATTATGGAAAGTATGGAGAGAATACAAAAATAATCCATAGTCCCCTGCCCACTTTTTGATAAACTCTATATTTCATATCCAAAAGGAATTTGAAGTAATTTCTTCTCTTCCACAAAAGATATAAAGTGCAATTACTTTTATTGACTGCCACCATAAAGACATTTTTGTTCATCCCCTCAGTGTAAGAGCTAAAACAATAAAACTCTCTCTCTTTTTTTTCTTTTTAGAGCTGCACCTGTGGCAGATGGCAGTTCCCAGGGTAGGGGTCGAATTGGAGCTGTGTCTGCCACCCTACACCATAGCTCATAGCAACACCTGACCTTTAGCCCACTGAATGAGGCCAGGTGTCAAACTCACATCCTCATGGATACTGGTCAGGTTTATAACTTGCTGAGCCACAGTGGGAACTCCCAACAATAAAACTTTTAGAAGAAGATATAAGCATACATTTTCATGACCTTGGGTTTGGTAAAAGCTATCTTGGATATTATGCCAAAAGCAAAAGTTACGTAAGAATAGATAAATTGAATTTAATTAAAATTTAAAATTTTTCTGCTTCAAAGAACACCATTAAGAAAATAAAAAGATAACTTACTGAATGGGAGAAAACTTTTGCAAATAATATATCTGATAGGATATTCATATTTATAATATAAAAAGAACTTTTAGGGAGTTCCTGTTGTGGCTCAGTGGTTAATGAACCCGACTAGCATCCATGAGGACATGGGTTCGATCCCTGGCCTTGCTCAGTGGGTTAGGGATCCAGTGTTGCACTGAGCTGTGGTGTAGTTTGTAGACGCTGCTTGGATCTGGTGTTGCTGTGGCTGCGGTATAGGTTGGCAGCTGCAGCTCCCATTCGACCCCTAACCTGGGAACCTCCATATACCGTGGGTATGGCCCTAAAAAAAAAGACAAAAAGACAAAAAAAAAAAAGCTTTTACAACTCAAGAATATAACGACAAATAGCCCCAATTTTTTAAGTGGGCAGAGGATTTATAGAAATTTCTCCAAAAAAGATATACGAATAGCCAATAAGCACATTAAAAGATGCTTTACATTATTAGTCATTAATGATATGAAGGTCAAACCAAAAAGAGATACCACCTGATGCTCACCAGGATGCCTATGATCCAGAAAAATAAAAGATAAGAAATGTTAGTAAGGATGTGGAGAAATTGGAACTGTCGTGTATTTCTACAAGGAATGCAAAGTGCTGCAGCCACTTTGGAAAAGTCTGGTAGCTTCTCAAAATGTTAAACAAAGAGTTACCATATGATCCAGAAATTCCACTCCTCGGTATATACCCAAGAGAAATGAAAATATATGTCCATTGAAAAACTTGTACACTAATGTTAGAGCAGCCTTATTCATAATAGCCAAAAAGAGGAGACAATTCAAATGCTTATCAACTGATGAACAGGTTGACAAAATGTAGTATATATGTGCAATGGAATATCATCTAACCTTCAAAAGGAAAGAAATGCTGACATATGCTACAACATGGATGAACCTTGAGCACATTATTTTAAATGAAAGAAGCCAGTCACAAAAGACCACAGATTTAGAGGGAAAGACTGGATTCAGTTTGGAGCACTATATATATGTGTGTGTGTATATTTCCAGTGCAACTGGATAAGTCTGAAATATGGGGGAAAGGTATAAATGAGAAACCCAGTAAAAGAGCCATCATCACTTACACAAAGTGAAGTCACCCAAGGAGAGTGTGCATAGCAAGAAGAAAAAATGGCTAGGCCAAAAAGAAGCCTATAAAAAGGGCAGAAAAGACACATTAGAGAGGAATAATGAGGATGTAAAAGTGTGGTGTCATGGGAGGGACGAGAATGAGAATTTCAAGAACTATTTGTGAGCCAGTGTCTTAGAAGAGTATTTTTTGACTGTGTCGAGCAGGCAGAAACCAGACAGCGGTGAATTAAAGAATAAATAAGAGGTGAAGAAGAGGAGGCAGTAAGTACAGACTACCTTCTCACAAGAGTTTTGCAATTAAAGAGGGATAGCAGCAAGAGGAGACACAGAATTAAAATAATCTTATTTTTATTGTGATGAAAGGAGCATGTTTATAGGCTAAAACAGGGCAAGAGTAAAGAAAGAGCAACTGAAGATATGGGAATGGGAGCAAGCTCCAGGGAGAGGTGAGAAGGATGGAATCAAGGGTATAGGAGGGAGCTTCCTTGAAGAGGAGAGACATCCCATCCCCTCTGTCTGGAGGAAAGAGTTTGCAGCATAGGTTGGAGACAAATTAGTATATAGTGAGCAGGAGTAAAGGAAGATGAAGACTCCTGGCCTAAGTTTTGTCATGATTTGTTAATAAAATGGGAGGCCAGCCATTTGGTCAAAATGAGGATGGCAGGGATTGAGAAGTTTGGAAAGATGTCAAGGGAAGGTAGGGAGAACCTGACCAAGTAAACCTGAAAGGATAGATGGGTGACAATGAAGACCTACCTAGACAAGGTTGGAGACCTTGAATCTGGGTTCTAAACCACGCTCATACAAACAGATAATGTGGAGAGGTGTGATCCTCTCCAGCAGCACTCAGTTGTCCGAGAAACAAAGCAAAATGATCGCCCTAACTGAAGACTGAGGCTTTGCTGAATAGGTAATGAGATAATGAACTACGGGATGCAAAATGGGAAGGGGTGGGGAAGAAAATAGATAAGAAATGAATTGATTATCTGAGAGAACCAGACAGATCCAGGATTAGACGTCTCCGTGAGGTAGAAAGATAAGTATGGCAGCTGAAAGGAAAGAAGATGACCAGAGTGTAGGCATGGGAATTCAAGATTTTTGAGTGGAGGAGTTTCAGGAATAATGAGCATTATGATATAAGCAAGAGAGTAAATGGCTGCGGTGAAGTGGAAATGTAGATAGATCATTTTTTATGAGTTCAAAGAAGTGTGGGACTAAGATATTAGACACTGAAGTCACTCCAAAAGATGCAGGACCTAGGATGGAGAGGAAGCCAGGATGGAAGGGGCCAAGGGCACAATATGATACACAGAAGAGCAAAAAGATTGTTATAATCTGATGGCATGCACCTCAAAGAAATCGATTTTTACAGATAAATTGGTAAGTCCCTCTCGAGGGCAGGAACTGTGAATTTTTCATCTTTTATCCCGTCTCAAACACAGCATTCACACCCAAAAGTAACAGAAACATTTTAAATTGTGCTATATATGTATAAGTGTTGTGTATGCATGCATATTTGTGACATACATGTGTATATATGCATATGTTTATATATTTAATTTCTATTGCTATTAATCTGAAGATCCATTTTAACTTTTTTTTCTTTACATGTAGGCATCCAATTCTGTAGTTCAAATCAAATAAACAGGATATATGTTGCATTCACCAAACGCAAGTAAACTACAGTCATGTAAAGCCTAAGGATTTTTAAAAGGGAAAAGGGAGATATTGCTGAGAGCTTTCTACTTCCTTCACAAAACAATTTTCTCTTTTGTCAACCCTTTTGCTGGGAACTGTCCTTCCTAGAGATAATTAACTGGGTTAAAGTCAGGGAAGTGGCAATATTGCTGTTCAATGAACCTAAACCAATGACAAATGAAGTCATTCAATAACTGAATTTGATGAGAGGCATCATTTCATCTTATTGGTTGCAAAGCAGCAGTGTGTGATCATTACCAGGCTTAGTGGACACTCCAGCTCTCACTATCTCAAGTCCTCAGGACAAATATTTAAGCTTTTGCCTTTTAACCAGGTATTTGCTTGAATGCTGACACCTGCTGTATGGCATTAGGCACTACTGGATTAGAAGAGGAAAGTAAACATGACGACTAGGCAATTGTGCTTATTGAGCCTGAAAATAAATACCATGCCACACATTTTCTTTTTTTTCCTTTTTCTTTTGTCTTTTTGCTATTTCTTGGGCCGCCCCTGCGGCATATGGAAGTTCCCAGGCTAGGGGTCGAATCGGAGCCATAGCCACCGGCCTACGCCAGAGCCACAGCAACAGGGGATCTGAGCCGCATCTGCAACCTACAGCACAGCTCACGGCAACGCCGGATCGTTAACCCACTGAGCAAGGGCAGGGATCGAACCTGCAACCTCATGGTTCCTAGTCGGATTCGTTAACCACTGCGCCACGATGGGAACTCCGCATGCCACACATTTTAAACTCTCTGTGTTTATGTGCACCTATATTAAAATTTCTTAGCCAAATAAAAAAGGGAGGGGTGTCTCTGTTTGAAGGAAAAGTACATTCACCTGCTGACTCTCTGCCCCTGGATCACAGACAGGTATTTCCTTATCTTGGGATTTGGATCCATGAGGGAGAAGCAGTGACCAGTGAGGGCAAACTCAGCGAGCCAGAGAATTTTCCATCTAGAAAGTTCCTGGGATCCCCCATCTAACCCTGCCTTCTCACTTCATAAAGGTAAAAAATGAGGGCCAGAGATTTTTTTTTTTTTTAAATTGCTTGTCTGGGGTGGTTCTATCTCTAGTGAGAAAACTAGTAATGAGAACTCTAGTGTCTTGATACTTTTCAAAATAACAAAAGCCAAAAAGCAAAAGTTCCTTTGTGTTATACAAGTCAAACAAATCCGAGAGCTCTCTTTTCAATGCCTCTGAATAGGTAAATGGGAAAATAAAAATCATAATTGAAAGCACATGGCATGAAAATTGCAGTAGTGTGGCAAAACAAAAACACACATTTCTTCTGTATAGTTTTCCACAAAGACACTGATGCCTGGTTGGTTTATAGAATTTGTATGAATAATTCTCATATGCTGCATTCACCTTGAGAGTCTTATAACGTTCTTAGTATCATCTGCTTTCTGTGGCATAAACAAAACTACTTTTTCTCATGAAAGGGCTTATTTCTTTTTAAAGCTTATTTTATTGAACTGTAATTGATTTACAATTTTGTGTTAATTTCTGCTGTACAGAAAGTGATTCAATTATACATATACACATTATATATATTCTTTTTCATATTCTTTTCCATTATGGTTTATTACAGGGTAGTGAACATAGTTCCCCGTGCTATACAATAGGACCATATTATTTATCCATCCTATATATAATAGTTGGCATCCGCTAATTCCAAACTTCCAGTCCTTTCCTCTTTCACTCTCGGCAACCACAAGTGTAAGGACTTAGTCTTAATGTGGGGACATAAAGGGGCCACATGTTCTCAAACTCTTTTGGTTAAGGAAGAGTCATTTCTTTTCCTCTGCAGCAACATAATGAAAATTTTCAAAACTAAAATAAAATATTAATTATAGACTTCTTTGGAGGAGGTTGCTTCCCGAAAAAGAAGTCTCCAGAGGCATATACAGTATACAGAGCAAGCAGGTAGCTAGTGCAACTACCCAACTTCATAACCATCATTCTTAAGTTGTGATTATTTAGGTCAAGTTTAACAACCCCACACTCATCCCTCACCCTACTTCACAAAATAAAATTTCAGCAACTTGAGTGCAGAATGAGTAGTTACCTGAAGGTGTTGAATTTTGCTGTGGCTGATGTAGAGCTTCTTGGTGGTGGAAGGAATACCCGATGGTACCTCCAATAGCCTGTAGCATTGCACAGACATCTCTGAATCACAGCTGCATCTTCCAGGACAGTTAGGATCAAAACCATAGCTAAGAGAGAGCAAAACAAGGAAAGTATAAAGCAGATACATCTTCCAAAACAGGGCCTCTCAGGTGGGAGGTGAAGCTTAAGGTGATGTTTCACTCTTTATACTGTGAACTCTGATAATAGAATCTTATGAATGTGTACTCTGTCAATGTAAGTAGACAGGAAAGAAAAAAATTCTCAATTTGCCTGGGTTAAAATGTTAGCAACCATTACAAAGAGGAAGGGGCTTAAACATTGATAAGCTGCCTTAATATTTGTAGGTGAGCAAAACCCTATGTTATTTATGGCTTGGAAGGCTAATCTGCAAACACCTCTATTATCAGCAGTTTCCTTGTTTTGTTAAATGTGACACTAGGGAATTAGTGGGGAAAGACAAAGAGCTGTTTTATAGTGGGCTATAAAACCTTTGAATTTTCTGTGACCCTATATTAAAACCATTTTTTGTGGGACTGCAATGGGCAGGTGTTTTCTTTTCACATTAACTAGTATGGGAAAATAGACAGGGTTTCTTTTTATTGTTGTTGTTTCAGTAACATTTTATTGCTAGTGAAACAATGGGATACGATGAAGAGATCTTGAGAGCCACAGATAACTGGCTTAATTCATCTATCACTTGATCACCCAAATATCATGTTTAGAAAATATTTTTGTCATTCAAAAATATTGCTGACTCCAATAAAACCAAAACATCAAACTAGGTCTGTTACCTTTATTTATAATGATGGAAGAAAAGGCCTCTAACTTCTTCAGAGGATCTTGGTCGTGAAATCCTATCAAATAGGGAAAGCTTCACTTGTTTGCTCCTTTGTTGTGATTTTTTGTCTTGCTATGATCACCCCTACCGAGGAATTTAAAAGCATTTTAAGCAAAAGCTTATATAGAGAATCTCTTCCCCGCCCCTGGCAAGCAGAAGACTTAAATTTCCCAATGCTGGCTGACCTCAGCAGATTGCTGTAAAGAAACCCTTCCTAACACTGAAAAGCTTCTCTGATCTCTTCTTTAACCTTACCTTTCTTTCCTACAATTTTCATTTTGAAGCCAAAACTTTTTTTTCCCCTAATAATCAATTTATTCTATTTTTCAGAGTAAAGATTTTTGTGTGCTTTCCCCCAAAGACTTTTCTACTCTTCTTTTCTGTTTGCCCTCTGTCTGTTTTCTTTTACTATCAGAAATAAGAAGTAAGAGATTTCTTTTCTGTCAATATTCTGATTTTCAACAAAATCTATTATTTGTTTCTTTTGTCAGTAGTAGAATTATTTTTAGTATTATAGGATTTTTAAATAGCAAAGCAATCCTCAATAAAAGAAAATGTGGGAAAAAAGAGAGAGGAGGGAAAAAACTTGTCCCCAAATATTTTTTCCAGTTTCTTTTCTTTGCCCAGGCTTTGAAATGACAAAGAGAAATACTCATTGAATGCTTTTATTTTCTGTGTTGCAAAAAAAGATAAGTTCATATTTAGTTACTTGAAATGCCTGTAAAATCCTATCCTTTCATCTACCACTAATGACAGCTAATTTTTCTGTTACGCAGCGTAGCAATGAATTTCATTTTCTGTCTTCTGTTGGTAGCCGTGGGATTCCCTTGTCTTTGATCAAACCTGAAATTATACTGTGTAATACGCTTTTCTTCTTTTTCATGGTATTTCTATAGCATTCCCGCAATTTTGGCATTGTCTTTAATATATTACTCTTTCACACTGTGATAGCTTTGTCAGGTCTTTCCCCTCCTATAACCCAGTGGTTTTTAACCATGGGAAATTTGGCAATATCTGGAGACATTTTTGATGACAATAAAAGGATGGAGGTGGGTAGGTAGGAAGTGCTACTGGCATCTAGAGGGTAATGGCCAGAAATGCTACTGAATACCCTACAATGCACAGGGCAGCCCCTACAGCAAAGAATCATGGAGTCCAAAATGGCAGTAGTGCCATTTTTAAGAAGTCTTATAATAATCACAAATGTGTGCCTCTACGCAATATATATATTGGTCTTCCCTGGTTTATTTATTTATTTATTTTTTAGGGCCGCACCAGAGGCACATGGAGGTTCCCAGGATAGGGGTCAGATTGAAGCTACAGCTGCCAGCCTACACCACAGGCACAGCAACATCAGATCCAAGCCACATCTGCAACCTACACCACAGCTCACCACAACACCAGATCCTTAACCCACTGAGCGAGGTCAGAGATCGAACCTGAGAAACCCCATGGTTCCTAGTCCGCTTTCTGCTGAGCCATGATGGGAACTCCTTCCCTGGTTTATCAAAAGAAAAGGGCAATCTCCCCTTATAAACAGGAAACATAATTCCAGAGAAGAAGCTAACTAACCCCAATTCTCCCTGACTTGGGTATAGAAGCATTGGCTTCCTATTATAAAACTGATCAACCAAGAGCTAAACAGAAGGCTTTAATTTATTAAAATCCCTTTTTGAGGCAAAAGAAAATAAATTTAAATTTAAAAATTGTGACTATGATTCTAATTTGTTTGCTTCTTCTGGAGGATGTTGCCAAAAGAAAATAAGTTTAAAGTAAAAAAAATAAAATAAAAATTTTCTACTACTTAACATCTCGAGGAGTTCCCATCGTGGCACTGTGGTTAATGAATCCAACTAGGAACCATGAGATTTCAGGTTCAATCCCTGGCCTCACTCAGTGGGTTAAGGATCCAGCATTGCCGTGAGCTATGGTGTAGGTCACAGACATGGCTTGGATCTGGCATTGCTGTGGCTGTGGTGTAGGCTGGTGGCTACAGATCCGATTAGACCCCTAGCCTGGGAACCTCCATATGCTGTGGGAGCGGCCCTAGAAAAGGCAAAAAGACAAAAAACAAAACAAAAAAACCCTCAACATCTCAATGTTTTCTTCTGTAAATGAAGATTAAATGGGGGAAATAATTTCCATCTTACAGAATGAAAGAGATTAAGTGTACTAAAGCATGTCAAATGCATGGGCAAAAAGACCATCTCAATAACTGATAGTTGTATCAGTTTGTTTTATTAGTCACAAGCAATGGAAACAAATTCTGGCTGACTTAAGAAGAAAAGCAATTACTGAAAGAAAATTGGGTAGCGCACAGAATTGCAGGAAAGCCTGGAGCACCAGATTTGGAAATGAACAAGGATAAAAGGAAAGCTATACAGTGAGAAGTACGTACTTCAGTGTAGTGTCACTGCACACCACAGATGCCCTGGCCACCACTGAACTGGGAACTGGGTACCATTACTGGCACTGTTGCTACTGAAGAGGAATGTTGCTATCCCACCCCAATCTCTGCTCCCTACCAAGAATTCTTGCAATCCTTGCCTCACTATCTCCATGTTAAAATTTTCAGGTGGATGATTTTCTTTAGGTGAACCTAGATCACATATGCCTCTGTTCTGTTACAGAGCTGGGAAAGTGATTATCTGATGTTTTTAGTTCATTATAGGAGGAGGACTCTATCTCCAATATTCTAGTCACATAAGGGAGGGAATTCCTTAAACAGAGGAAGAGGGTTCAAATATGAACAGTAGTGACAAATGTCCACTATAGAAGTCTTTTCACCCTCACTCCTGCTCATCATGACCACAAAAGCCAAATGAGTTTTGAGTAAAATACAACCAACTGAGGACCAAACATATTGTATTTCAAGCAATGGTTGTGACATGGCTTTTTGTGTAATCGTTTCACTATACTTTTCTGACTTATTCATTCAGAAGAGTATAAAAATTCTAATGAGATCATTGAAAATATTTTTATATTTTTAATATAAGTGTAAAGAAAGGAAAATTAAAGGGTGTTGTTTTGGCCCCCTTTTAGAACTAATCTCGGAAGAAATGTAAACAACAGAGACTGATGAGGGGGCGTCTGTTTGATCTGTAAAGTCTGACAGTCTGAGAAGTAAGCCGTAACTTGACAGTGGAAGAAAGAGGAAGAATCAATGATTAGTAAAACTCTGATAGCAATTGTTGATAAATGGTGGTTTTAAATAGTGCTGACACAAACCTGAAGCTGTGGGAAAGGGTAAATGAAGAATGTAGATCAGGGGTTCCCGTCGTGGCGCAGTGGTTAACGAATCCAACTAGGAACCATGAGGTTGTGGGTTCGATTCCTTCCCTTGCTCAGTGGGTTAATGATCCGGCGTTGCCGTGAGCTGTGCTGTAGGTCGCAGACGTGGCTCGGATCCCGCGTTGCTGTGGCTCTGGCGTAGGCTGGTGGCTACAGCTCCGATTAGACCCCTAGCCTGGGAACCTCCATATGCTGTGGAAGCGGCCCAAGAAATAGCAAAAAGACAAAAAAAAAAAAAAAAGAAAAGAAAAAAAAGAATATAGATCAGGTAACAGTTGTTATAGTCAGTCTTTGAGAGTATAACGGAATAAAATATAGTAAAAGGGATTTTAAAACTCTTTTTATGTTTTGTCTTTAGGTTTGGGTATACCATACAAAATGTAGTATCTCATAAATTTGAACTATGGAATAGGTAAAATAATTTTTTTTTTTTTGGTCTTTTTAGGGCTGCATCTGTGGCACATGGAAGTTCACAGGCTAGGGGTCAAATCAGAGCTGTAGCTGCCAGGCTACACCATAGTCAGAACAATGCGGGATCCAAGCTGTGTCTGTGACCTATACCACAGATCACAGCAATGCCAGATCTTTAACCCACTGAGCAAGGCCAGGGATCAAACTCACATCCTCATGGATACTAGCAGGATTCATTACCACTGAACCAGAACGGGAACTCAGGTAAAATAATTCTTGAAGCCTAAATTATACTGGATTTATTAGTCAAACCAACCAGATAATTGTTAAATGAAACTTTCTCTTTAGGTTGGGAAAAATATTCCTTGGATTTTAAAGGAATGTTTAAAATATTTTATAGATATTCCTAATTCCTGAGCCAATATAAAGATATGTTTAGTTATGCTCTCTGGCAGGTATCAAAGGCACGTCTTGAAAAGTGACTGTTTTTAGAATTTCCTGGGTAGGCTATTGTGATGTCTTAATTATTGAAATGATCACACAAATATTTCCAGTATTCCTACTATATTCCAGGTCCTATGTTAGGACCTGACCTTCAAAGATAAGCAAGATACCACTATTATTGCCAAGATACTCACAGTCCAAGGGGCTCCAAAAAATGTGTATGCTATATACATTTAAAATGTTATAGCAGGTATTTGTAGTAAATTAAACAGGGATGGAGTCCACAGCTCCATGTTAGAAAAAAGGGAAGTCTTCTTGGAAGAGGTTTCTGAGCTAATCCTACATCACTGCACCAAAACTCTCAAGTTTTTAGAACAAGAAGATTGGAGTTCCCATTGTGAATCAGAGATTAAGAACACAACACAGGAACTGTGAGGATGCGTGTTCTATCCCCGGCCTCCCTCAGTGGGTTATGGATTTGGCATTGCCACAAGCTTCAGTATAGGCTGCAGATGCAGCTCAGATCTGGCATTGCTATGACTGTAGTGTAGGCTGGCAGCTACAGCTCTGATTTGACCCCTAGCCTGGGAACTTCCATATTCTGCAGCTGCGGCTATAAAAAGAAAGAAAGAAAAAAAGAACAAGAGGACAAATGGTTGTTCCATATGCGTATATAAGAGAAATGACCAGGAGAATGAGACTAATAAATCACTGTAGAATGCCCAAACTTCTTCAGCATGTGTATCACAGAACTTCAAATTGTTAGTAAATATGAGTAAATATAACACAAATAATATATATGATACTCCAAGACTTTTCCCACATTGCTCAAGTAAAATGTAGTGGATTGTCCCTACATTGATCTGTAGCTGGCTTTATTCATCATACAACTGTTTCTAGTGACCAACAGTATTCACTTAATATTTTTTCCTTTTCCTGGCAGGATCATTGGAGAGTTAATGAAACATGTGGGGCTTAATACAGGGCCTGGTAGTTTCCCTCTCCAGTCCAAGGGTTATCTTCCAAGTCCATTCACTACAGTGCCTTTACAATTAATGATGCACTAATAAATGTCTGAACTCTACCCTAACATCACCACTAATTACCACTACCTACCAAAGAAATCCTTAGCATTGTCCTTTTTCTCCAGTTTCCTCAACCTTCATTGAATTCTTAGTAACACCTTATGGTAAAGCATTTGTAAGGATAAGTTTCTAAAACAAGATTGTCGCATTTAAGTTATATAAGAAATTTTTGGAGTTCCCTAGGGGCATAGCAGGTTAAGGATCTGGCAATATCACTATAGCAGCCAGGTAGCTGCTGTGGCGTGAGTTTGATCCCTGGCCTGGGAACTTCTGCATGCTGTAGTCATGGTCAAAAATAAACACAACACACACAGAATTTTTAGGGCCACACCTGTGGCATATGCAAGTTACCAGGCTAGGAATTAAACTGGAGCTACAGCTGCTGGCCTATGCCACAGCCACAGCAGTGCCAGATCTGAGCTACATCTGTGACCTACAGCGCAGATCGTGGCAATACCAGATCCTTAACCCACTGAGTGGGGCCAGGGATTGAACCCGAATCCTCATGGATAATAGTTGGGTTTGTTTCCACTGTGCCACAATGGGAACCAAATAAATATTTTATTAAAGAAGAAATTTTTAATCACATAAATGATTCTTTAAACAATTATTAGGCGGTTTTGCCAATGCAAAATTTCAAATAGAAGTATCAATTTGTTTAATCTCTTTGAAAATAAGTCCCACAAACATTGAGATTGCATAGTACTCCCAATGCTAAAGTAGATCGAGACAAGCAATACATGTAGATAGAGCACACTGACAACAGATGGCAGCACTAGAACATCAAACCCTGCTTTTCATGTCCATGTTAGGCTGGCACTTGCACAGATGTAAAGCCCCAATCAAGTTGGACAAAAGATGATGTCTACCTAGAAGGTGTCTCATGAGCATCTGAAATAGTCACATAGCACCAAGCAGCAAGCACATTAGGATGTGGAAGCTGCTACATAGCATGGTAATAAGGAGATGAAAATCTTCTGAAACAAAGAGGGTATGACTTGGAATTGTAAAAATTGTACACAGAAATGGAGTTGGGTTCTTCAATCCTGAAAATGGGGGTATTCACCAAGGATCAGAGCCCTGGGTACATATAAACCCTTAAAATGCATTTCAGTTACATGAAGTTGAATTTTTTTTTTAATTTTTTTTTGTCATTTTAGGGCCTCACCCATAGCATATGGAGGTTCCTAGGCTAGGGTCAAATCGGAGGTGTAGCTGCTGGCCTACACCACAGCCAGAGCAATGCTGGATCCTTAACCCACTGAGTGAGGCCAGGGATCGAACCTACGGCCTCATGGATGCTAGTCAGATTCGTTTCCACTGAGCCATGGCAGGCACTCCAAATGTTTTTTTAAAGAAATGAAATTTATTTTCAATAGTAGTTCATATAAGCTAAAGAAAGTGGTAAGTAGGAGTTCCCGTCATGGCTCAGTGGTTAACAAATCCGACTAGGAACCATAAGGTTGCAGGTTCGATCCCTGGCCTTGCTCAGTGGGTTAAGGATCCAGTATTGCTGTGAGCTGTGGTGTAGGTTGAAGAAGCGTTGCTGTGGCTGTGGTGTAGGCCAATGGCTACAGCTCGGATTAGACCCCTAGCCTGGGAACCTCCATGTGCTGCAGGTTCAGCCCTAGAAAAAACAAAACAAAAAAAGAGAAAGTGGTAAGAAATAGAAATGAATATTACAAATTACTCTTTGGGATAATATTTCTCATATATTAACAGAGTTGTATATGGCTTATAACTAGGAAGAAATTTTTTTCGAAAAAAACTTGGGGACTGATTTGTCAATTCATTTCACAGGTAACTTATACATGAAGCAATGGATTTCCTCATCCTTCTATACTCCATGATTAACAGCTAGGATTTTGGAGGAAAAGACACCTAGATTGAAATCTCATCTCAGTGGATTTTTAGCTGTATAGCAAGCTAACAAGATACTTAAGTTCTCTATGATGCATCTATAAAAAGCTAACAAGAGCTAGCTCACAGGATTTTATGAGTCAAAGCAATAAAGCAAACAGCACAATGCTGAACACATAGTGTGTATTCAACAACTGAAAGCTATTGTTGTGATTCGGTACCTGGGCCCCTCAACCCCAACTTTATGTTTGCACTTTAAATTCCTGAAAATGGGACTGCTAACTATATTATGAAGAGAGAAAGTGGCTGGAGACGTGGTAGCTGCAGTAGTGATGTTCTTGCTAATATTGCTGATAAAAATAAAGTTAATTTGGAAGGGAGCAGGGAAAGATGTAAATCTTAGTTTTATGTTATTTCTAGGTATAACCTGTGAAAGGGCCTATTTAAGCTCTAGGCAAGGATCTCTGATTAGTTTTACTTAGCTGTTTGCTGAAGCCAAAGGACTTTATCGGCTGATATAGTAGAGTCTGCCGTGACCCAGAAAAAAACCCTAAAACTATGATTTCTTATTCCTCACCACATTGCCTTAGCGAAGGGCCTGCCCTGTGGAGAAAACTGGAAGAGTTTGGAGTGTGCTGGTAAAATATTCCCTTAAGCCATGTCTCCTAGGAAAGAGAGTTCTTACCAGCCTTCTCGGTCAGACTGGTTTCTCCTTTCCTTATCAAGACTGGGGATTACTCTTGAAGTAGAAGGTGGTTGAGAGACAGTAGGTGAAACGGTAAAGAGCAGTTGCTCAGTACTTTCAAAATTCAAATTAAAGTTGTAGCTAGGAGAGTTAGACCCAGTAGCCTATGAGCTCCGCTTAAGTGAGAGTCATGTCTCATTCATTTTTGTGTCCCCGATGCCTCAATAGGACTCTGCATTCAATATATTTATGAATGCATGAATCTTTATAATTTTGCCTTATGTGTAGGAACACTACTACTTTTAAAAACAAGTACACCTTTTTAGGTAGTTGCTTTGAAAAAGCATGACCTGTATAGTAATAAGGAACACCAAGTGCCAAATACTGAAGCAAAACATTTTATCCTGTTCCTGAATGAAGTAAATGCTGGAAACTGAGGCTTCGAGGTTAAAGAATACAACTATGATGGCACAGCTAGTATGTGATAGGGTTTAAAACTTGAATCCAAGGCCGCCTGCCTTTTAAGGACAAGACAAAAGGTCTTGTATTAATTCAGCAAAACCTGCTGAACCGCTGTCCTTCAATATGCAGTTCTAAATTCCACCGGGAATTTAAGGCCTGGTTTATCTAGAAGGGCCAGTGTATCCATCGACCCTACCCACCTCATCCTAATCAGGAACTGAACTGTAAAAGGTAAAACGTGGCCACTGCGCATGCTCAAATGGCCCTTCCTTACTCTTCCTTCCCTTCCCCGGTACGTCAACGCAGCAACTTCCCAGACGATTTTAGAATGGGTCCCGCCCACTGTGAAGTCAAACGGGCAAAAGCTCTTCCGCTTTGCTACGTGGACACTTTTCTCTTCCTCAGGCCTTTCCAACTTGGAAGCCAACATCACGAGCCTCTGTTTTTCGGGTATTCAAGCTAGAGTTTGCCAGATGTCAATATGGCCGCTGACAGGCCGGTCCCAAGCAGAGGCTTTTCATAGGCTTACGTCGCATCCTAGCCCCGCCCACTTCGTCTCTCCCGGCTGCCTCCGCCTTGGTCTTTTCTACGCATGCGCAGCGGGGGCGGGCCGGGAGGTGGGACTGCCGGAGTCTTCCGTGTGCGGTTGCCGCCGCCGCCTCAGCTTTGCTACTCCTGCCACTCCGGGCTGCGTTGCCGGCGTTAGCCGCGTGAGGGTAAGGGAGGGGACCGACGGAGCGTGTGTGCGCGGGGCTTCCTGCAGTCCCAGCAGTTCCTCTCGCGGGTGGACAGCGGGGTCAGCGGCAGTCGGGGGAGGCCCTAGACGGCGCCATGTCGGCTGGCGGCCCATGCCCGGCAGGAGCCGGTGGGGGCCCAGGGGGAGCCTCTTGTGCTGTGGGGGTCCCCCCTGGCGGGGTATCCATGTTCCGGTGGCTGGAGGTGCTGGAGAAGGAGTTCGACAAAGCCTTCGTGGATGTGGATCTGCTTCTGGGCGAGATTGATCCGGATCAGGCGGACATCACTTATGAGGGGAGGCAGAAAATGACCAGCCTGAGCTCCTGCTTCGCGCAGCTTTGCCACAAAGCCCAGACTGTGTCCCAAATCAACCACAAGCTAGAGGTGAGCAATGGGCTCTGGAGGGGTGGCATTCAGCTCCAGTCATCAGGTCCCGTTTAACGCACCAGTGAAACGACCCTAGAAAACTGCTAACCAGGGCACCTGGGCTTTCATATGTGACGGGGGAGTGCGTTGTGTGCAGGAAGCAGAGTGAAGTGAGGTTAGAGTAGAAAAAGTTGTGTAGTTTGACGTGTAGGTCTTCTGGGAGCCTGTCATCCACCTTCCTAGTATCTCTTTGAGGAGGAAACAGGAACTAAGTGTATCAGCCTGCTTGTGCATATTACATTAATAAACCTAAGACTTGGGCTCAAAGATTCTCTGTCGTAAGAACACTTTCGTACACTTTTTAACATTTGAGTTTTTGGATCTACTTTCAGATTGATAAACTAGGATTGTATATCGCTAGCAGACACAGCCCTTATTTTTAGCTATTTCAGGTCAATTTCTGTTGTTTCACACAGACTATTCCTTGTCTGCATGAACTGTTTAGGGGAATTTGATAAAAGCTCTTAGGAAATTTAGTAGGATAAACAAGATGGTATCAGTGTCCTTCTTAGTTTACAGTTAGTTGGTCTTTAAATTACAAGCAGATTCAACCAGAGAGCCCTAGTTATTCGCATGACTTCTAACATTGAGGTTTTATATACTTTACCATATTTCCCTAAGTCTAGATTTATTTTTGAGTGTGTGAAGAATGACCATTTGATTTAGTCTCTCTCTAGTCTTGGGTATGGGTAGAGTAGTGGTGGTGCAAAACAAAACTACCGTGTTTTGCAGAAAAGTAAATTAGCACATTACAATAATCAGAAATCAGGATGTATTAACACTGTTACATAAAGAGCATTGTCTAACTAGATAATTTAAATACAAGAATGCATCTTTCATTTTAAAGTAGATAAAAATGGTATAATCAGTTATGTACAAAGCTCTTTGAACACTAGATTTTATAAGAAATCATCATTACTATCAGTTGTGATAATTGAGAGTGCCCATTGGATCCAAATCAATATGAATATCAGAAATACATCCTCTCCTTGCTTAGTGGTTAGCGTTCTTTTGCTTTCCTATCAGCCGTGAAAGAGGTGGTGTAATTTATCTTTGATTAGCACAGAATTGCATATGGGAGATTTCTTCTCCACTGCAAGGACGGTTAATTTCTTTCATCCTTTCTGAAGAGGTTGGAATGGAAGTGTTGATGCGAAGCTAATCACTTCTTATTCTAGGTATATATAAATATCTCTTAATTTCTTGATTAGTGATAGTTTCTAGAAGATAGTAGTGAAATAGCATTGGATGGTCTTTAGAAATAGTTTGAATAACAGCAAGAGTGGCTTCGGCTACTCTTAATTTACAGCTGAAAGTATCTACTGAAGATAAACAACTTTTAAAAAATGAGACAATATCTAATTCATTTTTCAAAAGAATTAAGGAAACTTTAAAGTGATTTTTTGTTGTCAGATATAAAACCCAATTTTGGAGAAAGGGTTGGTCTTTGAGCAGGAGCTGGTGCTGTATTTTTTCATCTTTACATTTTTTAAATGAGTATTCAGAGCTATAATAAAATTATCCATGTTTATTTTTAGAAATCGTAGTTACATATTCTGATTCTGTTCCACCTCCTGGCTTAGAAGGTGGCCATTATTTCTCAAAATAAGAAATGCTAGCCTATCACAGGGTGAGAATGTTTGAAATCTTTGGTTTAAAGATCTCAGAAAATGGTGATTATGTGTTTTTTCAGTTATAGTTGACTTCTCTGTCTGTGGGGTTATTCCTACATTTAACAATTTCTACAGTTTTCATGGAATCAGTTATGTGTTTTATTGAGGAGGGAGGTTCATGGTTAGTAGTGCCTTTCAAAGCAGACCTGCCTTTGTATCATCTGCAGAATTTCGGAGGTTGTCTCATGTAGTGTTAACAATCTATTTAGACCTTGAAATTTTAGAAAAATGTCCACACATTCTTGGCCGGTTTATTTCTTAGTAAGTGAATTCAATTCTGTTGTTTTAAGGATATGGACATTAGGACATAATTTTTGAGGTCAGTTATGGCTTAATATAGCACATGTGCACTAAAAGTCAATGGTTTTAGAGATAAATACCTTAAAACATATTACCATAACATAATTAAGATACAGATACCTCCAGTATAGGTAACTTATGGTTTAAATTGGTCTTGAGTATCCTTCCAGATTAGCCCTTCTCTTGTCCTTTGTGTCTTTAGTTAATACTACATTTAATATTAATGTAGTTAGTAGTTAGGAAAACAATGTTGATGCAAAACAAATTATAGGTTGCACTTAAAAATTAAATATAAATGACATCTATCTGACTCCTTTTTTCCTTAAATTATATTTGGGAAGAGGGATGGCTATAAGGGGGAGAGGGATGGCTATAAGGGGGAGGGAAGGGCAGAGAATTCAGAATATTTTCAGGTGGTACCATTTCAGATTTCTCACATCTCTCTTATACTTCCCACCTGCTTGAGAATTCCCGCTGTGGCGAGCCACTTGGTGACAGATGTGCTGGAGTCACAGGTACTGACTGGGATAGCGGTAGTAGTAATAGTAGTAGTAGCAGTAGTAGGTGCCTTGGAGTAGAACAAAGGTTGAGAACCAGTACTTTAGAAAAACTTACCTCTCTGCCTGTTCACCCCTTCTTTAAAATGACAGCAAAACAATACATGTTCTGTCACATCCTTCTTTTCCTCAGTAGTTGTTGAATCAGTATCTCTTTTTAAAGTGATTTACTCTTCACAGCCATCAGTGGACAAAATTTTAATTTTGGTCTAGAGCTACACTAATAATGAACCAGTGATCTACTATCCTTTTTCTGCTTCAAAGCTATTCTGTTTTTAAACAAGAAGTAAGGTTGTTTTGCAGCATTGAACTTGAAGTTTAATATTGATCCAGTATATTTTTATTGAGTACTAAGTATGTGTCATATGCTGTATTGGGCACTTGGGATACAGGGGAGAGCAAAAACGGATACAGTTATCGCCGTTACAGAACTTGGATTCTATTGGGGAAGTTGTTGAAATAATTATCACATAAATGTGAAATTCCAACTTTGAGGTGCATAATGAGAGCCTGTTCTGGTGGATCAGAGAAGGCTTGATCATTGACCATTGGGTTAAGACATAAAGGATGAATAGGAGTTAATTATGCCAAGAGAAATGGCAATACCATTCAGCATCCTTGTAGAGAGAACAGAAAGTGGAAAGCACCTGTGATGGTTAAGTACTTAACACATCTGAGGAATTGAAAGAGTTGGTATAAGATCAGAAGACAAAAGAAGTGAGATGCAAAGTAAGTGTGAACAGGTAGGTAGGGACCATATATCTACATGATTTTCTAGGCCATGCAGTAGATTGGGGGATGTATTACCCTTGTACAATGGGTAATGTTTTAAACTAGGTGGTAGCCTCAGATGTGAGATTAGAATAGTTCTCTCTGGCTATGGTAAGGAGACAGTTTGGGGGAATAACAAAAGTAAATGCAGGAAATCATTTAGGTGGCTCTTATTCTGATCCATGATATTACAGAATAAGAGTGGAGATGGAGGAAAGTGTTCAGAACAAAGGAGATTTGAGAGAGAAAAATGAACAAAATCTAGGGGTGGATCAAAACAGAGGGATGAGGGAATTCAGGATGAATCCACAGTATTAGTTGGCTAAATAGATGGATGTATATGAGATATTATTAGTAATAACTGTATCACTAACTTTCTGATCAGTTACTATGGGCCAGGCTCTATCCTAAATCTTTTATATATATGTTGATTCACCTAATTCTCACAATAGTTCTATGGGGTTGGTTTAGTATTGTTATTTCCATTTACAGGGATTAAGTAAGGGACCCAAGACAACAGAAATAGGTAAACCAATCTCTCCAGAAACACACATTTGTATCTAGTTGGGGAAGGAGGAGGTGGAGAGAAAAGCAAGCAGAAGGAGTAAGTGTAGCTCTCTAGCCAGGAGGGGGAGTGTGATTTCAAGGAAGGTGTTGTTTTCATTTTGTTTTTTAAATGGAAAAATAAACTTAACACATGTTTACAAGCCAATGAGAAACATCCAGTTGAGGGGGAAGCTGAATATTCTAGAGACAGAAAGGGATATTTAGTAAGGTTTCCGAGTGAAGATGAAATCCAAAATACAGGTAGAGGAGTTCTCGTGTGGTGCAGTGCGTTCAGAATCTGGCGTTGTCATTGCTGTGGCTTGGGTCGCTGCTGTGACACAGGTTCAGTCGCTGCTGTGACACAGGTTCAGTTCCTGGCCTGAGAATTTCCACATGCCACAGGCACTGCCAAAACAACAACATTAACAACAAAATACATGTAGGGAGCATGGCTTTATATCAAAAGGACAGCAATTATACTTAAAGGGAAAGGAGAGATGATGAATGCAGAAGTGAGAGGGAGTGTTTTGTGTGATGGCTTCTTTATTCTCCATATAATAGTCTGAGACAGTTGCTGGAAGTGGGTGAAGTTAAGAGCTCAAGGAGAGAGAAAAAGATTTGAAATAGTAATGAAAGAGTAGGAGAGCCAGTTGGCCAGAGAAATAGAAGGACTGCCAGGCAATGTTGAGGACCAGTTTGGAGTTAGTTATAAATTCATGGTACCACTACTCTACCCTGCTGTATGACCTTCTCCAGCAATACAGGCACAGAATTGAGAGTAATAATTAAATTCATCTAGTGCTGTAGCAGGAAGTTTGCTGTATAGAGAAAGAACACTACTGAAATAAAAACAGTAATGGGGATTAAGAAAAGAAGATACTCTTTAGAGGAGTAGAAACAATATTAATTATGTAGATGCAAAGAAAGAAGAAGGGTTAAGCATGACATCACATTTCTTTTTGGGAAATGTATTGGTTGATACCTACAGTGGCTGAATAGTGTCTCCCGTCCCACCCCATGAAAAATTCATGTCTTCCCAGAACCTGAGAATATGACCTTATTTGGAAATAGGGTCTTTGCAGATATAATTATGGAGATAAGGTCATAGATTATAGTGAGCCCTAAATCCAGTGAGAGTATCCTCAGAGGACACACAGAGAGTGGGAAGAAGGCTATGTGACAATGGAATAAGCGATTGGAGTGATGTGTCTACAAGCCAAGAAATGGAAAAGGTTGCTGGCAAACACCAAAAGTTAGGAGATAGGCATGGGGCAGTTTCTCTTTCAGGATCTTCAGAAGGAACCAACTCTGCCAACACCTTGATTTTGGACTCCTGGCATCCTGAACTGTAAGAAAATAAATTTTGTTCCTTTTTAAGCTACTGAATTTGTGTTAATTTGTTATGACAACCCTGGGAGGCTTGTGTCCTTCACTGTAGTAAGGAATCCAGGAGACGGAGCAGATCTGGCAGGAAAGAGATGGATTGAATTTAGGAGATTGTGCATAGTTAAGGTTGTTATCCTTTTTTGCATATTCCTAACATGGTTTCTTAATTGCTGCTTACCCCTTCTAAATCATCCTTTCATTGCCAAAACTGTTATAAAGTGTTTATAAATGGTTCATATTAAAAAAGACAACTCGGATTCTGTTACTCTTCTTTTTATACCTGTTACTTGTTAAATTCAAACTATAGATTGTTGATCAGTGCCCAGTCTGTCCGTCCTTATCTCTTGTCACTCCTCCTTAGCTGCTTTTGCCTCAATAAAACTGATCTGTTTGCATTTCTGTAAATAGGCCTTGCTCTTTCATGGCATCTGTACTTTGGCATAGGCATTATGTATAACATCTGTCCCCTTTGTCTGTGGTATCAAACACCCACTCATCTTTCAAGGCACCACTTAGTCACTGTCTCCATGAAGGCTTTCCTCACCCAACCTCTCTGCTGTCCATAGGCACAGAGGATCATAACACCTTGAATTGGCTTGGACCATTATAAGATTTGTCGTGTCATATTAAAACTAGTGGTTGCAACATTTCTCTACCTCCAGAAGGTTAAACTCTTGGAAGATCAAGACTGTGTTTTAGATGAAATAATCTGAACCATCAAATGCTTGGTGAAAGTTGACTTTAGGGGTTAACATCTCTTTGTGAATCCATTTTGGTTTCTAGGGATTTTTTGGTAGTTTTTTTCCTCATGGTGCTTCCCAAACTACATTGAAAAATAAGAATTCCTTTGAGTATGGATATCAAGTTTTCTCAAGTGGATTATAGAATTGGTGTTTTGCCCTTTTTTAAAACTGGAAATTTTAAAGGAAAACATTAAACACCAACCTTTCTGACCTACTTACATCCTTACCTCACCTGCTAAGGGTTTTCATATCTCAAAGTTTTCCCTTTCCCTGCTTCATGTATTATTAGCCAGTCTTCAGCCAACATTCAGTAAACTTCTTTCTTGATAACTTTCTATTTTTTAAAATAAATTTTATTGGAGTATAGTTGACCTAGAAAGTTGTGTTTCAGGTGTACAGCAAAGTAAATCAGTTATATATATACATATATCTGTTCTTTTTCAGATTCTTTTCCCATATAGGTTATTACACAGTATTGAATAGATTGCCCTGTGCTATACAGTAGGTCCTTTTTACCTATCTATTTTATATGCAGTAGTGTGTATATGTCAATCCCAACCCCCAAATTTATCCCTCCCTCTCCGCATTTCCCCTTTGGTAACCATGAATTTGGTGTCAAAATCTTTGAGTCTATTTCTGTTTTGTAAATTCTTTTGTATCATTTTTTGTTAGATTCCACATATTAGTGATTTCATATGATATTTGTCTTTGTCTGACTTATTTCACTTAGTGTGGTAATTTCTTGGTCCACCTCCTAGAGTAATGAAAACAAAAACAAAGATAAACAAATGAGACCTAATTAAACTTAAAAGTTTTGCACAGCAAAGGAAACCATAAACAAAATAAAAAGACAGCCCACAGATCAGAAGATATTTGCAAGTGAAGCAACTGACAAGGGATTAATCTCCAAAATATACTAACAACTCATACAGCTCAATGTCTAAAAACAAAAAACAGCCCAAGCAAAAAATGGGCAGAAGATCTAAATAGACATTTTTCCAAAGAGACATACAGATGGCCAAAAAAAATACATGAAAAGATGCTCAACATTGCTAATTATTAGAGAAATGCAAATCAAAACTACAAAGAGGTACCGACTCAGACCAGTCAGAATGCCTTCATCAAAAAATTCATAAACAATAAATGCTGGAGAGGGTGTGGAGAAAAGGGAACCCTCCTACACTGTTGGTGAGAATGCAAATGCAACCGCTATGGATGGAGAACAATATGGAGGTTCCTTAAAAAACTAAATATAGAACTACCATATGATCCTGAAATCCCACTCCTGGGTGCATATCCAGAGAACACCATAATCCAAAAACATAATACACCCCAGTGTTCATTGCAGCACTATTTACAATAGCCAAGATATGGGAACAACCTAAATGTCCAGCAGAGGATTGGATAAAGAAGATATGGTGTAGGAGTTCCCATCATGGCACAGCAGAAACTAATCCAACTAGGAACCATGAGGTTGCGGATTTGATCCCTGGCTTCACTCAGTGGGTTCAGGATCTGGCATTGCTGTGAGCTGTGGTGTAGGTCAAAGATGCAGCTCAGACCCCGAGTTGCTGTGGCTGTGGCTGTGGCAAAGGCCGGCAGCTATAGCTCCTATTGGACCTCTAGCCTGGAACCTCCATATGCCTTGAGTGCAGCACTAAAAAGCGGGAAAAAAAAAAGATACGGTGTATATATATGATGGACTATTACTTAGCCATTAAAAAGCATGAAATAATGCCATTTGCAGCAAAATGGATGGGCCTAACCTTCTCTCTGATTGCCTTCATTTGTTTTTGAATTCGTACATCATACGTGCCTCTATGATAGTGTTTACAATACTGTGTATTATGATTGGAAATCTATTTTTATCTCTTTCTACTAGACAGTAAAATCCTCAAGGGCAGAATCTGTGTCTTATTCATCATTTTTGTCTCCAGATCTTGGAATAGTGTATATTCAATAAATGTTTATTTGAATGAATAAACTATTTGAAACAGCTTTAGTTGCCTCATGAATCCTCAAAGATTACCAATAAATCATTCTGTAATACAAGTTTCATGAGAGATGGAATGGTGTCTGTTTTTTGATTCTACTATCCATAGTGTCTAATATAGCACCCATCACATTATTGAATGATTGAATCATTCACAAAGAAGTGATTTGTGAGTTACTATTTCATGATATTGTATTTTAAGAAAAACTTGAAACTGTGACTAAAAATAAATTTAAATATTATTATATTAGAGTATTGAGTATGGATTTAGTGTACTTGTGACATTTCTAAAATGTTGGGTCGGTTGCTTCTCCTCACCCCACCTCTGGTTTGATCATAGAGCAATTGAGTTCTTTAACATTAAAATGAAAACAGAAAATATTCTATATTGTTTGAACTTCATTTTGAGATTTAAAGTTTTTTTTTTTTTTTTGGCTGTGCCCATGGCATGTGGAAGTTCCTGAGTTAGGGATTGAAGCTGTGCCATAGCAGCCACCCAAGCCACTGCAGTGACAATGCCATGTCCTTTACCTGCTTCACCACAAGGGAACTCTGTTAGGTTTAAAATACTTTAACTTTTAAAAATGTATCACACATTATCTACTTGTCCCCATTTCAAATTCCCTAACTCTAGTTCGGTCACATTGTCTCCCATATTACACACAGTACCTGTTTTTTGTTGTTGTTGTTGTTTTAAGGCTGAACCTGTAGCATATGGAAGTTACCAGGTCGGGGGGCAAATCTGAGCTGAGGCCTGCACCACAGCTATATCAGTACTGGATCCCAGCCGCATTTGATCTGTGCCACAGCTTGTGGCAATGCTGAATCCTTAACCCACTGAATGAGGCCAGGGATTGAGCCTGCATCCTTACAGAGACAGCGTGGAGTCTTTAACCCTCTGAGCCACAGTGCGAACTCCAACAGCTCCCTTTTTAAAAAAATAAATTTCATCATGTTGTTCTGCTTTAAATTCCTCACTTGTACTTCAAATAAATTCAGACTCCTTATCTCTGTTAGGAGTTGTATGATCTGGCCTCTGGATAGCCCTCCAGTGACATATCTGACCATTCTTTCCTCTTATTTTCTATGGCTCAGTCCACATGGGTCTCCTTTTAGAAACTCTGAGACAATATTTCTTAAATTTTTTGGTCTTAGGGCCCCTTTACATTGTTAATTGTAAGGTTCCCCAAAGAATTTTTTTTAACATGCATTATATGTACTTGATTTACTGTATTAGAACTTTAGATAAGAAAACTTTAAATATTTATCACATCAGTTAAAAATAGCAACAGTAGGAGTTCCATTGTGGCACAGCAGAAGGGAGCCTGACTAGTGTTCATGGGGATGCAGGTTCAATCCCTGGATAAATGTCATTATTAATGAAGAAAAAAAGAAAGAAAGAAAGAAAGAAAAAACAGAGTCCCTGTTGTGGCAGAGCAGGTTGAGAAACTGACATAGTGTCTGTGAGGATTCGGATTCAATCCCTGACCTTACTCAGTGGGTTAAGAATCGGGTGTTGCCATGGCTGTGGCATAGGTCTGTAGCTTCAGCTCCCATAGCCCAGGAATTTCCATATGCCACAGGTGAGGCCATAAAAAGAGAACAAAAACCCCTTACATTTCCCAACATTCTAAGAGTAGGATTGTTTTATGTTAAAATTAAAATAAAAAATTTGGCTTAGGGGTACCTGCTGTGGCACAGAGGGATAGGTGGTGGTCTCTGCAGCGCCAGGATGCAGGTTCCATCCCCAGCCTGGCACAGTAGGGATCCAGTGTTGCCACACCCATGGCTTAGGTCGCAAGTGTGGCTTGGATCTGATTCCTGGCCTGGGAATTCCATATGCCACAGTGTGGCCAAAAAAAAAAAAAAAAAAATCTAGCTTAATAGAAGACAGATGGATTCTCACATCTGCTTCTACTTTCAAACAGTTGTGTAGTTTTGTTTATAGTGTAGGAAGAAAATTTGACCTCACAGAGATATGTAACTGGATAAGGGAGAAATAATTTAATGGCCATTTCAGATAATTGTGGATATTCTTTGATAGTAAAAGGTAGTTTCTTAATGGTTAGTTAAAATATGGAGTCAAACTTTCAAAAACATTTTCATACACTGTTACTTAAAGTATATTGGTCTATCTGTGTAGTCTTCGAATGGATTTTTTTTTAAACCAAAGCATGATTTTAACATTGTGCATTGGTCATTTTGAAAATTCCAGTTTGTTTTGAGTTATCCAGATCTTCCAAATACAATCTCATTATGCATTATCAAAAAATCACAGTTGGGTTTTTTGTTTGTTTGTTTGTTTGTTTTTTGTTTTTGTTTTTGTTTTGTTTTGTTTTTTGTCATTTTTGCTACTTCTTGGGCTGCTCCCGCGGCATATGGAGATTCCCAGGCTAGGGGTCCAATCGGAGCTGTAGCTGCCAGCCTACGCCAGAGCCACAACAATGCAGGATCCGAGCCGCGTCTGCAACCTACACCACAGCTCACGGCAACGCCGGATCTTTAACCCACTGAGCAAGGGCAGGGACCGAACCCGAAACCTCATGGTTCCTAGTCGGATTCCTTAACCACTGTGCCACGACGGGAACTCCTGTTTGTTTGTTTTTTGGCTGCACCATGGCATGTGGAAATTCCCTGGCCAGGGATCAAACCTGCACCACAGCAGTAACCTGAGCCACTGCAGTGACAATGCCGGATCCTTAACTCGCTGCACCGCAAGGGAACTCCAGAAAATCACAATTGTTAAATCTCCAGTCTCATCAGAAGAATCTGTAAGTGTTGGAAAGCTGTCAATCTTATGGTGATGGATTCAGATTTTCCAAAATTCTTATTTTCACTTGAAAGCACAAATTTTTTTCATTGGCAACAAATGCAGTCAGTTGTTTTCCTTGAAATAGGAGGTTCACTTTATTTATTGTCAAGAACATGTCTGCCAAATATATTCTTAATAACCACAATTCTTTGAAATAAAAATGATATTCCAAAAAAAATTTTTTTTTTCAGCTTGGCAACTCAAGCAGTTGCCTAAATGCTTTTCCTTGAAACAACATTGCTATGCAGTGAATATGCTTTATATATACTTCCCATTTCATCACATAGAATATTACAAAGATTTACTCAAGTGTTGAGATTTTTAGAAATTAATAATTTTACTGCTTCTTCAAGGACATTCTTTTTTTTTTTTTTTGCCTTTTTCTAGGGCCGCACCCTTGGCATATGGAGGTTCCCAGGCTAGGGGTCCAATCGGAGCTATAGCTGCCAGCCTACACCACAGCCACTGCAACGCAGGACCCAAGCTGCATCTGTGAACTACACCACAGCTTATGGCAACACTGGATCCTTAACCCACTGTGCAAGGCCAGGGATTGAACCTGCAACCTCATGGTTCTTAGTTGGATTTGTTAACCACTGCACCACGATGGGAACTCCTTCAAGGACATTCTTAAGTGATTTTCTTTTTGACTGTGAGTGAATGGTAGTGAAAAGTACGGTGACCACTGGTAGTTTGGTGCAACTGCATTGACTTGTATTGTCAGCAGTCTATTCATAATTGCTTTTGCACCTTTAAGTACAGATGTCAACACAGTGAAAAAGAATATTTTTTTACTACGAAAATAGTTCTGACCTCATGGATGCCCTGAAATGGTGTCACAGACCTGTGAGAACTGCTGTGCTGATAATAACCAAAACACTTCCCAGAAGGAAGCCATATGCTCCCATATGGCTAATTCTCTTTTAGTTTCTTACATACAGCTTAATGATGGTTTGTAATTGTCTGTATTACTACTGATTTCATAGTGGCCTTGGACAAGTTACCTAACCTCTGTGCTTCACTTTCCTTCTCAGTACAGAAAGTATCTCAGAGGATTATTGTGAGGATTAGGACAATTAAAACATGATTATGTTCAAAACAGTGCCTGGCACATAGTTACTGCTATTATTATATGTGCCATTCATTTTCTTTACAGGTTGCCTCCTGTGCAAGGCCACTCCAAGCTTTGCCAGGCAGGATCCGCATTTGTTTTTTCTACCAGTGTACCCCTAAAACCCAGCCCAGTGCTTTGCGTATAGTTGCTGCTTAATAAATACTTGTTGAATGAATGCGTGGTGGTGTGGAAGACTGAAAATAAAAATGTTTGCTTGACTTGAGTGGTAGAACCTTGGGGAGAAATAATGACATGAAGTTAGTGGTCTTTAGGCTTGAGTTGGAAATTGGAGCAAATAGGGTTTTCTCACAGAACTTTCATAAGCCAAATGGACAATCTGTTTTAAGAACTGACTCGTAATAAAGAGGAATATTATTTCCTATCTTGAGGGATGGCAGAGATTTTCATATTTGACCTTTGAATGTTTTTTATTTGGTCATAGTCTTTGTTTTAAAACAGTACTCTTAGAGAAAGATTCTTTATGAAAGGAGTGGGTTAGATTAAATGAGCTCTAGGACTTTGGCTGTTATGAGGAAGTAGAAGAAAAGAAAGAGAATGGATCAAAATGCTTTCATTAGTTACATTATCCCCTTTTGTCATAAAGGAGAAAAGGCCATGTGAAGAATGTTTCTGCTTCTGTTGACTGTCAGGCAGCTTTGGATCTTTTATATAAGAATTTCTACGATAGATTCTTTCAAAAGTTTAAATGCAGGAAGAAAAGATGATCTTACCAGATAAAATGGCATTGCTTTTTTGGCGGGTGGGGGGGCCACCTGCTGGATGTGGAAGTTCCCGGGTTAGGGGTCAGCTTTTGGCAATGCTGTATCCTTAACACACTGAGTAAGGCCAGGGATTGAATCCGCATCCTCATGGATAATAGTCAGGTTCCTTTCCACTGAGCCAAAACGGGAATTCTGGTATTGCTTTTTTAAATGAGGCAAGGAGAATTACATAATTTGTAAAGGAAACTCAGTATTCATAATTTGTAGTCAGATGGTATTTTTTGTAGTGATTCCTGTCATCTCTGTAATTATATTTTACATTTGTTTCATTGACCTTATGAAGTAAACTTTTAGGAAGTTTAAGCCTTTTAGGAAGTAGGTGGGTGTAGATGATAAATTTAAAAGTTTGGTATTAAGTGATATAATTGCTAGAGATTTAAATTCCAATCTGTACTTTTCGTCCTAAATTGAAATGGCACATTTTTTTTTTTTGGCATATGGAAGTTCTCAGGCTAGAGGGTCAGATCGGAGCTACAGCTGCCAGTCTAAACCACAGCCACAGCAATGCAGGATCCAAGCCGCATCTGTGAGCATCCTCATGGATCTTAGTCGGGTTTGTTAACCACTGAGCCATAAAGGGAACTTCCCCATTTGCAAATCTTCAAAAATGTACAGATGTCTAAAAGCGTAATTGTTCCTTTTTTGTGACATGGTTACCTTTTGTACATATATTTTATTTTTTTTATTATTATTATTATTTTTTGACTTTTTGCCATTTCTTGGGCCACTCCCGCGGCATATGGAGGTTCCCAGGCTAGGGGTCTCATTGGAGCTGTACCTGCCAGCCTACACCGGAGCCACAGCAATGCGGGATCCGAGCCGCGTCTGCGGCCTACACCACACCTCACGGCAACGCTGGATCGTTAACCCATTGAGCAAGGGCCGGGATTGAACCCGCAACCTCATGGTTCCTAGTCGGATTCGTTAACCACTGCACCACGACGGGAACTCCTGTACATATATTTTAAAACAAAACGTGTAGAAGCATTTATTGGTAACTGTGAGATAATATTTTACATCTTTATCAACAGCTTTCTCTGCTATGATTCATAACAGTTAAACTGCTATATGAAGTCAACTATTTTCTTCGTAATTCTTAAAAAGAACAACTTGGAGTACTCGTGCTTTTGTGTGTTTGTCTGTGCATGCCTGTGCATACACGTGACTTCCAGTGTGTATGTGTGTGCACACGCACTTGGGTGTGTATGGAGTAGCACTGGCTAGGTGGAAGATGTTCAGAGTGGTCTGTTGTTTTGAGCCCTGTCTGATTCTGAGATTTGAGCATGTGGTCTCATTTGGAACTCAGACCTCTTCTTTACCTTTTTGTTCTATTACTGCCAGAATTATAAAGGATGTCAGGAGGTATGGATTTTAATCCCATGCAGTTTGTAATACGGCAACTCACATAATCTATTTGGGGCTCAGTTTCTTCACTTCGAAAATAAAGATGTTTTACCAGATTTTTAAATTTAGGTTCTTAGCTTAGACCTTCTAAAATGTTATCAAAAGAGGTATATGGGAGTTCCTGTCATGGCTCAGCAGAAATGAATCCGACTAGTATCCATGAGGATGCGGGTTCGATCCCTAGCCTCACTCAGTGGGATAAGGATCTGGCGTTGCCGTGAACTGCGGTGGAGCCCACAGATGTGGCTCCGATCCCACATTGCTCTGGCTATGGTGTGGGCCAGCAGCTGCAGCTCCAGTTCCATCCCTAGCCTGGCAACTTCTGTATGTCTCAGGTGTGGCCCTAAAAAGCAAGGGAAAAAAAAAAGGTGTATGAAATTCCAAAACTAATGGTTGAGCTGAATCTAAGTTCCCTACTGTACAACTTGATGTTTGCTAATTTCTTGTTTTAGTTTAATCTTTCCCAAAACAAGGGGTTTTTGAGGGGTGCTCAAGGTAAAGCAATTGACATTTTTATATATAAGACAGTAAAATAAAAACTAGCCTAACTCTAGGAGGATCTTTGAGCCTTAAGACATGGTCTACCTAGAGAGAAAAAATGCAGCTGTTGTGCATTTTTAGAAGATTATATGGACAGTAGATTAAAGTCTGGACAGGATGGAATAATAGGAAACAATAAAAAATTACTTTGATTTCGGTGCCACAGAGTAGAATCCAGTAGACAAGAATTATATTAGGAATTACCTTGAGGGAAAAGTTAAAAAAAAAAAAAAAAAAAAGGAGTTCCTGTTTTGGCTCAGCAGAAATGAACCCAGCTAGCATCCACAAGGATGCGGGTTTGATGCCTGGTCTTGGTCAGTGGGTTAAGGATCTGGCATTACCACGAGCTGCAGTGTAGGTCGCAGACGCAGCTCGGGTCCCACGTTGCTATGACTGTGGCATGGGGTGGCAGGCAACTGCAGTTCAGATATGACCCCTAGCCCTGGAACTTCCATATGCCACGGGTACAGCCCTTAAGGAAAAAAAAAAGTTTAGATGTTTTAAAAGAGTATAAGATGAGAAATAGAATAGTAATGACTACATTAAATATGAATAAATGGCAACAATTATCCTAAAAATTTATTTAGATACACTGTTTCTCTCTTTTTTCATTTCTGGGACTACTTCAATCCTATGTTGCAGAGTGTGCCCTGAATTTTCATACATCTCCCCACTCCATTCCAGCTGATAGAGGAGGTCCAGGGACCTTATTTTGAGAATTCACTGCCTTAGAAAATCTCATCGTGTGTTGATAATGGCTTAGGTCAAGCAAAGGCCATGTCTTAAGACTCAAAGATCCTCCTAGAATTAGGTCTATTTGTCCTTATTGAGTTCTAGGCAAAGAATATCTTGATGGTCATCTTTGTTTTATTTTTTTCTGTAAATATAAATCCTCAAAATCAAATGTAGGTGAAAGTGAAAAGATGGGATCCCAAACGAAGTCTATAGGTAAGACAGAGTTCAACTGGTTTTGGCTTAGGTTTTTAAAAAAATCTTTGTATATCACTTGAAAATTTAGTAGTTGAATGTTGAAATAAATTTATTACAGTTTTCACTGTTTGCTAGTTACAGTGTGGCCAATGTAAACACAGTGAAGTAAAAGGTCCTCAGACCTTTTTATGGCCAAGCTAGTTTGGAGTGTTATTTACTGCATGTGTGATCTTAGGCAAATTGCTTAAACCTTGACTTCCAGTTTCCTTAACTATTAAAAAAAGAGAGAGGGAGAACATGATAAGAATTACAGATGATGCATGGTATGTGTATGCCTGCCATATGATAGGTAGATGCTTGCTTTATGGTAGCTGTAAATATTAAGTTAAATGCAGGTATTGTATCTATAGAAACACATTTTTCCTTATGGCTATCTGCTTGATAACACTTCCACTTCCTTGCCCCGGGAGTAAGAATTGGGTTCAAAGTGCTGTTTTGCCACTGGTCACTTGGGTAGCTCTAGAAATAGAAGCAGCCTGGATGGGCCTTAGTTTTACTATCTAAATAGTAATTGTCATAGTCTTTATATTCTCTAAGGTCTCTTTGAATTGTAAAATTCTGTGATCTTAGAAAGGTAGCTATTGAATAAAATAAGGAAATTTCTAATCTTGACATAAAATTTACCATTGACTAATCTTTCTTAGCAGCCAAAATGTTTATATCATAGATAAGAAAAGTTATTTAAATGAACACTGTAAACCAACTATAATAGAAAAAATAAAAATCATTTTAAAAAACCTACACACAAAAATTTTACTGAATTTAAATTTGAAACACTTGTATTCCAGAAAAAATAAAATTGGGCTTTGTATTTTGATACCCACATCCTTACTTTGTAAAGAATTTTAATTGTTTTGAAGTTGAATAACCTCTTGGTAAGTAATATCACTTAATGAAGAGTCCATGCTTACAGTAAGCCACTTGGGAAGATTTGCATTCTACCCTGTTTTCTTTGCCCTTTTAGAATACATTTCTGATTTGAATATTAGTCTGCCAAATTAATTAAAGATAACACTTCTGCCTCTTTAGCATCTTAATGCAAGACGTTTTACTCAGTTATTAATAAATCATGAGATTTTTAGTTTGAAACATTAATTGTGGTGGGACAGCCAGACAGCAAATGCCTGTTGAAACACACAGTGTACTTCTTGCCACAGACATTTAGGTACAGTTGTCCCTCAGTATTTGCAAGGGGTTGGTTCCAGGCCTCCCACCCCCACCCCTGCAGATGCCAAAATCCATGGCTGCTAAAGTCCTTTATATAAAATGGTATAGTGTGTGCAGATAAGCAACACAAATCTTCCTATATATGTTAAAGCATCTCTCGGTAACTTAAAATGCCTAACACAGTGTAAATGCTATGTAAATAGTTGCCAATATGCGGCAAATTAAGCTTTGTTTTTTAGAACTTTCTGGAGCTTGTTGGGGTTTTTTTCTAAATATTTTTGATCCACAGTTGGTTGAATCTGTGGATGCAAAATGTGTGGATAGAGAGGGCTGACTGTAAATCTAACTAAACCTTTAGATCTACTTCCAGTTTATAGGAAATATAAGGAATAGAGGAATATGTTAAACAACACCACAAGGAAACAGTAAGACAAATTCAGAATGAAAGTCAAAGTAATGAAAAAAAAAAAAAGGCAAGAATTGTTATAGATTAAATGACTTACTTTAAACATTTTCTGTGTAGGTTTACTTTAGTATATGCTTCATATTGCTCAAAAAGGATGGGTATTATTTGAGTATTTATTTTCCTTTTGTGATCACTTTGTCTCAAAGATTATAAAACTTTATAGGTTTTTGTTTTGTTTTTACTAAGAAGGATTTTCTAGGAAGGCTTGTTTGTACTTTAAAGGAGTAGTCTTCAGGGAGTACTGAACATTGTCTAGTAATATAGGTAATTTAAAATTTTTGTAATTTATTTTTGGTGGGAAATTGTTAAATTGATGAAGGTCTATAATCCGTTTTAATCATACATTTAAAGTTTTTTTTTTCTTTTTGGGGGTTTTTGGTTAGGGGTATTTGTGAAAGTTGTATAAAAACTATTAAACTTAGATGCTCTTCTAGAAGGCAATGGAAATGAAGTTCTACTTTATTTAATCTCCTGCATATGTTTCTTATATTTAAAGAATAGAGTCAAGTACTAGTATTATTTCTTTTAGCATTTACATTAATGAAATTTTTTACTGCTTCAGATTTGCAATAAAAGGGCTAGCCCACTATTTTAGTTACTGTCTTGATGTGGCTATTGAGTACTTGAAATGTGACTGATCCAAGTAAGATGTGCTCTAAGTGTAATATGCACAATGGGTTTGGAAGACTGAGTATGAAAAAAAAAGATAATATTTTGATAATTGTTTAATGATAGTATTTTAGATTTGTTGGGTTAAGTAGCATAGACTTACTTGACATGTTTAACTTTTTAAAATGTGGCTACTAGAAAATTTTAAATTACATGTGTTGTTCACACTATGTATCTGTTAGGCAGAGCTGGACTAGAACATCATAGCTTTTCTATTGCAGTGAAAATGTGAGCAGAGGATTTCTGGTCTGAGAAAGATCACAATGAATGGATAGTTCTAAATTTTAAAAATATCTGGGAGTTCCCATTGTGGCACAGTGGAAATGAATCCAACTAGGAACCATGAGATTGCAGGTTTGATCCCAGGCCTCGCTTAGCGGGTTAAGGATCTGGTGTTGTCAGGAGCTGTGGTGCAGGTTGCAGACGTGGCCTGGATCTGGCATTGCTGTGGCTCTGGCGTAGGCCGGCAGCTACAGCTCTGATTAGACCCCTTGCCTGGGAACCTCCATGTGCCCCGGGTGCTGCCCTCAAAAGACCAAAGACAAAAAAATAAATTAATTAATTAAAAAAAAATCTTTTGTAAAACAGAAGAAGTAAAGTTACGCAAGAAAAAAATCCATTGTGGGAGTTCCCATTGTGGCGCAGTGGAACTGAATTTAACTAGTATCTGTGAGGATGTGGGTTTGATTCCTGACCTGGTTCCATTGATGGTGAGCTGTGGTGTAGGTTGGTTGCACATGAGGCTCACATCCTGAGATTCTGTGGCTGTCACTATGGCCAGCAGCTTCAGCTCTGACTCTACCTCTAGCCTGGGAACTTCCATTTGCCATGGGTGTGGCCCTGAAAACACAGAAGAAAGAGAAAGGAGAAAAGAAAGAAAGGCTGATAGAAATAAAATCCAAATTGAGCAGGGCAGAAATATGAAGTTTGAAGGGAAGAGAGTTTGTATTCAAGATGGGGAAGAATACTTGGAGTGTATGTAGAAGACATAGGAGGTTAATTTAAAACAATGGTTCTGGCTACAGAGAGGCCATGGTTTTAAATAGTTCACTTTAAGGCCAGAGGAGGGAGCCTGCTAGCCATGAAGCTAGGAAAGCTGCCTATGCTCACTTCAAACCCCTTCATGGAAGTCTCCTACAGAACATGTACTACATGAAACCTATTTCATTTAGACATGAGTAACAGAAAAGGATTTTATTTAAACCTCGTATAAATGCACTGTAATCAAAAAAGGTAAACATTAATATAATAATATGACAATGGACAATAAAGGCATGTCAGAAAAACAAGGCTACTAGGCAAATGGAAACTAAACTGTGTTATAAACTAAAAGAAGTTAATAATGTTACTCATATGTGAATAAAAGAATGATTCATAGATAGGAAAACTCAGAAATAAAGTAATAAATAAAAATAAAATTTAAAAAATGCTTGTAGAGCTTTAGGAAGAAATAGGAAAAAAAATCATTTCAGAATGGAGCTTGGAGTTCCCATTGTGGCTCAGTGGTTAAAGAACCCGACTAGTATCCATGAGGATATGGGTTCAATACCTGGCCTTGCTCAGTGGGTTAAGGATCCCATGGCATTGCTGTGAGCTGTGGTGTATGTAGGTAGCACATGCAGCTCAGATCCCATGTTGCTGTGGCTATGGTGTAGGCCAGCAGCTACAGCTCTGATTGGACCGCTAGCCTGGGAATCTCCATATGCCTCAGGTGTGGCCCTAAAAAGACCAAAAAAAAAAAAAAGGGAGCTTAATTTGGAAGGAACATAAAAAATAGGCAATATAGGAAGAGAAAGAGCATATACAAGAGGAAAAAAGGATTTGGGAGGAAACTGCAACTATAAAAGGGAAAGAATAATTAATATTGGTATAATTGAAGTCCCTGAAGAATCATAAAACAAAGCAAATATTTAAAACTTCTGTCAATGAACTCTGATTTATTGCTGTAGCTGTGACTTAACGTCACAGCTATAGCTTGGATTTGATCCCTGGCCTGGGAACGTCCATATACTGCAGTTTTGGCCAAAACAAAAAGCCTCAAGGAAAGACAATATGAGTCTAAGATTTTTATATCCAGCAAAACTGACTTCAGATATAAAGACTATAAATAGATAATTGGGGAGTTCCCATTGTGGCGCAGCGGAAATGAATCCGACTAGGAACTATGAGGTTGCGGGTTCGATCCCTGGCCTCGCTCAGTGGGTTAGGGATCCAGCATTGCCGTGAGCTATGGTGTAGGTCAAAGACACGGCTCAGATCCCGTGTTGCTGTGACTGTGGTGTAGGCTAGCATCTGTAGCTCCCATTTGACCCCTAGCCTGGGAACCTCCATATGCCAGAAATCAGGGAATATTGTTATGAGAGCTTTCTGAGAAATCTGTGAGACTAGAGAGTGAATTTAAATCAAAGGAGCAGCTCTGATAAAAGTTCTAGTGGTCAGCACAGAATTTAGTATGAAACTAAGACTATCAGTTAATGGTGAGAAAGTATCATTTAAACATTATGTGCTACATGCTCTGCAATATAAATACAGTGCAGTTGTCAAAAATGGAAGAAGAGGAGTTCCTGTCATGGCGCAGCGGAAACAAATCTGATTAGGAACCATGAGGTTGCGGGTTTGATCCCTGGCCTCACTCAGTGGGTTAAGGATCTGGTGTTGCCATGAGCTGTAGTGTAGTGTAGGTTGAAGACTAGGCTCGGATCTGGTGTGGCTGTGTCTTAGGCCAGCATCTGTAGCTCCAATTAGACCCCTAGCCTGGGAACCTCCTTATGCTGTGGGTGCAGCCTAAAAAGCAAAAAAAAAAAAAAAAAAAAAAGGAGAAGAGAGTGTCTTGAAAGTAGTTTAAGCTTAACAGTTGCTCATACTTATTAGCTGAAGTAACAAGATGATAATTTATTAAGATACTAGAGAAGAGTAAGAAAAGGGGAAAGAAAACGTTAATAGTTTAATGACTGTTCATAGCAAGGATGTTAAATATCAAAAGAGGAAATTAAAGATATTATCTAAAAATTATTATTAAAATAATTATACAAAGCTTCCAGAATACTAAAAAACAGGTACTTTAAAATCAGAGTGATCAATTACGACTTTGCATGTATACATGGTGTATACAACTATAAAAGGAAAAATACAAAGATTAAAAATAGACAAAATTAGGAGTTCCCGTTGTGGCTCAGTGGTTAACGAATCCAACTAGGAACCATGAGGTTGCAGGTTCGATCCCTGGCCTTGCGCAGTGGGTTAAGGATCTGGTGTTGCCGTGAGCTGTGGTGTAGGTTGCAGACGCGGCTCGGATCCCGCGTTGCTGTGGCTGTGGTGTAGGCTGGCGGCTACAGCTCTGACTAGACCCCTAGCCTGGGAACCTCCATATGCCTCGGGTGTGGCCCTAGAAAAGGCAAAATAAATAAATAAATAAATAAAATTATACCAGGTAAATGTAAATAAAATGAAAATATGAGTTGCAAACTTGATAACAGATAAGGTAGAATTCAGACCAAAAGGCACTTAATTTAGGGGAAGAAACTGTTGACACATTGAGCCACATTAAAATTAAGCCCTCTGATCATCAAAAGATACATTTAAGAAAGTTAAAAGACAGTCTGCAGAATGGAAGAAGATATTTGCAACTTATATCCAATAAAGGAGTTTATATTCACAATATGTTCTATATCTATGTGTGTATGTGTGTGTGGAGAGAGAGAACTCCTATAAATCAGTAAGAAGAAATAGACAAACCTGTAGAAAAATGGGCACTTCATAAGAGTATCCAGTGGGTCAATAAACATATGAAAATGTGGTCAAACATAGTAGTAATCAAGAATTTTTTTTTTTTTTTTTGCTACACCCCTGGCATGTGGAAGTTCCCAGACCAGAGACTGAACCCATGCCACAGCAGCAATCCGAGCTGCTGCAGTGACAACACTGGATCCTTAACCCCCTGTGCCATGAGAGAATTCCCAAGAAGTTTTACTTTTTTTCTTTTAAAGCCACAGTGCCACCCCATTCCTACCAGAATGGCTACAGTCAAAAAGACTGACAATATTAATTGAAGGCAAGGTTTTAAAACCAGGGGTTCTCATAAATGACAGGTGTCAGTTGCTATAATCACTTGGAAAACTGGCCTTTTCTACTGAGGTTTAACATATTTGTACTCTGAACTGGAAGTTTCTGTCCTAGTTATATACTCACCAGAATTGTATTCCATAGAAAGCTATGTGGGGTGTGCTAGTGTCCCTGTCATTACCACCTTACTTGCAAATGTTGTGTGGCTAAAATGTTATCGAGAGAAAATGTTCCACTGTTATATGGTGTTAATGCTTCACAATTCTATAAATATACTGAAAATCATTGAATTATACACTTTAAAAGAGTGAATTTTATGGTATGTAAATTATATATCAATAAAGCTGTTATTAAAAACCAAAATTGTTATTGAGAGCATGTAGTGGTTTCCTACCAGATTTAATCTCGGTTTCGGTTATCACGAGAAGTCATTTGTTGTATCTAGCTTCACTTCCCCATCTGTACTGGACAGGTTTGTCAGTGTACAGCTCCTCTTTTAGTCTAGTGTTCTTGCTAACAACATCTTCATATTCTAGTAAGTACTTTCATGTATAAGATTAATGATCTTGGGAGGTTCCCATTGTGGTGCATCAGAAATGAATCTGACTAGGAACCATGAGGTTGTGGGTTTGATACCTGGCCTCGCTCAGTGGGTTAAGGATTTGGTGTTGCTGTGAGCTGTGGTGTGGGTTGAAGACGTGACTTGGATCTGGCATTGTTGTGGCTCTGGCATAGGCCTGCAGCTACAGCTCCAGTTAGACCCCTAGCCTGGGAACTTCCATATGCCACGGATGTAGCCCTAAAAAAAAAAAAAAAAAAGAAAAGTTCAATGATCTTGGAGTTCCTATTGTGGCACAACGGAAATGAATATGACTAAGAACCATGAGGTTGTGGGTTCGATCTCTGGCCTCGATCAGTGGGTTAAGGATCTGGCATTGCTGTCAGCTATGGTGTGGGTCGCAGACATGGCTCAGTTCCTGTGTGGCTGTGGCTTATGTCAACAGCTGTAGCTGGGATTTGACCCCTAGCCTGGGAACCTGCATATTCCGAGGGTGCGGCCCTAAAAAAAGAAGAAAAAAGATTAATGATCTTATGAAAATAGTCAAAGCCATGAATTATCTCTGTTTTCTTTTAATAGTTTTATTGAAGTATACAGTTGACTTAAAATATTAATTTCAGATGTACAACATAGTGATTTGATATTTTTGTAGATTATGCTCCATATAAAATTGTAAAATATTAGCTATATTCCCTGTTGCTATACATTACATCCTTGTATCTTATTTATTTTATACCTAGTAGATACTCTCCTATCTTAAAATTGGGAAAACTTGAATGGAGACAGAACAATTTATCTGGAATCACAAGGCTAGTATTAGAATTTGTTTCAACTTAAAGGTACTTATTGAGGATCTTTTACATACTAAGCACCAGTTGGTGCATTTGGGAGATTAAGATAAATTCCGGTCCTTTGGTCTTTATACTCAGGATTTACCTAAGTTGTTTCTAGTTTGTATCTGCCCTTGCTGGTCTTATCTCTTGACTGTTTTACTGCTTCTGTTTTGTCCTTGTTTTCATTTAACTTCAGAACCTATCTGAACTCCCTTTTCTTCACTTATCTTCTTTATTTTTATTTATTTGTTTTTTGCTTTTTAGGACTGCACCCACAGCATATGGAAGTTCCCAGGCTTGGGGTCAAATCAGAGCTACAGCTGCCGGCCAATGCCACAACCCCAGCAACACAGGATCCAAGCCGTGTCTCACGGCAATGTGGGATCCTTAACCCACTGAGCAAGGCCAGGGATTGAACCCATAACCTCATGGTTACTAGTCAGATTCATTTCTGCTGCGCCACAGTGGGAACTCCTCACTCACCTTCTTTAAATTTTCCTTTACTTTGAATTCCTTGGGACCTGACCAATTCTAAATATATCTGTAACTTGCCACACTTTTCTTTAGTTGGTTTGAGTGCCTATTTATCGCCTCAGTTGAAAGAAGGCTGATCAAGGGCATAAACAATAATCCATAATTTAGAAAGTATTTTCTTATTTTTTTTCCTTTGGGCCAGCATACTTTTTGGCCCCTGGATGCTTATTAGTAAAGTTATGTTGAGGAGTTTCCATTCTGTTGCAGTGGAAACAAATCCAACTAGTATCCATGAGGATGTGGGTTCAATCTCCGGCCTTGCTCAGTGGGTTGGGGATCCGGCATTTACTTGAACTGTGGTGTGGGTCTCAGACTTGGCTCAGATCCTGCATTGCTGTGGCTGTGGTGTAGGCAGGCAGCTACAGCTTCAATTCAGTCCTTACCCTGGGAACTTCCATATGCTGTAGGTGTGGTCCTAAAAAGCAAAAAAAAAAAAAAAAAAATTTGTTGACTAGAAAACTAAAGCCTTGCTTTGATCTACTGGTTAGTTGGAAAGGTTAAATGCACACAGGGGATACCTCCTATGCACATTTGCAAACAAAGTATCAATTGTGAAAAATGAAAACCCTCAGATTGATTGTTTAAGTGGTTCTGATGAGTTGTTCTGCTATACTGTTACAACTATAGCTTACACAGAACTCTGATCTTTTGGGCCCACTGTAGTCTCAGTAGTTTGTACCTTAGCTCCTAAAGCAACTACTAGATACTGGTTAGACTGATTTCGAACTAGTATATTCTGAGGTGAAGACAGAGCAGCACTTATTGACTGACCTCTCCTGTAAGATAACTCGTTTTTTTTTTTTTTTTAAGAGTGCACCCACAGCATGTGGAGGTTCCCAAGCTAGGGATTGAATCAGAGCTGTAGCTGCTGGCCTACACCACAGCCACAGCAACACCAGATCTGAACCGTGTCTGCAACCTACCCCACACAGCTCATGGCTACGCTCTGTGGTCTTTAACCCACTGAGCAAGGCCAGGGATCGAACCTGCGTCCTCATGGATGCCAGTCAGATTCGTTTCCCCTGAGCAACGACGGGAATTCCTCCTGTAAGATACTCTTAATGTTAGTGGACCACTGTAGCAGATTTATTGTCTCAATAGGATGATGAACCATCCTATACCTATATGTTTTCATAAACTTTGTAAATAAAAATGAAACTGAAAAACTTTAAGCAAAGTAAAATGGAACTAGCATTCTCTGTTATCAAAAGACTGTTTATGGTAGAGTTCTCTTTCTACTCATATCTTACTTGTACTCTTGGTTTTATGTCAGTTTAGATGGATATCCTATAGCTCTATCATAATGGTCTTCTAGTGTTCATTCATTTGAAAGATAGTCTCGCTTTCATTCTTGAATAATAATTATTAGAGTCAAAATAAAAAAAAAGTGAGCATACCTAATTTTTTTTGTTTTTTTTAAAATATTTTACCAAGATTTACAATGTACCAATTTCTGCTGTACAATAAAGTGACTCGTGTGTGTACATATATATATATATATACACATATATATTCTTTATTATATTTTCTATCATTTCATAGTCTATCCCAGGAGATTGGATATAGTTCCCTGTGCTATATAGTGGGACTTGGTTGTTTACCCTTCTAAATGTAGTTTGCGTGTTCTAACCCCAAACTTCTGGTTCATCCTTCTCCCTCCCCCTTGGCAACTACAAGTCTGTTCTCTATGTCTGTGAGTCTGTTTCTGTTTTGTAGATCAGTTTATTTATGCCATATTTTAGTTTCCACATATAAGTGGTATTATGAAGCATACCTAATGTTTTCTGTTGTCAATGTTTCATAAGGCACAGTTGGTGGATCTGAAATCTGAACTGACAGAGACTCAAGCAGAGAAAGTTGTATTGGAGAAAGAAGTACACGATCAGCTTTTACAGTTGCACTCCATTCAGCTTCAGCTTCATGCTAAAACTGGTCAAAGTGTTGACTCTGGTACCATAAAGGCAAAATTGGTAAGTAGTTTAGAGAGTAACATATACTTACATATATTTTAGAGACTGAAGAAGACAATTTTAATGAGGCTTTTTAATTATAAAAGTTCATATATGCTTATGGGAAATTTAGAAAATACAGGAAATGTAAAAATCATCATAATCATCCACTGTTTAAAGATGATCAGTTGCATAAAACAGATATCCCAGGTAACATTGGAATTATTCTTAAATAGTACAAGTTATTTTCTCTCAATTAAAGTCCTGAGGCAGGGAGTCCAGAGCTGATATGATAGCTTCATAGGTACCAGGGATCCAGTTTCCTTTTTCTGTTGTGCTCAGCCATTTTTAGATCATGGTTTCTTTCTTTGGAATTTCTTCATATATTCATTCCAGGTAGGCAGAAGGAAGAATAAAAGGGCAAAATGATGCTTCCCAGCCACATTAGCCTTCTTTAAAGACCTTTTCACAAGATCCTCCTCAGCTTTTTGCCAGTCATTTAGCCATCTCACTGACTATCCCTAGCTGCGTGTCAGTCCCTTAGTTGGTCACATGGCCACCTACAGTAAAATTGGAGTTCTGTTAATGAGAAGAAGGGGAAAATGAAATTGGGTGCCCACCAGTGGCAAATTTTTTCTTTTGTTCTTAATATAAGTATTTTCCCTGCCACTGATTGCTTTGTCATGTTAGCATAGTGTTCGTTGTATAAATGTTCCATAAGTTGTTTAAATAGAATTTAAGTCACAGTTTAACCTCATATGTGTTAATGTGTGTACTGTATGCCAGACACTTTGTTAACTATAGGGGAACAGTGATAAGTATGACAGATAAAGCTTGGAAGAGGCAGGAAATGAAATGATACTGATGGTGAGAGTGATGCATTTTAAAGTTTTACTTGTTTTCAGTTAATTCTATTTGGTTAATTGGTTTCTAATATTGATATTTCAGAATTTATTTAAATGAATATTTACACTCTTCTAGAGTCCTTTTAAATTCTGAAATTCTATAAATCTAAATTATTAGTGTTTTATTTAACTGAAATGAGTCTTTCATAACTGCTTTGGAATATTTGATGTTAATAACTGTTAATAACATTGAGAAACAATGTGCATTTTCACTGGAAAAGAATTCACCAGAAGTTTTAACATTAGATTTGAAACATGGTCCTGTAATGGAAAGGCACTAAATGAGGCATGTTAATTTTGATAGAAAATTTTAATCTAAAACTATATAGTTACTGTTGCTTATGGATTAGCAAATATATTTGTTCTAATAACTCTGCCCAAGTGATAGGCAACATATGGGGATTTTCCTTGTAATAACTGCACCACTAAATACATTTATTTGTTTGATCTTTTCTAATTATAAAACTTTTTTCTTATCTTAAGTCTGTCCCCTCTGTGGAGGAGCTGGTAAGTATGCTGTTTCTGTTTTGCTTTAATATGTTATGCTGACGTGTTCTTAGTGCTTTATTTGCATATTACATGTTGTCAGCTTGTATTTAAAATCAATGTTGATGGTAATTTTTTAATGTGCCAAAAGTTCAGTGGGTAGCCCATTGCTCTTTTTTTGCCTCACGTTAAAAGATTTTTCTTTTGTTTGTGATTGTCATTATTTGCAGAACCCATCAATTTTTGATAACTTCTGAGCTTTGTAACTTTCTCATACCTCTACTTTAAAAGAACAATTGGTTTTCCCACTTTGGTGTTGTAAAGATACATTATGCAGGCCTAGCTCTTTTCTTCTTTTCTATTTGAATTTATTCACAGAGAAAGAACATGCATGTTGGTTTCTTGTTCATCCACTGCATGTGTTATAATATTAAAGCAGTCTTGAGAATAATTGTGTGGCCTTTGAAACAACTGAATTTTGAAACCCTTTATCAGAATTTATTTTAGAAAATAACAATATATAAATTCTTAATATATATATATATATATATATATATATATTTTTTTTTACTACCACAACTAAATCAGGTTCCAGGGTATCATATGACTTTTGCTTCTTTTGAAAATATACTGTTTGGATATTTGAATACAAAGTTAACTTCTTCATTGCTACCTAATAAACAGATTAACTGAAAAAAAATTTCTTCCCTTTAAATCTAAAAGTGATTAACTTCAGTGATTAGCTTTCTATTCTTGCTTACATCTATTTAAGTTCAGGCTTGGAGTTTGTAAGATTCACTAGGGGTTTAAATCATTAAAGCAGAGTGGGGAGTTCCCATCGTGGCACAGTGGTTAACGAATCCGACTAGGAACCATGAGGTTGAGGGTTCGGTCCCTGCCCTTGCTCAGTGGGTTAACGATCCGGCGTTGCCGTGAGCTGTGGTGTAGGTTGCAGACGCAGCTCGGATCCCGAATTGCTGTGGCTCTGGTGTAGGCCAGTGGCTGTGGCTCCGATTCCACCCCTAGCCTGGGAACCTCCATATGCCGTGGGAGCGACCCAAAGGAAGAGCAAAAAGACAAAAAAAAAAAAAAAAGCAGAGTGGTGGCTTAATATGTTTCTCAGATTTCATTATATAAATGAAATATATAATAGCTCATTAAAGTAATTATAAGTACGTAATCCTCAACATAAAATTTATTTAGCCCATAAACAAAGAATTCTTAGTCTTCTAGAAACTCTTTCTCTCTTTTTTGTCTCTTTCGGGCCACACCCATGGCATATGGAGGTTCCCAGGCTAGGGGTCTAATCTGAGCTACAGCTGCTGGCCTACACTACAGCCACAGCAATGCCAGATCTGAGCCACATCTGCTGCCTACACCACAGCTCATGGCAACACTGGATCCTTAACCCACTGAGGGAGGCCAGGGATCGAACCCGTAACCTCATGGTTCCTAGTCAGATTTGTTTCCACTGTGCCACAATGGGAACTCCCTGGGAACTCTTTCTGAAATAAACAGCATTAATGTCAGTAAATGTCATTAAAATAAAAGTTTTGTTCATGTTGCCTCAACTGTGGTTTCTTTTGAAACCAATACCTGCCCTTTTAGGAAAGAGATTCTGAAATAGAGATTTTAATAACTCCAAAGTTGTAAAAGGAGGATTCTAGATTATTAGTTCCTTATATTTTTATAAAACATCTAAAGGAGTTACTGTTGTGGCTCAGTAGGTTAAGAACCCAGCTAGTATCATGAGGATGTGGGTTCAGTCCCTGGTCTCCCTCAGTGGGTTAAGGATCCAGCTGGTGTAGGTGCAGATGTGGCTTGGATCCCACATTGCTGTGGCTGTGACATAGGCCTGCAGCTACAGCTCTGATTCGATTCCTAGCCTGGAAAGTTCCATATGCTGCAGGAAATTATGTTTTAATAGTTATATTTGTTTTTCACAAAAGTTGGAAAGCCTGCTAATTAATCTTCCTTCTGTTTATCACATATGTAATGACAAATAGTTTAATCAAGAAGTGATAACTATAGTTAGCATTTGTTAGTTGTCATTCATTTTAGCTTTATGCTTTTGTTTTTGTTTTTAAGTTTGTGGTATTCATTGCCTGTATTTGGTTTTTTTTTTTTTTTGGTTGTTGCTGTTTTGTTTTGTTTTTTGTCTTTTTAGTGCCTCACCCATGGCATATGGAAGTTACCAGACTAGGGGTCGAATCAACACCACAGCCACAGGAATGCAGGATCCTTAACCCACTGAGCAAGGCTAGGGATCACTCCTGCATCCTCATGGATACTAGTTAGGTTCATTACCACTGAACCACAGCAGGAACTCCCTCACTACCTGTATTTGAGTAAGCATCAATATATATTGATGTTTAAATATATCATGTGTTGATATACTGTTGTCAAAAAGGTAGACAAAGCAGACACTGAACTTAGTACCAAAATAGATTACATTTATTGTTAGAAGTTTGCTTACATTTGTTTCTAGCTTACAATAAGAAGGGAAATAATTACAGTAATCACTACTCATACATTAGAATGTCATTTGCCATTCACTCAAGAGAAACATTTTTCCTGGTGCTGAGTTAGCTCTTTATTTAAATCTCCTAAAGGGGACATGGTAGTATTAATGAACACTGTCATCCATATCTCATCAATAAATATAACCATGTTTTCACAGGATTTATAGATTCTGTAAATTAGTAAAAGCAATTCTCTAAGTCAATAGAAACACTCCTACTCAGGATAAATGTAAGTTTACAATATTGGATGGTTCTCTTGATCCAAAAATAACACTTCAAAGATCTTTCAAAGCCGATATCCAACTCTCAGTAGGGTTTTATTTGGCCACACAGTCAGGGTGTGTGTTTGAATTCGAATTTGACTGTTTTTAGGCAGGATTTTGTACTGTCTGTCTTCCTCTCCATTTTGTCTTATTTCTGCCTATCTGTTCTGTGCTTGGATTCCAGAGGCATTCACATTTGTAACCCTTGATCTGTAGGAATAGGTATACTTGTACTTTATACTTTGAAGGTAAATTGAAAATTACTTCACATGTGAGCTGGTGTTAAATATTTGATGGCAGAGATCTTGAGGTTATATTATATTCTCTGTCTAGTACCTATAACTTTGCATATATGGGTTAATCTGCCAAGTGGAGCATGGGATGGCATCCTTTTTTGAGAGCTGAAAATGGATAGCCATCTGACCTTATAGTAGGCAAATAAGGCCAGTAATTTTTCCTCAGAAAACAGTTCTTCAGTCACTTTAACATATGGACAAATAGATGAGCCAGATCCCAAAATTCAGTGATAATCTGTACCATAAATATACTTATCTATAGACATTTCTGAATATGTAACTGTTTTAATGCAGTTGTTGCCAGCATTTTTCCATGACCATAAAATATTTTAAAAGAATTAGACTATCTGTTCTAATTTAAGCATTATACGTTTCTTATAATCTTCCAAAATAAATTGGTTATGGAATATATCTCTATGTAACTGAATAATATTGACTTATAGGATAGTTCCATTAGAGTTATTTTCATGTTTGGGCACAACCACAGAGTGATTATTTTAATCTAGTGTCTTGAGTCAGTTTTAGAAAGTAGAGAATAATTTGTTATTCATCGAAGCCATTCCTATTAGTATGTGATAACATGAGCTTAGAGAACACTATTAGTCTTAGTATCCTCAGGATCAAGTTACCTCAGGTTATACTGTTAACTTTTCTAGAAGTGATTCTAACACTTTCTGGTACTAGTTAAAAAAGTGAATCCAGCTCTTTGTGTTCCATTTTATAGAAATGAAGTGATAATTTTTATTGTATGCTTTCATTGTTGGTATCATAGATTGTGTGCTTTTCTGTATTTTAAGGAACATGGATTGTCACTACAGAGTCTTAAAAGTATTTTCATTACATTGGGTTGTTGTTTTTTTTTTTAATTGCAATAGGAGAGAGAGCTTGAAGCAAACAAAAAAGAGAAAATGAAAGAAGCTCAACTTGAAGCTGAAGTGAAGTTGTTGAGAAAAGAGAATGAAGCCCTCCGTAGACATATAGCTGTCCTCCAGGCTGAAGTTTATGGGGCAAGACTGGCTGCCAAGTACTTGGATAAGGAATTGGCAGGAAGGTATGTGAAAAATGAATACTCTTGAGCTATTAGGTGACCAGTTGCAGATTTAAAGAGGTTGACTCTTATCTCTTACGGTAAATGAAATATTAATTTTTGTCCTAAGGGTGATTTTGTAGTTGATTTTAGCTTATAGTTGTTAACCTAATATTGATAGTTTTTATATATTGCAGATTTATTTAGCCATACTAAATAAGTATTTGCAGTTTACACATGCACACACTACTGGTAACTTACTGTGAAATGCTACTCTTAGAGCTGCACTTTTCACCATTTCACGCCTTGACACCATAACAGATGATGATGTTCCCATGTATATCATGACTTCCATAAGAATTCTTCCTGTGATCACTGTAACCCAATGTTTCTTGCATCTCAGAAACATGTTGGAATGACAGTGGTTTTTATTGTAATTATGTGAAGTTCTCACATTAATTTTTACAATAAATTATTCACAAATTTGGTGATTCATTATTGGTACTAAGTAATTTTCTCCTTATTTTTGTATCATTAAAAACTGATGCGGAGTAGATAGAAATAATTTATCTTGAAGTGCACATTTTCTAATTTTATCCCATTTTAAATAATCATTTTGTAAAAAGAAACTGTCATTGGAAAAAATGTTTTGTACAGTTAGCCTCATTGAAAGACTAGTATTGGGAGTTCCCATCGTGGCTCAGTGGTTAATGGACCCGTCTGTTATCCATGAGGACACAGGTTCGATCGCTGGCCTCGCTCAGTGGGTTAAGGATCCAGCACTGCCGTGAGCTATGCTGTAGGTCACAGACGCAGCTCAGATGCTGAGTTGCTATGGCTGTGGCATAGGCCAGCAGCTACAGCTCCGATTGTACCCCTAGTCTGGAAACATCCATATGCTGCAGGTATGGCCTTAAAAAGACAAAAAGACAAAAATAAATCAATAAAGACTAATGTTCAGTGGTTTCTGAGTTTGATGACCTACCTTGATTGCATGCAAAACATGAAAAGTGTTAATTGGCACTAGGTCATAAATTGTTTTTAAGATGTATATGAATGAAATGTATGACTAAACAAGGTCTCATTCATTCTTTTTTTTTTTCCAAAAAAGAATGGTTTTCCCTTGAAAACATCTGTCCTTTTCAGAATTTTATGCCCTTATAAGTCTGAGAAACATGAGGTGGTTCCTGAGTATTAATTTTATTACTAACTTAGATTTATGCAGAAGCTGCTGTGTTGAGTAATTCTTCGGAATTCTTTCTACAGTATGCATAATGAAAAACTAATTGAATTAATTCTTATGAAGGGTCCAGCAAATACAGTTACTAGGACGAGATATGAAGGGACCTGCTCATGATAAGCTTTGGAACCAGTTGGAAGCAGAAATACATTTGCATCGTCACAAAACTGTAATCAGAGCCTGTAGAGGACGTAATGACCTGAAGCGACCGATGCATGCACCACCAGGCCACGTATGTTTGCTTTGCCGCTGTTTCTCATTCAACCTTGTCCTTTCTTTAATTAGAAGGCCTTCGCATTTTTAAAATTCTAGTAGTATTTAAAACCTCTATTTAAAAAGGGAAAGTGGAATTAAACTTATTTAAAATAAATACATATTTAAAGTTTCAACAACCCATATAGCTCTTTACAAACTTAGTAATGCCCTGAAAATGATATTTCTGAAGACAGTGAACTATTGTCAGCAAGTGCATATTGCTTTGGCTCATATTTCAGAATCTTCCTCAACCTCTATTAGGCATATTTACATATGTTTTAAGCTTAGCAGAAAGTGTATGGTCATATTGGTAAATTGGCAAATATTTGGCGGTGGTTCTTTAAGGGGATTTTTGGTAACTAGATTTGAATGTAGTTTCTGAACTAACATTTACACCTGTTTGGTCTTGCATTAAGATGAAATTTGAGATCCGTGCCCAGTTGTCTGATTCTGTAGCCACCATTGTACAGAAGCCTTTCTATCGGGATGAAGAATTTATTAAATTTCATTACAACAGCTGCTTGATGATACAAACTTTAATATAATAAATCAGATCTAACTCCTACCAATTGGCTCACATATCTTAGTACCAGAGAAAGCCTGGCCTTGAATAGTAATATTGTTTGTTGTCTCTGCAAAGATTATTGTAAGGAGAATTGATTTGTACATGGAATTGGTGGGAGAGGAGTGATGATTGCAATAAGCATTTATGCCATTGTCTTCTCTGGGACACTGTTGGTCCCCATTAACTTCTAGGCAGTGGCCAGGTAATGTTATTTTATGCTAAATTAAGGCGTTTGAATCTTAACCTGATATTCATAGCATTTTTAAATAAAATACTAGGCTTAATAAGATTTAACATTTGTTTGACAATTACTTTTGTGTAGTGAAGAATATATATTGGAAGCGGGCCTAATTGGAATCAGGAGGGTATGTTTAGAAAGATAACATTAGAAGAAAGTGATGAGAAGAGGGACAGGTTTGAGAGAATTAGAATCAAGACGAGTTGGTGACTAACAGCTTTTGGTTAAGTAGGCGAATAAGAAGAAGTCTAGGCTTTTGGTTTGGGCAACTGAGCGAGATGATGGCATGCTTTGATAAAGTAAATAGAGGGAAAGAAATTTGGGGGGGAAGATGATGAGATTAGGTTTGTTTGTCTTTTTTTTTTTTGTCTTTGCCTTTTCTAGGGCCACTCCCACGGCATATGGAGGTTCTCAGGCTAGGGGTCTAATTGGAGCTGTAGCCACTAGCCTACACCAGAGCCACAGCAACGTGGGATCCGAGCCGCATCTGCGACCTACAGCACAGCTCATGGCAACACCGGATCGTTAACCCACTGAGCAAGGCCAGGGATCAAACCCACAACCTCATGGTTCCTAGTCAGATTTGTTAACCACTGTGCCACGACGGGAACTCCTGTTTGTCTTTTTTTTTTTTTAGGGCTGCACCCACAGCATATGGAAGTTCCTAGGCCAGGGGTCGAATCAGAGCTGTAGCTGCCGGCTTACGCCATAGTTACAGTACTGTGGGGTCTGAGCCTCAATTGCGACCTATACCACAGCTCACAGCAACGTTGAATCCTTAACCCACTGAGCGAGGCCAGGGATCAAACCAGCAGCCTCATGGATACTAGTCGAGTTCATTAGCACTGAGCCACAACAGGAACTCTGAGATCAGTTTTAGACATGTGTTTGAGGTGCCAGTGGTGCAGCCAAGTTATATCCAATTGGATATGTGACTCTGGAATTCTAGAGGGAACTCTGAGTTGAAGGTATTAGGTAAATACTCCTTTATAAAAATTAAAATCATGGAATTGATTAAGTCACTCAGGGAAAGTATATAGAAAGTAAAAAGACGGAAGGAGACTTTTACAGAGTAGGAGAAGGACATGAATCACCAAAGGAAGAGCCTGAGGTAGGGCTGTCAGATACAGGGTATCTAGAAAAGCAGTGTAATAGAAACCAAGGAAAAGACAGGGTTTCGGGGATGGGATGTAATGAACACTATCAGCTTTCTGTAAGGTTCAAATAAGGTAGTGACTATAAAGGATTCATTGGAAATAGCCGTCTTGGTTACCAGTGACTGTAGGGAAGACAGTTTGTGTGGAGCAGGTAAGGGCAAAACCCTAATTACAGGGTTGGAATACTGAATGTGGGAGGCCAGGAAGCTATTGTAGTTAGGATTAGCTTTGTGTGAAGGTTAAGGAAAGATTGAGGGAGGAGAGTAGGTAAAGAAGATAATGGGTGATGGAGGAGTTTTTATTTGTCTTATTTTCTGTTTGTACGTGGTCAGTATTTTAAAGCTGTATGAGGCTTGAATTAGGAAGTAGCTGAATTAAGAAGGAGCTTGTAGAGAAGGAAAGAGTAGAGTTACCCAAGAAAGGATTATTAATGGAGCAAGGTCCTTTATTTAAGAGGTAGACTCCAGAACTCAAAGGAATGAAAAAGTAATTAATGATCCAGCTGGCATTTTGTTTTTCAGTTCTACAAATCAGTTGAAATGGATATAGATCTTTAGGATATTTTCCTATGAAGATAAAGTTACCTGCTCTTATTTATTGAGGATATTTATTTATCAATTAATTCCTGGCAATAATTTCTTTTGTAATGTACTTCAATTTAAAAAGAGTTGTAGCAGTATTAAAGAAATTAACAAGGGGGTGAGAAAATCATCTATACATTTCACCATATTAACAGAACAACTATTTTTGCTTTTCCATTTTATCTGTTAATGACTTTCTTAACACTGTACTGTGTATCCATTATAGGAAATTAATAAATATTTCTAAAAGCAAGCTGTAATACTATGGATTACTCTATTTGGATTATTACTTATGTGGTACTAATTTTTTTCTTTTTTCACTCAATAAGGATCAAGACTCTTTAAAGAAAAGCCAAGGAGTTGGACCAATTAGAAAAGTTCTTCTTCTTAAGGAAGATCATGAAGGCCTTGGCATTTCAATTACAGTAAGAAGTAGTGCTTCCAGTCTCCTTTTCTGTAGTTATCTAGTATAATCATGCCTCTTTTTTGGACATCATCGGGAAGTAAAGTATTCTGAATGTATTTTCTTTTTTGTTTGTTTGTTTTGTTTTTTGTCTTTTTGCCTTTTCTAGGGCCGCTTCCGCCTCATGTGGAGGTTCCCAGGCTAGGGGTCTAATCGGAGCTGTAGCTCCCGGCCTACACCACAGCCACAGCAACGAGGGATCTGAGCCATGTCTGCCACCTACACCACAGCTCATGGCAATGCTGGATCCTTAACCCACTGAGCAAGGCCAGGAACCGAACCTGAAACCTCATGGTTCCTAGTCGGATTTGTTAACCACTGCGCCACGACGGGAACTCCTGAATGTATTTTCTAAATAACTGAATTTATCCCTGTGGGTACCAACACTTTCGTGTAAACCTTTTTTGAGGGGTACGTAAATATTCCTAATAACCGTGAAGTAGTAAAAGTATTACTTTAGAAATCATTGTTTATCTTTTTCATTATGACTCAAGTCATTTAGTTCTGTGCTGCCTGTAGGAGGAGCTTTTGGGAATTGATATGACTGTTTTCTTCTGTGCTAAATGGCTCCAGCCAGTACTGTTCCTTTCTCTAGAGTATTTCTTACTATCTCTTGTTTCATTTCTATCAGATTTCAGTGGCTCTTGGGTCCAGACATTCTTCTTTTTTAAAGTTGATGCCTTTACAAACTGTTGTCTTGGACAACATAAAATACATATGTTTAGAGTCATTTTGCCATTCAGTGCTTTGTTCCAGATGAATGAATAAGATGGCTTTATATTTAGGTACTGCATAAGTTCATTGGCTTTCTGGCATTGCTTAATGTAGAAATGTTTCTTACAATAAAGAAGAAATAATGGGTATTTATTGAATACTTCCCTTTTTGAATACATTTCCCTCAAAGAGCATTAAGTTTTAGTAGGAAAAATTAAGATATATACACACACAATTATGATTGCAAGCTAGAAAGTGAAATGTATCAAGTACTCATTTCAATGATTTTGCTTGCACATTTTTTCACATTTTAACATCTATGAAATTGAGGTTCATATTGTAATTACTTTTGTGGTACATAAAGTAATTGTCTTACTATTCATAATGATTAGAGCTGATAAATTCTAATAGTGCTGTGGACTACTAGTACTTAAGATATTTTTATTTATGTTTAAGAGAGCTCAGCCAATTGGGTTGTAGGTTTGTTTTGGTTTTTGGTTTTTCAGTTTTGGTTTTTTTTTTCTTTTCTTTTGGCTCTGGAATGCATTTTAAGAAGCACATGTATGATATTAATCACTTTACTTAGAGGTAACTGTATGATATTCATAACAATTTGATTTATCATTACTTAAGTAGCAAGTAGTATTTCAGCATTTATAGAGACGGTATAGGTGCTTATTGGAATAGGTCTATAGGAAAATATTTATCAGAATAGTCTGTGACTATACAAAGGTGAACTAATTTACTGCCTTTTTTTTTTTTTTTTTTTCCTGGTTAGGGCGGAAAGGAACATGGCGTTCCAATCCTCATTTCTGAGATCCACCCAGGGCAACCTGCTGACAGATGTGGAGGGCTGCATGTTGGAGATGCTATTCTGGCTGTTAATGGAGTTAATCTAAGGGACACAAAGCATAAAGAAGCTGTAACCATTCTTTCCCAGCAAGTAAGTTCTCTTTATGTAACTAAAATTGGATCTATCAGTTGCTACTTTTTTGAATCTATTGAATGCCTTATACTTTCCTAGGAGGTTTCTCAGGTAGTAAAGTGTTTATATATAGATACTAGTTTCCTTTGACTTGAACTTTTATAAAAGACATTCAACCAGATTTACTGGAAAAGATTTTTATTTGCTTTTCTTTACAGTTGTATACCTTTGAGTATGTTACTTAAGTTCTTTGTGCTGCAGTGTCTTTATCTGAGAGCTGTAAGGATTAATAAGTATGTTAATGTATATAAAGTGTTCAAAACAAGACTTGGCACTTAGAAACAGAACATCACTAATGACTAAAACACTGTACAAATATGAAGTACTACAGAACAAACAGTACTAGAAGTGGATCAACTTTAAAGTCATAAATGTTAGAACTGAAGGGTCCTTGGAAATCATTTAGCCCAACTTTATTATTTAAAATAAGTGGACTAAGCTTCTTAGAAATTAAATGATTCACTCAGCGTTGCAGAACAAATAAATTATAGAGTTGAGATTCATATCCAGGAATCATATTTCATATCCAGAGTACTTAAGATGCTTTTTTTTTTGTTTTTTTCCTTCAAGAATAGGTTGACAGAATTAGAGAGGTGTTCGTTAGCACATTGAAATGTTTGTTAGATTATCAGTGTAGTATGCCAGGGTAGAATTGAATCTCAAGAGTTGAAAGTCACTTGTAGCTCATTTAGTTCAACTTTACATGATGATGCATAAATATCTACAGTGTCACTAATTAATTAAAGGGAGGACTTGTTGATAAAGCAGTCTATTTCATTGTTGTACACTACCGATTTTTAGAAAGCTCTTCCTCGTATTAAGCCTAAAATCTCTGTCTTTGTGACAGCTACCCACAGACCTGATTCTGTCTTCTAGAACTTACTGTAGACCACTGCATTTATTCATCCATCTCCCCAAAATGGTATTTTAAAAGCATTACCCAATAAGGGAGATCTAAGAATGCAATACTAACCTCTTAAAGTTGGTGTTTTCTCAGCCAAGCTTGGCTGTCATCCATTAGAGTAAGAGTGGGTTGAAGGGCCGCTGTGGTCAAGGAGATGTAAATAGGAGGTTCACGAGATACAAACTTTTAGGGAAACATTAAGCACGTGTTACAATTCTGAGGTGTAGGCTTAAACTGCTAGGAAAGGGGAGCACCCAGAGAAACTTAGTGAGGTAGCAATAAAACAAAGATATGGTTTCTTTTGAGCAAAGGCAGGCCATAATTTTCAGAGAATTACAAATACTAGACTTGTGTGTAGCGATTGTGGTCTCCTATTAAATGAAAATTATAGTTTGAATTTTTTTAACATAAAATAACCTGTAACTTTTTACTTGAACGTAAAGTTGTTTTTAAAGACTAATATTACACATTTAGTCTCATATAGTAGAAAGAGCAAGGAGGAGTCAAATTTCTGTTTTTCTCTTTTACCTGTTCATCTTATTGGAAGAGTTACCTCCTCTCTCCAGGACCGACTCAGGTTCCTGTACAAGAGACTACAATAAGGTTATTCTGAGGATTGAAGAACATAATTTTATATAGTAAATACAGTAGTTACTATTATTACTGAACAGAATACCTTGATGTACACCATGTCTGGCCTTCAGTGAAAGTTAAGGAAAGGCTTAAGTCTTGTTCAGTAAGGAACAAAAAAATCAATGTATAGAGGCTTCTTGAATTAGGCAAGGAAAAGTTTGTGTGATGCCTTTAGGTGCAACTTTAATATCTGACTATTTAGATGGATTTGCTGAATTGCTGCTGTGTAAAATATAAAATGGCAAAATGACTGTTAAACTGAACATTTGTTCCAAAATTCTATAAGTTAAATAACTAAGCATCCTTTTTTATTTTTTTTTATTTATTTTTATTTTTTTGTCTTTTTGCTATTTCTTGGGCCGCTCCCACGGCATATGGAGGTTCCCAGGCTAGGGGTCCAATCAGAGCTGTAGCCACCGGCCTACGCCAGAGCCACAGCAACGCAGGATCCGAGCCGCGTCTGCAACCTACACCACAGCTCACGGCAATGCCAGATCGTTAACCCACGGAGCAAGGGCAGGGACCGAACTCGCAACCTCATGGTTCCTAGTCGGATTCGTTAACCACTGCGCCACGACGGGAACTCCAGCATCCTTTTTTAAATTTTAGGTTTATTAGCAAAAATACTTTGATCAGAGAGATCTGTAACATTAGAAGGAAATTACTTCTATCTCTTGAGTTTTTTTTTTTTAGGGCCACTCCTGAGGCACATGGAGGTTCCCAGGCCAGGGGTCGAATTGGAGCTATAGTTTCTGGCCTACACCATAGCCACAGCAACGAAGGATCCATGCCACATACACCACAGCTCATGGCTACACTGGATCCTTAACCCACTGAGCGAGGCCAGGGATGGAACTCCCAACCTCATGGTCCCTAGTCGGATTTGTTCTGCTGCACCATGATGGAAACTCCAAGAGATTCTAAAATTTCATTATTTGTTGTCTTGAAAGAAGCTTTCATCTGAGGTTCACTACTACTTCTCACTGCAAAGAATTTGGAAATCTTTTAAAATTATAATTATGATAACTTGGTTTCCTCATTTTCTTTCCCCATTTTAGCGAGGAGAAATTGAATTTGAGGTAGTTTATGTGGCTCCTGAAGTAGATTCTGATGATGAAAATGTAGAGTATGAAGATGAGAGTGGACATCGTTACCGTTTGTACCTTGATGAGTTAGAGGGAAGTACTAATAATCCTGGTGCTAGTTGCAAAGACGCAAGTGGGGAAATCAAAGTGTTACAAGGTAAAAACCACTCAAAAGCTTTTAACAATGTATTTGTCATTAATAAACTTTAAAAAAATATGAAATTCTTAGATGTTCTTCAGCAACACTGTTTTAGTAATGGGAAAACCATTATTAACTGAATGGATAGCTTTCCCTTGTATAGCATAGATTTATTATAAACCAGTAACTATGACAAAATTTTATTTATGTATAAGTTCCCAATTCATCTTGGACAAGTACATGACCACTTACTGAACTATTAGAGTTATTCAAGTTTTCTAGACTCTGAAACAAAGACCAGCATGCCTTTTAGAGTAGATAAATCTTAATGTTATCTTAATGTTTTAATGCACATTCTTTCCTTTCAGTGCAATGATTTTATAGGCTAAATATGGATAAGTGATTCGACTGTTACCTCATGATTGTTAGTAAAATCAGGATATGTGATCTTGAAGATTTTTGGTTTAGTTCCTTTACTATCATTTATACATATTTTAAAGAAAAATTCTAATGCTTTCTTTTACATGGAGCAGAGGTTCCTAAATTCTGATCCTTGGATCTTTGGGGACCCCTTACACCTTTGAAGGGGGGTTCTTGAAGTCAAAACTTTTCAAACTAATACTAAGGCATTGTTTGTCTTTTTTTGCTGTGTTGATATTTGCACTGATGGTATGAAAACAATGAGGATAAAATCACTGGTGCCTTAGTATGAGTCAAGGTAGTAGCACCACCTTACTAGTGGTCATTGTGTTCTTTCTTGCCATCCACTCAGAATAAAAAAAAAAGAAGAAAATGCCAGTTTCTTTCAAAAATATCCTTGATGAAATAGTAAAAACTATTTTATTAAATCTTGACCCATGAGTACCTGACTTTTTAAAATTCTTTGTGATGAAATGGGAAATATGTATAAAGTACTAAGTCTGTCTGCTGAACTAAGATACTGGTTTCAAGGAAAAGTACTTAAGTGATTAAGTTGCTAGCTGAGCTGGCCTTTTTTTTTTTCATGGAGTGATAATTACTACTTGAAAGAATGACTGACAAATTATGGTTGTTCAGACTATTTGGCAGCCATTTTTTAAAAAATGAACAACTGACTATTTATTGTCAGTGATAAAATGTGAGCCTTCATGTGAAAATAAGAATTTTATAAAATATACATTAACCACATGAGCTTGACAGCTTTCCAACACTTAAAGAACTTTTCTAATAAAGATTGGTGGTGATATTAATGAATATGATTTTTTTGATATCATAAAATGAAAAGTGTCAGCTTTTGTAATTGCTATTTAACTCAGTGATCTAATATTTTTCAAATGACCAGTGCATGAAGTTACTAAATCCTGTGTGGTAAAAGAGCATTCAAGGTACAAGACAGACAAATGAATTTCAGTGTAACAGAGTGTGAAAGTTCATTGATACAATTTTAGATTCTGTATTGTCAAATTTTGGTATAAGATCAAATAATAATATTTAAATATTAAAATAATATTAAAAATAATTTTGTAGTAAAGTAGAGTTGATTTATAATGTTGTGCCGATTTCTGCTATACAGCAAAGTGACCCAATCATATATATATATGTATGCACTCTTTTTGTCATATTATCTTCCATCATGTTCTATCCCAAAAGATTATATATAGTTCCCGTCACTATACAGTAGGGTCTCATTGCTTATGCATTCTACATGTAATATTTTGCATCTACTAAACCCAGACATTAAGGGTATTTGTAAAATGATAAATGATATTCTTCTGACTAAATTTTTCAGAAAATAGAATTATTTTCACTAAACAAATATATTATTTGTGTTAATGTTTATGAGGTTGATTGTCATCTTTAACAAAATAATAAACTTTTTTAGATTTGTCAGTTGTAATTACTAATACGGTAAATGTCATTATCTCACGTAACATTAATAACCCACATAAACAAAAGCTCTTTGCAATTCTCAGTACTTATTGTGTACTGGCATCTTCAGACGAAAGTGTAAGCATCTTCAGAACAAAAAGTTCAAGAACTTCTGGCATAGAGTTTTATAGTGAACTGATGAACTGTTGCCCTTTTGGTAAATCCATACATTATGAATTATCTATACAAAGACAGTAATAGCAATCATTCTCATGCATCTTGAACAAAACTATTGTGGCAATGTATCAAAACCTTACACTGTTGAGCCGCTTTTCCTATGATTTTACTGTCTTTCGCCTTCTATTTTTGGTCAGGATTAGAAGACTCATCCCTTCCGTTTTGCAGCTAAGGTTGAAAGGCTTTTCTGTCGCCTGTGTCAATTGCAAACTACTTAAAATGTGCCTGAAATAACCAAACGAATACTTTTATTATATATTAACTGACTTAAGTCATAGAAAATGTATCCATTGGTTATTTTTTAGCACATGTCCATGCTTCAGAGCTCACTAAGTAGATGACAGTGAACTCTCATTTGTTTGCAAGGCTATTATCTATTTTGTAGATTAATCAAAATTAATTTTAAGTTTTATCTGGTCATTGTCTTAACAACAAATCTGACTTAGTGATAAACTAGTGTGCGCCTCCGTGAACTGGAAAATAATCTGAAAGCAAAGTATAAAAGAAAAATCAATTTACAATACAATAAGTATTAGTATAAGTAGAAATGACTGAATTTTGTGATTGTGTGTCTAAATTCAAAGTTTCATGGAAAATTTGCTAGGAAATTTTATATAAATTTTAGATAGGTCCAATAGGTAACATTTAAAACATCTGTACAATGTTTGATATCTGCTATAAGAAGGAAGAATTCCCAAAATAATGCCATTCGCAGCAACATGGATGCAACTAGACATTCTCATACTTAGTGAAGTAAGTCAGAAAGAGAAAGACAAATACCAGATGATATCACTTACATGTGGAATCTAAAATATGGCAAAAGTGCACCTATCTACAAAACAGAAACAGATTCAGACATAGAGAACAGACTTGTAGTTGCCAAGGGGGAAGTGGGGGGCAGGGGGGTAGTAGGATGGACTAGGCATTTGGGGTTAGTAGATGCAAACTCTTACATATAGAATGGGTAAACAATGAGGTCCTACTGTATAGCACAGGGAGTTATATCCAATCTCTTGAAATAGAACATAATGGAAGATAATATGAGGAAAAGAATGTGTATATTTGTATGACTGGGTCACTTTGCTGTACAGCACATATTGGTACAACATTGTAAATCAGCTATACTTTAAAAAAAAAGAATTCCTTTGTCAGAAATTGCTGGCTTGATTAATCCAGAGCTCCATTATTTGCCTTGTACTACTATTATTAATTACAGTGGGCATTCATTCCTGCTCAATAAAATTAAGACTTTTTTTAAAAACTAGGAAATATCTGCTTTCTTTCTCTTTCTTTTAGGATTTAATAAGAAGGCAGTAACTGATGGACACGAAAATGGAGACCTAGGAACTTCAAGTGAAACTCCACTAGAAGACAGTGCTTCTAAATTAGATGATCTGCACAGTCTGTATCATAAAAAATCTTATTAAATTGACTGTATCTCCAGACAAGATTATTCAAGACTATTCTGAATTTGGGGCACTAGGGAAGATGGTGACAAAGACTGTGCAAGATCAAGGGAGGCTATTTGTTGCCTAAATGAAAGGCGGGTACCTCAGGGCTTCATGTGAACAATTCTCAATGCATAAAAGTCCTTGTTTTCTGTGGTATACCATGATTAGCTATTGCATGTAAAGCAATTTTGATTTTCTTAAAATTGTAAAGCACCAAAGCATGTGTTTCCCAAAAGGATATTACTAGGCTTTTAAGTACCAAATGAAGCACTACTGTTTTATTTGATTCCCTTTTCTTTTAGTAGAAGGACAATGCTAACTGGAATTTTTGAAGAAATAGCCTTTAAATATAAGAGAATAAATGAATTTGTATTGTATATTCCAGAATGTTAAGTGTGGTGTTTCAGAGAACAAAACGTACTCAATGAATTGCAGAAATGTAGGCTTGACTTAATTTTTTTTTAAATTGAAAAAATGGTTGTAGTGTTTTAAAAAAATTTAATGTGCTTCCTGATATCTAGATCAGCTCTTAATGATCATTTATTATAATGAGTTTGCTTTTCATTGTTATTCATGCAGTGTAAAATAGTTTTCTTTAAGCAATCCTTTATCAATCAATGCTGCACTAGAAATAGTTTCAGAAAAGTTATTTTGTACATTGTACTTTTCTGGTTTTTAAAAGAAATGCAGATGTGTGTAAAATATCTGTTTTCAATTATGTTAATCTGTGTGCATGTTATTGGAGCATTACATTATTAATGTTTAGTCACAAATGCTTTTTTTTCTGGGATCCACAAAAGACAGTCTTAAACATTTTGAGTTGTTCATAATGTTTGTCTTGTGATAGTCCTGGCACTTAACGATACGTTTTTCTGTCAGTAAAAGCAAGCTCAAATTTATTATTGTGTCAATGAAATACATTTAGTTCAAACAGCACTTTTCTTTCAAAGTAACTGATTTGCCAGTCATTTAAAAAGCTGAGGCACTGGTGGTTAAGATAAGGTGAGCACATTTTGATATGGTAATTGTTTTGGTTGGCTTGTCTTGTCTGTGTTATGTTTGACTAAAGTGCTTTTCATATGCAAACTAGATCTGCTACTTCTTTCATCCCAGGAACGAGCATGGAGTGCCTCCTGTCTTGTTTACTGCTCGCAGGCCACTGTACCCTACAGGGGAAAAAGAAAATATTGCATTTAAAAAGGTGATAGTTTTGTCAGTATCACTGTTTTTAAAAGATATGCATTTAAGGGAATATTAATTGGGAGAAAGCCTGTAAGGCTTTTAGAATATTATCAGTATATCATTTCTAATATTCAAATGTTATGTGATATAAACACCTTCTCTTGTCTTTTCTGAATGCACTATATATTTGTTCATGGGTAAATCTATAAAATGTATATATTGTATTTGGTGGTTTTGCTATTTATAAATTTTATGTTTTAACTATAGGTCATTTATGATTTGTTTGGGGTGGTTTTGTTCATCTGTGTATCACCATGTTAATTTGTAATGGAAATGTACTTCAGAATATATATGGTTACTTACATTAAAATACCTTATAGCAGAACATTGCCTCTAAGCAAAAGGTAGTATTTTAATTGTACCACTGAATAAGCAAGCTTTGTGTTGTTGTTTGCTCTTGACAGGCTAGGTCTCTTGAAAAAGTTTTCTCCTTATACTTCCCCCCTACTCTAAACACATACCCCCCATTCATGACGATATCTGCAAACTGGATTTTAGCCAGTGTATTTATTTAGTCAAAAAAAAAAACCCATTGTTGCATATCTGAAAACTTTTTTGTTTTGACTTAAAACCATGTTATTCCTGTCTTTTTAAAATTATTATTATTTTTTGGCTGTCCCAAGGCGTATGGAGTTCCCAGGCCAGAGAGTAGATAAGTATTCTTATCTTTTTAAAGCACAGCCTGGAATGGGATGGCCATGGCAGGTTTTCAGAGAATATCCTTTATCTACTAAAATTGAATCCTTAGGAAATATTAGCTAAAATGTTTTGATTTTTAAGAAGTAATATATCTATAAAGAGTTTTTTTAGAGAGCCTGGAATTGGCATTTCTATGAGGCGCTATGTAATATGAAGGATTGTATGAGATGGTTATGATATAAACTCCTTGCTTGGGCTGATAAGCAGAATGAAAAATTTTCCAGGTAGTTTAAAATTGAAAAGGTCAGTTCTCATTTCATTCCTGCTTCACCTTGGATTGCAAGCCTCTGTGAGAGCACTGTTACTTAGATGCTCCTACGAGATTTCCATCAGGTGCTTAAAAAGTGTTCAGTTAAAAGTTTATTTTAGAATATATAATCTTTGGGTGATGAACTAATAATTAAACACTTTTTCCAAAGGACTAATTGAGAAGCAGTTTTTGTGTTTTCACCTTTATAGGAAAGAAACTCATCATATGTTTCTATACGAAACCCAACAGATAAGGAGAGAACTATTGCAAAGCCATTACAATTAAAAAGGAAAAAAAAAAATGTACAAATGTACACACAAACAGAATAGCTGAGAAAAAGCTTTAAGAGTGTGAGGGTTGTGCAAATGTGTATGTATATTTACATTTAACCTCTAAAGTTCTAAGTTTCTGTTGTGAATATGATGACAAACAACATTTGGGTTATGAAACTTGTTAAAAATAGATGTAAAAGACATGAAAATGTTGTGAGCCTTGGTGATGTAACCGAGCGGTTCTAACGATACCCACATCATGTGGAAATTCTCAGGCAGGGACTGAACCTGTGCCACAGCAGCAACCTGGGCTGCTGCAATGACAATGTTGGATCCTTACCCACTGCACCACAAGATAACTCCTCTCCCAGCTTGTCCTTGGTGCTGGTTCCATCCCCCCAACAATGGACTTATCTTCTTCTCATGTTTAGAAACAAAATACAGTGATTCATGTGTAAGTTGACACTTCATACATCCTTATTATGTAATCCACCATCCACCTGTCCATTCTTCCACGTAGGGTTGGCCTCAGATCTATAGGATTTATGACAAATGTATTATATCTAATTGCATTGAGTTATTTTTTTATGAGTTTGTGAATAGAGATGGCATCTCCTACATTAGAATGGTATTAATCTCATTTAAAAATAAACATTTTACTATTCTTTCATGTTAAATATTACTTATTTCCAGTAGCTTCTATTATTTATACAATTAAGTCATAAATTCCATGCAAAGGCTGAACCTAATTTCTATGGTGGAACCATTTTTTTTTTGGTAGGAATTAACTGCTTGATCTTACAAACTATTTAATTTGAGTTAGTTAAAAAGATGTTGGTTGGAAGGAGCTGCCAGAGAAACTGTGGGACCAGTCTGCTGCTGAAACTTAGCAGGTGCAAAAACTCTTGTCACCTTGGCTAGTTTTTAACGTTTCAGATTCTGATAGTCAATGTCTTTGAGGATAACACTGATAAAAATTAGAAAACAAATCTTGTTAAACACTATGTAAGATGATATTCACCCATTTTATTATCTAAGCATATATGATTTAGAAGTTCCCAGATTGTTTGTAAAATAACTTTTAGAAATGTCTATAAACATTGTTCGGTTTGTTTACCTCATAGGTTTTATATGTAGTCACTTATAGTCAACCTAAGAACTAGGAGTAAAATGTGTAGGAATACCTTTTATTTGTCAAGGGTATTCGAGGTCAGTCAGGAGGAAAAACTCACAAATGGTTATCTTACTCTAAGTATTAATGCAAATCAGATTGCAGAAAATTACTTGAGTTATGAATATTTAGAGGTACTTTTTGGCATTAACTTTGATTTAGTCCTAATACAGTATGCTGTGTATCGGTTTAATCTCCCATTTCACCAAGCAGTTTGGGAAAGTTTTCCCCAGGATTCATCCACATAGGATATTGTTCAATTTATGAAATAGAAGAGATTTGCTTTTTCGTTGTTAATCAGTGTTCTGTTTTAGGTGGCTTTATACTTTTTAAACTGAAAGGTATTGTTGCAAATTATGATGTGCTATTGGTGCTAAATATTTGTCTGATAATAAATCTTTTTTAGGTGTATTTTGAGAGCTACAGTCACTGTCTTGGCAGCCAGGAGAATGCGGCTCTCAGCTCTCCAACAGGAGGGAGCATGAGGGACTGAAGGCCTTCTGGCTGCTGCACTCTAAAGTCTAAAGTCGACCTTCCTCAATGGCTGGGCTCCGCCTCACATGCTGTTGTCAGCCAGTGCCTGAACATGGTGGGATAGGACTCTTTGACTTTGGCTCGAAGACCACCTGGAGGCCTTGCCAGACTCCAGGATTGCGTTATACTCTCTTAAGTTGCTTTTACCCAGTCTTTCTTTTTCATTACTTGGGGTCATGCCTGCATCAGGGGCTGGTTGCCTCCTAGTCTCACACCTACCCCAGATCCCTCCCTGTTTTTCCTCACCAGTATTGCCCCTAATAAATCTGTTACACAGCTGATCCCTTCTTGGTCTTGGTATCTGCTTCTTAGAGGATCCAGACTAATACAGGTGGACCCAGGAGCAAGATCTGAGGAAACAGGTTGATAGGGGATTAGGAACTGATTCATCTGCCACCCAAAGGATGAAGAGAATGACATCCTGGCTGGTAAGTGGCACACATAAGCCTTGGCACAAGGTTATGTATGGCTCAGTTACTAAGTATTTCACAGATGGTGTGCAGAAGAGAGATCATAGCTTGAACCTATTATCTTTAGAAAGTCCTGCTTTCAAGGTTCACCTGTGGCTGGTGTTCAGCAATTTGGATTTCATGAGCATTCCCCCACCTCCTTTCCCTAATTGATAAGGGCAGTTTACTGTGCCTGAAATGTTTGTATAGACAGTGGGGTTACTTTGGAACACCTGCTTTCCTTCTGGGAATTGTGAATTTTGGTGTATGCTCAGCAAAGAATGCCTGCGTGACTGGGTATGATGAAAACCTGGGACTTCTACACCCAGGTTCAGACAAGCTTCCCTGGTGGACAGTATTTTATGCATATTTACACATTGTTGCTGGAGGAATTAAGCTCATTCTATGTGACTCCATTGGGAGAAGACTCTTGGAGCTTATGCCTAGTTTCCTTTAGACTTTGTTCATGTGCCTTTTACCTCTGCTGATTTTGCTTGGTGTTCTTTCTCTGTAATAAATCATAGTTGTGAGAGTTCTGTGGCTCAGCAGTAACAAAACCGATTAGTATCCATGAGAATGTGGGTTTTATTCCTGGTCTCACTCAGTGGGTTAGGGATCCTATGTTGCAGTGAGCTGTGGTGTAGATCGCAGAAGCAGCTCGGATCCTGCGTTGCTATGGCTGCGATGTAGGTGGGTAGCTGCAGCTCCAATTTGCCCTTAGCCTGGGAACCTCTATATCACAGTGCAACCCTAAAAAGCCAAAAAAAATCAATCATAGTTGTAAGTATAGGTCTGTGCTTAGTCTTTTGGGCCCTTCTATCATGTTTCCAACATGGTAGTGGTCTTAAAGACCCTAGACACAGGTGGTAACTTAGGCAAAAACAGGCAAAAATCCCCATGGAGAAGAATTCTACTGTAGAAGCTCAGTGAGGCAAGCATTTGATAAATATGGGAAAGACAGTGTCTATGAGAACAGCATTGGCTGGTTACTGCTAGTTTTTATTGATGACCTACAGAATGATAATGAGAGATTGAGGACTGTTATCAAGCTGTTAATGCTGAAATTTGAGAGCCAAAAGACCACGGAGGAGCTTACAAGGAGGCCTTTTCTCCTGCAGTGGAAAGGTTGAAACAGCTGATATTCAATTCTGATAGTTCAACCAAATTCTGTTTTGTGAAATTCAAGGCGCTGCTGGGGAAAACCTCAGCACTTTGGTTGTTTCCATGTCTTGGCTATTGTAGATAATGCTGCTATGAACATTGGAATGCATGTATCTTTTCAAAATAAGAGTTTTCAGTTTTTTCGGGATATATGCCCAGTAATGGGGTTGCTGGAACATATTGTAACTCTATTTTTAGTTTTTTAAGGAATGTCCATACAGTTTTCTGTTGTGGCTTCACCGATTTACATTTATACTAATAGTATAGGAAGTTTCCCTTCCCTCCATACCCTCTTGAGCATTTATTATTGGTACACTTTTTTTTTTTTTTTGCTTTTTTAAGGCCACACCCACGGCATAGGGAATTTGCCAAGCTCTAGGGGTCGAATTGGAGCTACCAACTGCCAGCCTATACCACAGCCATAGCCATGCAGGATTCAAGCCATGTCTGCAACCTACACAACAGCTCATGGCAATGCCTGATCCCTGACCCACTGAGCAAGGCCAGGGATCAAACTTACATCCTCATGGATACTAGTCGGATTCGTTTTTGCTGTGCAACAATGGGAACTCCTATTTATACACTTTTTGATGATAGCCATTTTGACCTGTGCGAGGTGGTTACCTACCTTGTTGGAGCTTTGATTTGCATTTCTCTAATAATTAACAGTTAAGCATCATCTCACATGCCTGTTGGCCATCTGTATGTCTTCTTTGGAGAAATGTCTGTATCTTCGAGAAATGTATACTTAAGTCTCTGTGCCTTTTTTTTATTGGGTTATTTTTTTTTTATTTTGAGTTGTATGAGTTGTTTGTATATACTTTGGATATTAATGTCAGTCACATCTTTTGCAAATATTTTCTGCCATTCCACATGGGCTCTTTTGGTTTTGTTAATGGTTTCCTTTGCTGTGCAAAAGCTTTTACGTCTGATTAGGTCCTATTTGTTTTTACTTTTATTTTTCTTGTCTTGGTCTGATTATTGCTCTGATTTATGTCCAAGAATTTTGGTCTATGTTCTCTTCTAGAAGTTTTATGGTGTCGTGACTTATATTTAGGTCTGAGTTTATTTTTGTATATGGTGTGAGGAAATGTTCTAGTTTCATTGATTTACATGGAGCTTTCCCATGCCGCTTTCTTTCTTTTTTTTTCTTTTTTTTTTTTTGTCTTTTTGCCATTTTTTGGTCCGCTCCCTCGGCATATGGAAGTTCCCAGGCTAGGGGTCCAATCGGAGCTGTAGCTGCCGGCCTACACCACAGCCACAGCCACGCAGGATCCGAGCCCTGTCTGTGACCTACACCACAGCTCAGGGTGACGCCGGATCCTTAACCCACTGAGCGAGGCCAGGGGTTGAACCCACAACCTCTTGGTTCCTAGTTGGATTTGTTAACCCCTGAGCCACGACGGGAACTCCCCATGCCGCTTTCTGAAGAGACTGTCTTTTCTCCATTCTATATTTTTGTCTCCTTTTTGTAGATTAATTAACTGTAGGTATGTGGGTTTATTTCTGGGGTCTCTATTCTGTTTTATTGATCTATATGTCTCCTTCTGTGCCAGTACCATGCTGTTTGGATTACTGTGGCTTTGTAGTATGTCTGAAGCCTGAAAGGGTTATGCCTCTAGCTTTGTTCTTTCCCCTCAGAATTGTTTTTTTTTTGTCTTTTGTTGCTGTTGTTGTTGTTGTTGTTGCTATTTCTTGGGCCGCTCCCTCGGCACATGGAGGTTCCCAGGCTAGGGGTCGAATCCGAGCTGTAGCCACCGGCCTACGCCAGAGCCACAGCAACGCGGGATCTGAGCCGCGTCTGCAACCTACACCACAGCTCACGGCAACGTCAGATCCCCAACCCACTGAGCAAGGGCAGGGACCGAACCCGCAACCTCATGGTTCCTAGTCGGATTTGTTAACCACTGTGCCACGACGGGAACTCCTCAGGATTGTTTTGACATTTCTGGGTCTTCTGTGGCCCTGTATAAATTTTGGCATTATTTGTTCTAGTTCTGTGGGGAATGTCATGGGCATTTTGATAGAGATCAAATTAAATCTATAGATTTCTTTGGGTGGGATAGTGTGGCCACTTTAACAATGTTAATTCTTCCAATCCAAGAGCATGTGTTATTGTTCCATTTCTTTGAATCATATTCAGTTTCCTTTATCAGTGTTTTTGTTTTCAACATACAGCTCTTTCACCTTCTTGGTTAAGTTTATTCCTAGGTTGGTTTTTTGTTTTGGGTTTTTTTTTTTTAATGTGATTTTTAACAGGATTGTGTTTTTATTTTTTCTGATATTGTTAGTGTAGAAAAATGCAACTAATTTCTGTATATTAATTTTGTATCCTGCCACCTCACACTCCAGTGTTAAGATAATTCTAATTTTGTATATACTAATTTAAAATAGCCTCAAAATTTATAAAGTAAAATTTAGTAGAACCATAAGAATGTTATAAAAATCCATCACAGTGGAGATTGCAACAAAACTTTCAAAGAAATCAGGAGAGAAGGAAGATTTAAACAGCAAAAGTAACAAGATTTATTTAAAGTTCAAGTTAAGAGGTGTTTAGTTGTAAAAGAAAAACCTCCAGGAGTGCCTATCGTGGTGCAGCGGAAACGAATCCAACTAGGAACCGTGAGGTTGGGGGTTCGATCCCTGGCCTCGCTCTGTCAGTTAAGAATCTGGCATTGCCATGAGCTGTGGTATAGGTTGCAGATGCCGCTAGGATCCTGTGTTGCTGTAGCTATGGTGTAGGCTGGCAGCTCTAGCTCCAATTTGACCCCTAGCCTGGGAATCTCCATGTGCCTCAGGTGCAGCTCTAAAAAGAAAACAAACAAAACAAAACAAAAAAAACCAACCCTCTAGCCTGTAATTAGGATGATAGATGAATGGACTCTAAGAAGGAAAATTAGACACACAAAAAACACATCTAAAATTTAGATCCTATGGGGAGTTCCCGTCGTGGCTCGGTGGTTAATGAATCTGACTAGGAACCATGAGGTTGCGGGTTTGATCCATGACCTTGCTCAGTGGGTTAAGGATCCGGTGTTGCCCTGAGCTGTGGTGTAGGTTTCAGACAAGGCTCGGATCCCACGTTGATGTGGCTCTAGTGTAGGCCGGCGGCTACAGCTCCGATTAGACCCCTAGCCTGGGAATTTCCATATGCTGTGGAAGCGGCCCTAGAAAAGGCAAAAAGACAGAAAAATAAAAATAAAAAAATAATAAATAAAACTTAGATCCTGTGGAGAGGTAAAATTTGCAATTTGATAAAATACCAACAGGGGGCAGAAGATTCCAAATGTGATATTCTACTTTCACCTGTTGTTAACGCTAGAAGGCATTATGAGGATTATCAACTAAAATACTCTGTATTATGAGAATACATAAACTGAGGCCTAGAAAAGATTACTTTCCAGGGTCACACAACTAGTACATGTCAGATACAGGGCATAAATCCCTCTCTTGATTCAACTTTAACAGGTTGTATTCAAAGAGGGAAATGAAAATATAGATGAAATTGTCTTCTCAGGCTTCCTCTCTCAAAAATTATTTTTATTTTTCTTAAATAGTGCAAGGTTTGATGGAACTACAGTTAATTCTGCTTTGGGCTTTTTTTTTTTTTTTTTTTAAGGGCTGTACCTGCAGCATATGGAGGTTCCCAGGCTAGGGGTCGAATTGGAGCTGTAGCCACTGGCCTTAGCCACAGCCACAGCAACATCAGGTCCGAGCTGAGTCTGTGACCTACACCACAGCTCACAGCAACTCTGGATCCTTAACTCACTGAATGAGGCCAGGGTTTGAACCTGCATCCTCATGGATACTAGTCAGATTCATTTCTGCTGAGCCACGAAGGGACACCTGCTTTGATTCTTTTTAAAAATGATGGTGAGGAAGTTCCCGTTGGGGCTCAGCGGTAACCAGCCCGCAGGTTTGCTCCCTGGTCTTGCTCAGTGGGTTAAGGATCTGGCATTGCCATGAGCTGTGATATAGATCTCAGATATAGCTTGGATCCCAGCATTGCTGTGACTGTGGCGCAGTCCAGCAGCTGTAGCTCTAATTAGACCCCTAGCCAGGAAACTTCCATATGCCTCAGGTGCAGCCCTGAAAAGCAAAAAAAAAAAAAAAGTTGAGGAGTTCCTGTTGTGGCTCTGTGGTAACAACAAGCTAGACTAGTATCCATGAGGATATGGTTCGATCCCTGGCCTCACTTAGTGGGTTAAGGATCCAGTGTTGCTATGAGCTGTAGTGTAGGTTGCAGATGGGGCTCAGATCTGGTGGTGGTGTGGCTATGGCTGGCAGCTGCAGCTCTAATTCCACCCATAGCCTGGGAACTTCCATATGCTGCTAGTGCAGCCCTAAAAAAGCAAAATAAATAAATAAAACGATAGTTGAACTGGATTTGAATTTCACTAGAAATAGTTTCTCTGTAGCTGAGTGCAATTATACTATTAAAACGCAAGAACTCCTAAAGTTACAACTAGATTCCTAGGTTGTTGAGACTATAGCACACCCCCTCCCACCATGCACAAATGCCCTCTGTGTCCCTAAATTCCCATATTTTTGGTAAGCAATGTTTATGACATTCAGGGAGGTGTCGTTTCACTAGATGCTTCCCTATTGTCATTCTCACCATTGTTAAGGGCATTTTTACCCCTGCTTATGGCTGTAGCAAGTGGATTGTGAGCTTCTGAAAGCAGAAAAATAGAACTAAAATTTTTTTTCAAGTAATTTTTCTGGGGGAAAAGACAGTTAAATAAATTGCTGGCTATACAAATCATAAAGAGAGTAAAGGTAAATGTGAAAAATAAGAAATGAGGGAAAAATAGCTATAAAAGCAGGGAGAACTAAAAGAATAATGAAAGACTGTTTTGTTTAATTCTGTATGAATATATTTGAAAACCTTTCCGAGAGAATATAATTTACCAAAACTAAAGTTTTAAAATCTAAACAGATTTCCATAGAAAAAAGTTGTCAGAGTGTTGCCCACCCTGACAAATTACCGCAGTACATGGTTTCACCAGGCAATACTCCCAAGCCTTTAAAGAGCAGATTACTCCAATGCCTAGCAAGGGAAGAGCTTAGAAAGAGGAAAAAGAAAAAAAAAACAAACTTCTAAATTGTTTTTATCAAGATAATAAAACCTGATAAAGATTGACACAAAGAAAAAATGAAAGAGCTACCTCACAAAAAATATTAATGCAGAAATCCTAAATCAAACATTATTACTATGAACTCAGCAGCATTTCAATAGATTTACACACCATAATTAAATGTGCAATGTTAGGACAACTAGTGGTATTACTAATCATTTAGCTGGGTATACAGAGGGATCTTAGAGAAAAAAATCATTTGCTTCTAATTCCATAGATCCTGAGAAGGCATTGGTCAAAATTCAACACTCATAAAGAAAAAAAAGGACATAACATAGTAACATATATCCCCACATAATCTATTCCCCAAAGCCAGCATCATGCTTAGTAGGGAGATACTAGAAGCATTTAATGTGGTGCTGGAGGAATTAAATGTATATGTAAGCACTGTTAAAGGAGGTTGTACCTGCATTATTTGATCACATTCCCCCAAAACTAAATCAACTAAAAACTACTAATAACAATAAGGAAATTCAGTAAAGGAGCGGTATATAAGATCATTCAGGACAAATTAATTATGTATTAAAATAGATGTCTGTAACTTCTAATACTAACATAGTGCTTATCAGGGGGCAGGCACTGTTCTAAGAGTGTTACACATTTGTTAAGTCTTGTAATGTTCAGCAGAACCCCAAGAGATATATATACTGTTAGGCTCTCCATTTAGAAATAAGGAAATGGAGTTATAGAGGGATAAAATAACATTTTCTTGGTCACACAACTAGAGCAGAATTTGAATCCAAGCGATCTAGTCCCAGAATTCATGCTTTTCTTCCACTAGAGCCATACCAGTTCTTCACATAGAAAAGGAGGTGTGGGGCCATTTATGATGACAACAACAAAAAACATCTAAGCATAAATAAAAAAAATGTGCAATACTTATATGAAAACCATTGAAAATGCCGTGAAAGGATGCGAAAGAGGACTTGAACAAATGCAAAGGGATACTATAGAAAATAAAATTTCCATTAGAAAAAGAACGAGGGCAATTCCCATCATTGTGCAGCAGAAACCAATCTGACTAGCATCCCTGAGGATGCCAGTTCCAACCCTGGCTTCTCGAGGATCCGGCGTTACTGTGAGCTTTAAGTCGCAGACGCAGCTCGGATACTTTGTTGTGGTGGCTGTGGTGTAGGCCCACAGCTATAGCTCAGATGAGATCCTTAGCCTGGAAACTTCCATATGCTGCAGATGCAGCTCTAAAAGCCAAAAAAAAAAAAAATAGAGTGAATGAATGGGAGATAAAGCATATGGAAATTCCAGGAGGCTTAGTCACTCTTGGAAGAGAGGGCAGAAGAGCTTGAGATACTAAGGGAGAATTATTTACATTTGTGATAGATTTGAACAAGTTTATAGGCTGAGACTGTACAGCAGAAATTGACAAAACACTGTAAATCAACTGTAATAAAAAATATTTTTTGGGGGGGTGCTGCACTCATGTCATATGGAGGTTCCCAGGCTAGGGGTCTCATCTGAGTTACAGCTGCTGGCCTAAGCCACAGCCACATAGGATCTGAGCCATATCTGCAACCTACACCATAGCTCATGGCAATGCTGGATCCTTAACCCACTGAGCGAGGCCAGGGATCGAACCTGCAAGCTCAGGTCGATTCGTTTCTGCTGCCCCATGACGGGAACTCCAAAAGTATTAATACTTTTATAAGAAATTTGTTAAAGCCAATTGACCTATTCATAAGGATATGTATATGATCTTTTTCCGAGACTCTTTAATCTTCAAATAAAATGATGGCTATGGATACTTTAAAAAAAAAAAAGGTTAAGTTCTTAATGCATTAAATAATTCAGTATAACTATTTATTCGGCATATGCCACAGCCACAGCAACATAGGATCTGAGTTGCATCTGTGACCTATACCATAGCTCATGGCAACACGGGATTCTTAACCTACTCAGCGAGGCCAGGGATGGACCCCACATTCCCATGGACACCAGTTGGGTTTGTTTCTGCTGCGCCATGCCACAACAGGAACTCCTAAAAATAAAAATTAAAAAATCTTAAAATTATAGGCCGAGAGGAAAACATCAGTTAAAAGGGAGAAGTTGCAAGTGTCTGCAGTGGAGCAACAGGATTGACAGTGTCTCTGCAGTGGAGGGACTCAGGTTTTATCCCTGGTCCGGTGCAGTGGGTTAAGGATCTGGTGTTGCCACAGCTGTGGCATAGGATTCAATGTCTGGCCCGGGAATCCATATGTGGTGGGACAGGGAAAAAAAAAAAAAATGTGGGGGAGGGTTGAAAATAAGGGAAATAATAATAATTGGAGTAGATGCAGCTTTTTGTGGGAAGAGGGACAGGTAGTTGTAGGATCTGATTTTAACAACTATTAGGTGAAGGAAGTGGCATGATCTCAGAGTAAAGTGAGATTGTGCAGAGTGGCATTGCTTTGGAATAGTTCCTGAGAGAGATGGAAACAAAGAGGGAATCTAAAATAAGTGAAAATGTTGGAGAGTAATGGGTCCCAGGTAAATTGGAAACTGGCAGTTTGTAAGGGCCCCTATGTAAAGAGTTATGCAATATTCTCCTGCTGCTGTGATGGAAATGTGAAAATGGTATCCTGAAGGAGACTTGCTTTGTTGGGGCCTCATGGTTTGGCATTCTTGGAAAGGCAGTGGAGTGAAAACGCTTAGAACAGTTCAAGTGATGGATAGGGAAGAAAATGCAACTTAAAAAGTTTAACAATCAGAGGAAAATGATAGGATCTAGGCATTAAATAAATTAAATCTCTTAATGAATGAGTAGGATGAAAGGTGAGGAATCAGAAGAATTGGAGGTTTTGAGCAGAGATAGAATTACTAAGATTTCAGAGCTGGAGATCTTGCTGATAACAGGTGTGGACATGTGTGGAGATGGTTTAAATGAACTGCAGGTTTCTAGAGTGGATGTCAGAAAATCTTAAAAATGACCATGCTGGACACTGAAATTTCCCACTTTTCCACATGGTGTTGGAAGACTATTTAGGTTTGGCAGAAAGGAGTCAGTATTGGTCACCTTTGTGTGCAAAACACTGATATAAATTAGACCTCACAACAGCTCTTTTATAATCCTTTCCACTTTAGGGATTAAGAAGTAGGTTTAGAAATCACTGGTGTTAAAAGATACACTGAGGCATATTAACATTTTTAAGAGTTTGAGTATTTATGGATTCTAATTGGGTAGCAACAAATGGGAAGTGGTTGGAAGCACTCCACTCAAAAGAATCAAAAGAAAGACTTAGTGAGAAATTCGGAAGCAAAACAAGGAAATTATTTGACCTGCTCTTGCTTAAATCTCAGTTGGCTGTTTGCAATTGGTTGCCCCAGGTTTCCATTTTGTAACCCTGAGGTACTTCCAACTTCCAGCCTTAGATTTTGGCTTGCTTACCTAGGCTGCCACATTGGTGTCATGGCCTCCTTGTTTAATTTAGCACCAGTATTGTGCTTGACATCATGTATTTTAAAAGATTAAATCCCAGGTGAAACTGAGTTCTATATGGGTCTAAAGCATTTGCTATTGGTAATCACATGCTATCTCCTGCCTGGGGGTGAGGATGAGGTGGATGGAAGCATCATTCCAAGATGGCAAACTAGATAAGAAAAAAATTGCCTGTAAATTCCTGGGTAAAATAAAATCAGAATTCTATAAAAGGCCTAACTAATCTCGAGAAATAAAGGGAAATAGCCAGGTATCAGAATCAAGGGAGAAACTGACAAGTAGGGTGACAGACCCTGACTGGAACTGAGGCTCTGGCATCCTGGGTGGGGGAGGTTTCAGTTCCTTAGATGCTGGGCATTTAGCCTCCAGGGAGGGGCAGGAGACAAGATTTGGGATTAGGCATGGATGGCAGGAACACTGAAAGGGTGAACCTAAAATAATCTGCCCAGTAAGACACAACAAAGGATGAATGGTCCTGGATGACATGGAATTAGCCTCCCCTGAGGAATTAAAACCAGAGGCCTGTGCTGCACGTAGGTCTGGGTTAAATTTTAAGTACAGTCTAGGAGCCACCAATCCAAAAGTTAAAATAAAAACAGGTGCTGGGTGAGTGATACTCCTGGTGTTAGACTCGCCAGATTTAGCAAATAGAAATTATAGGACACGAATAACTTTTTAGTATAAATCTGTCCCATCCCACAGAACATAAACTAAAACTTATTTGTTGTTTATTGGAAATTCAAACTGAACTGGGTATCCTGTATTTTATCTGGCAGCCCCACCTGGTATACCTGATAGATACAAATTCAAAACCTCTCAGAGGACATTATCACGAAGTTTTCACAAGGAGGAAAAAGCCCTGCTGAGGGAGGCCTCACCATCAAAATTCTGAAACTACACAGAGACACCAACCATCCCAAATAAAAGTCAGTAGAAAAAACAAATAGGACAGAGCCCCAAGAACTTGTGCCCATTTCATGGAGCAAATACCCCTTGAACACTCTTCTAGGAGCTGGAAATATTTAGGGAACAAAACAGACAAAAATCATTTCCCTCAGCGGATATGGTCTAGTGGGAGAGTCAGATAATAAGAAAATTGTGTTGGATTAGACAGTGACACGTGTTAAGGAGAAAGTGAAGCAGGAAAGACAGATAATGTGGCAGGGAGAAATGTACAGTTTTCGGACAGGGAGAGGGAGGAAGACCTCAGGTGAAAGAACAAGCCATGCAGATATGCAGGGGAAGAGCTTTCCTGGGAGAGAATAACCAGTGGAGAATGTGCCCCTGGCATGTGCAGGTGACAGCCGGGGGGCCCATGTGGCTGGAGGGGAGAACAAGGTGGGAGAAGAGGTCAGAGAGGTAAGAACACAGTAGGGGATGCAGATCACAGGTCTGTCCTGTCCAGCAAGTAGCCACATGTGGCTATCTGCACTTAGATAAATGAAAAGTCAACAAAATTAAAAATTTATTCCTCTGTCACTCCAGCCACATTTCCAGTGCTCAATGGCCACATGTGGCAAGTGGCTACCCGACTGAGCAGTTGGGAGAATATCTCCATTCTTGTAGAAATTCTACTCAACAGTGTTGCCAGAACCTTATAAATCATTGCACAGGCATGGGCTTTTACTCTAAATGAGATGAAGATTTCAAATGATTAAAAGAAGGAATCAAAGGCAAAGAAAATATAGACAATGTAGAAAAGGACAGATTTGAAGAATCAACAGACCCTCCAGAAATTTTTTAAATTGACATTAAAAAAAAAAAACCCTCAATGACTGAATTAGATAGCAGAATTGGGAATTAGTAATATGTTATCCTATACAGTGTTGTTCCCCCTCCCAGGTAATAAGGAAACAGGTGCACAGAGGTCCAGGTTCCTTGTCCACCATGAACTCAACCACTATGCCATGTTGCTTTTCAGGAACTTACCTAGAACGCAGCATAGAAAAAAAGAGATGGAAAATAAGAGGCATGAAGAGACATGGGGGAGAGGATGAGAAGTTCCCAATGAGCATCCAACAGGAATTCCAGGAGTGAAGGAAGAAAACAGCAAAGAGGCAAGTAGTACTGGGAAAAGGGGCTGAGAATTTTTCATAGTTGATAAAGAGGAATCCTAAGATACTAGAAGCTCGAGCCTCAAGTGAATACAAACGAATTCACAGCCAAACACAAAGTAGCAAAGTTGCAGAATATCAAAAGCAGCATGAAAAATCTTTAAAGCATCTCATCTAGGGGGATTTATTCCCAGGACAGGAAGAGGCTGGAAGAAGGTCACTTAGCGGGAGGTGAGAGATCTGCAGTGGGCCATGAACCCAGCAGTGTGGGTTCGAGGGGCAGTGGGTGACTGGGTGGGCTGCGGGTAGGGACAGGGACTGCTAGGAGGACCATATTCAGCTGTAGCTTCTCATTAGTGGGACTCAGCTCCTCCCAGGTTCTGCAAGAGCCTAGGCATTCAGTCTTGCTCAAGTAAGTGCAGGGTGATCATTGGTCTCAGAACCTTAATAACTATTTGGCATATGAATGAATGAATGCAAGAGAAGCATTTTGAGAAGTGTGAGGCCACACTGGTGGCTACACTTGGATCACTGAACTGATACATGAATTTATGAAAGGCCTTGTGGGGATGTTTTTATGAAAGGCTATTCATGGTATCTATAGTTGTGCCTATTGTATAAATGTGATTTCAGTTTCTGCTCAGAATCTAAAGCAGGGTAAAATAAACACAGAAAAATCTCTAGCATTCTTTCTAGATATTTTCTAGGCTGACTATAAGCACCAGTGCAAGTGTAAATAATAATAACAGAACCCAGAGCAAAGTTTCAGCAGCCTTGTCAGAGCAGATGTGTTTCTGCCACAATTGTAAGAAATGACAGAATGCAATCTTTGCCTCCCAATAGGATTTGATAACATGGAAAACAGAACTAATCTCATTCCCACCTTATCATGTGTGCTAATGTTGCAAAACAATGAAAAAGAAAAACAGTATTTTTCTGCTCTTATTCTCTAGTTTAGGCTTGGCCGTGCTGGGTGTATCAGACAGACTTTTGAGCTAACCATCCTCGGCTACAGAGAGGCCATCCTGAGGAAGTGGTGTTCCAAAGCCAAGCCCTGTTCTCCCCTGTCATGATTAGATCATGTGTACAGGGAAGAAATATGACAGATGGACACAGCTCCGCTGTAAAGAAGTTTGTTCTGTGGACTAATTTTTTTTTTAAAGATACCTAATTTATTTATTTATTTATTTTTTTGTCTTTTTGCCATTTCTTGGGCCGCTCCCGCGGCATATGGAGTTTCCCAGGCTAAGGGTCTAATCGGAGCTGTAGCCCGCGGCCTATGCCAGAGCCATAGCAACGCAGGATCCGAGCCGTGTCTGCAACCTACACCACAGCTCACGGCAATGCCGGATCGTTAACCCACTGAGCAAGGGCAGGGACCGAACCCGCAACCTCATGGTTCCTAGTCGGATTCGTTAACCACTGCGCCACAACGGGAACTCCTGGACTAATTTTTTAATGTTAAAAACATATACAGCCCAAATGTCCCAATTAATTCTTATCTGGAAGCCTTGGAGGAAGGCACGTTCACATCCTTTTAGAATAGGAAACTGAGGCTCAAGGTTATGTAATGACAAACTGAATATATAAATGGATCATGGCCAGATCATAAGTAAAAACAACTCTGGCCAGCAACCTACAGCAAGAGGCATAGGGAGGAGTTCCCGTCGTGGCGCAGGGGTTAACGAATCTGACTAGGAACCATGAGGTTATGGGTTCGGTCCCTGCCCTTGCTCAGTGGGTTAACGATCCGGCATTGCCGTGAGCTGTGGTGTAGGTTGCAGACACGGCTTGGATCCTGCGTTGCTGTGGCTCTGGCATAGGCCGTGGGCTACAGCTCCGATTCGACCCAGAGCCTGGGAAACTCCATATGCTGCGGGAGCGGCCCAAAGAAATAGCAAAAAGACAAAAAAAAAAAAAAAGAAAAAAAAAGAGGCATAGGGAGCCAATTCTTATCCATAGTAACCAGCCCAGAAAGCAAGCTGCTAGAAGTCAGACTTGTAGCAAGTCAGACTTTTATTTCTGGTAACAATCCAGGAAGCCAAACTAAAATACACCTGAAACAATTGACCACAAACTGCTCGGATTTGATTAATAACTGACAGCATTCCTGATTTTGTCCCCATTTCCAACTTAGGACCAATCAGGGGGAAGCCAAATATGCACCTCTAACCAATTATAGAAGATGACCCCCTTCTAGTTAATCCGTCCTGCAGCCTCCCCAAGCCAAGAGCCTCCAATCAGGGCATATTTGAAGACTTCCCCTTTTCCCACTGTAAAGCTTTCCCACTCCTCTGTGGCTTGTGAGTCTCTACCAAAATGGAAGTAATGGTGGCGGATTCCTCTGCTGTAGCAAGTTCTGAATAGGCTTTGCTTGTTCTCATTTGGTTGGTCTTCATTTATTTCCAGAATAATCGGCTCAAGATCCCTTGGCTATTGTGTGGCAGACCCAGGTCTGGAACCAAGTCCTGTGGGACTCCAAGCCTGTGCTCTTTCCACTGTACTTCTTGCCCTCTTTAGGAGGCTGAGCCTCAAGTACCTTCAAAAGCCCACCAAGCAGGACGCCAATGAGAGAGAGGGGCACGTTGGTTTTGCATAATTTATTACAATTAGTATGCATAGAAAACCAGGTAAACTCACAAGGTAAATGGTTTATCTTCCACAATAACCACAGTCTGCCGTGACCTGCCAGCACCTCAGTATTTTAAAATTTGTGTGTTTCACAGAAAGTCACAGTCGTACAAATAGGATTATAATACATTTTTTTAGGGAAAGGACTTTTGGTCCACATTTTCAATTAAAAACAAACAAAACACTTTCCTCTTTGGCAAAAGAGGTTAAATTCCCCTCACAGTGAACTCACAAAGCAAACTCAGATAAAAACTATGGAAGAGGAGGTGCAGCTGAGGTCTGGGCTAATCTGGAATTAGAGACATGTACTTGAGGGAAATTTTCTTACAAAATACGTTGTTTCTAACCATCTCAGTAGAAAAGCTCTGTAGATCTGGCTTCAGTCACTTTTCTAAGAAAACACTCCAAATAACTTTTCGCGTTTCAGAGTACAGTGTGCTATTTTAGAAGAAAGTCATGAAACGTGTGGGCGTCTGATTTCAGCAATATTTTTAATCTGAGGTACAAAAAAGCATCTGACACAGTAATTCAGAGTGAAATTGCTGTGCCACCTTCATTCAGTTGAGAGAGCAGTTTTGGTTGCTTCATTCAGTTGAGAGAGCAGTTTGGTTGCTGGAAGTCTCGGCATTTGGCGTTGCAAGACAGTTTGAAAAGGCAGATTTGCATGTGAAAGCTGTACAATATCTGCCAGGCCAGAGGTGAGCAAGAAGCACAGTGTGATGGAGGCAGCTGCTCAGAGAGCCAGGTCCCCCAGGCTAAGGACAGTGGGGTCCCCCGCAGGCCATGGGGACCTGCTTCTTGCATGTCCTGACCAGCCACTGCATCTCACCTGAAGTGGAGTTTAAGGAACAGGCAGCTGCTGAAATGGTTGGGTTTTGTTTGTTGGTTCTTTTTAATCTACAATCATAATTGCTAGCAACCACCCTGATGTGCTTTTCATGCTTCAAGTAATTTCATTCCTTCCAGGAGAAGAATGTTAACAATGCTTTTAGTTCTCCGTATCAAAGGAAAGGAAATGAACCATAATAACAACACGATTAACTTTAAACAGACCTGCTGCTAACACAGCATCAGAAAAATATATTTTAAAAGTAGACATACTATCATAAACGTTTTTGCAACAGCTGTGTTCTTCCACTTAACCTCTGTGCAGAACTAAAACCTGCTAAAGCAAACTTAAGTTACTTTTTGTTAAATACAACTCTGTACAGATTGCACATTTTACACCGAAGCAGCTCAGTTATCACAGTCAGAGAAGTGAAAATGCCATATGAGATTTTTCAGTTTTTCAGCCTAACAAAAAACCCACAGATGCTTGCTCTAAGGATCAGAACAAAACCAGCTGCACAATTCTGTAAACAGTGTGAGAGGAAGTCTCTAGGACTCCACAGCAGGATCCTATTAAAACACATACGCGCACACACACACGCGCACACGCACACCTCCCTCCAGGGCCGACGCTCAGTACCACAGCAGCTTGCTTTCACATTGTGTTCACAGAAGAGCGGTCATGGCCGTCGGGTTGAGGGGTCTGAGGCAGTCTCTGGGGGCCAAGTAGGCAGCAGAGGTCGCGGGTCCGATCTGGGGCTTCTGATAGTCGGGAAGGGCGCGCCCCGCGGCCAAGCCGCTGCCCGTGGGCCTGTCGTAGCCCGGGCCCGTGGGGCTCTGCGGCTGCTGGTAGCCGGCGTCCGGGGAGAAGGCACTGGAGGAGAGGGAATGCTTGTGCGCGGGCCCGGGGCCCGGGCCGCGGGGGCCGCACCGTGCGGAGGAGGTGTGCGCGCGGGCCAGGTGCCGCTCCACGATGGGCGTGGCGTACTCGGGCTCCGGGTGGGTCAAGGGCAGGGCGTACTGGTGGCGGCTGGCCGGGAGGGGGCAGTCGTAGTGGCTGCGGGACTCGGCACCCGGCCCTGCCGCCTCCGCCTCGGTGTCCATCGGCCGGAAGGTGGAGCCTTTCCTGGTGACCGTCCCGGTGCCAATCATGAGAGGCTGCTGGTAATCTGAAACCCAAAGGGCAGAGGTTTGTGCACAACACCCGCACCGGCACCCCCACTGTGCGTAGAGGGGGCGCTGCGCTGCACCCGCTCTGCTGAGCGCCCGCCGTGTACCAGGATGAAGAGAAGGCCCGGGCAAAAGGCACCGACGCCACACTTAGGGGCTACACAACCACACGCCTGCTTTAGGAAGCCGAAAGGGGTAGCAGGGACCTAGAAAGGCGGAGATTACAGTTAACCATAGAGAGGACCATGAGGGAAAATACTCCACGCAGCTCTTAAACTGGCTCTTGAGAGGCCAGATTTTGGAGGTGGAGATAATACCGTGAAGAATGGGAATAGTGATTGAACAACTTATTAACTAACCACAGACAGTGTGATGTGGCCAGGGTATGAGGGACATGGAGTAATTTAATACAATATAAAGAGTGAAGTAATAGGTTGGGACTAATGATAATGGTGAAGCTCCCATTTATGGGAGTCCTTTCTTGGTGCCAGGCACTATTCTATGATACTAAGAGAGCAATTCATTAAATCCTCTGAAAAAAGAAGTACTATGAGTTGAGGACTATTATTCCATTTTACAAATGGAAAACTGAAGCAGAGAGAGATTAACTAATCCCTCCCCCCCCCCCCTTTTGGCTGCACCCATGGCATGTGGAAGTTCCTGGGCCAGGGACTGCACCTCCACAGCAAGTCACTGTAGTTGGGTACTTAACCCACTGCCATGCGGGAACTCCAAGATTAAGTAATTTTTCCAAGATCACAGGGGTAGCAGCCAGTAGTGCTAGAATTCGAACATAGGTCCCAAGTGTGAGCTGTTACCCATATGCTAGATCACAAAGGGCACTAGAAGCCTTGCTAGGAAGTTGATTTAATTCTGTAGAAATCTACTGAGGACCCTAAATAAGAGACTGGCAAAGAGATGTAACTCCAGAAGGAGACTGAAGAAGGAAAGATCAAAAAAACAAAAAGTAAAAGGCAGAGAAATGAAATATAGAAGCCACAAATCAGGTGGCTGGCAGCAGCTTCAGAAAGGCTATTTGGAAAGGGGACAGGTATCAGAGGAATTTGTCACCAATGATGTAGGCAGGGTGTGAGGAAAGAGGATGCTTCCCAGATGTAAAGCTCTGAAAAAACAGGATCCACAATCAAAAGGCAATTAGAGAAGGAAGGCACAGAGCATGTGAGGTGAGGGTTAGGAACAATGGGTTCAAGTTTGGGTCCTCTGAGGAACTGATGACACTTGCAGGAGATGATGTCCAGCAGGCAAGAATTACTGACTTAACTGGACACCAAGAGGGAAGTCTGGGTGTGAGCAGACAAGAAGGAAAGGAAGCACTCTGGAGCTCTGGAGTGGAGTGGGTGAGACTGCAGAAGAGTGGGGGCAAGACTGGGACCTTGGTGAGGAGGGAGGAGAGGCTCTACTAGAAGAAGAAGGAGAATGAAAGAAGGAGGACAAGGGGTTCTTCTGTCTCCTTGCCTCACTCCCAAGGCAGAGTGAGAATTGTCCAGGGGGGGAATAAGATGGATTTTGGTGGTAGAGTTGCTCCTTTGGCCCCTGAAGCAGGTCAAGTAACCTTTCCACTGGTACTTTTCTGACCTTAATACATACACACATCACCTGGGAACTTCTGGTTCAGCAGGCCTGGGGCATGGCCTGAGAGCCCATGTTTCTAGAAAGCTCCTGGGTGCAACTGCTGGTCCTCAGAATGTACTTGGAGTAGCAGGAAGTGAGAGCCAGCAGTGCTACTCAGAGTGTGGTATATGGATGCCTACATATTAGAACTGGTTGTGAAAGGTCTGCAAAAAGGTAAGTGCACAAATGGAAAGTGTTCAGGAAGAGCAATTTTAGCAAGTAATTTTATGTCCCTTGAGTCTAATTTAAAAATGAGAGCATTATATTTTGTTACATCTTTTAAAAATGTTCATTTACTAAGTTTACATTACAAAAATACTAGTCCTTGATGGATTAGAGATTTTTTTTTTTAAAAAAGCAAAAAATGACTCCTTCCTCACAAATCATTTGAAAAACTTGACTCTGGACAATGGCTGATCAGGAAGCTGAGGACATTCTAACTGATTCCTTCATCTCCTGCCTCCTCTTCTTACAAGACAGGAGCTGTGCTTAATTCATCTTCCTAGTCCCTTTCCTGGCATGTTACTCAAAACCTAAGTAACAAAAACAGACTGATTAAGGGCTTCCAGATTTTTCTTTCTTTCTTTCTTTTTTTTTTAGGGCTACACTCATGGCATATGGATATTCCCAGGCGAGGGGCTGAATCAGAGATACAACTGCCAGGCTATACCACAGCTCACAGCAACACTGGATCCTTAACCCACTGAGCAAGGCCAGGGATCGAACCCACATCCTCATGGATACTCATTCGGTTTGTTAACCACTGAGCCATGACAGGAACTCCCAAGGGCTTCCAGATTTCAGTGGTACCTAAGGACAACTGCTGTGGTTGTCAGGGCCCCTGCAGGTGTAAAAGGCTTGGTTGAATGGGGCTTTCGAAAAATATTTCAGTGTCTGTTTGTAACACTGCACAGAGCAGAAAGAGAAAACTTCACACATGACTGATTCTCAGACCCCATCTAACAAAAGATGTGAGTCTTATTTTTCTTCCTGGTCTCCCCTCTCCCATGAGCAGCACCTCCAACACCTCCCCTGTCACGGAGGCTTGTACTTACCTGCCATATCACTTGTGATGAGATCCAACTTTTGTGTCATCTCCTTTTCATGATCGTAGCTGATGGTAAACTCAGCTGACTGATGCCTGGCAAAGGGATATTTGATCTGCTTCCAACAATCTGGAAAAAAGACATGAAACAAACTAGTATCGCAGAAACACAACACGCATACTCTATGAAGTCAGAGGTCAGGCTGCCTTTTGCCTACAGACCTGATAAATGCACAACCACAGCTCTTCAGGTGTGTGTGGTGGAAACAGCAGGCTGAGGTCATTGCAACAGCAACCCCCATCTCAACCATGCTTTCCCCTGTGTCTGTAAACTGTTCTATGTGTGTGCCCGTCAGGGCGCGGCTTATCTCTAGGTTAGACCACCTGGCCACGGTTCTCCTTAATCTGCAGCGTCAGCTTGAGGAGTCAACACAGCTGGCTGTTTAGATCCTATGGAAGTGGAGTCCTAGATTGTCCTTGAGATTCTCAGGGGTCCTGCCCTGCTGCCCTCTCTCTGGGCCGTAGCCAGCTCACTGCTTAGGCATCCTGTGTCCTAAGAATTCTCTGAAACCAGTCCTGCCTAGTCCCTCCCCTTTTATAACTTCTTCATGAAAGGCAGTGTGGTGACTTAAACTCCAGTGACCCCTGTCCCCCAATTAATGTTGACAAATGATAGAATGATGTTAAACAAAAGTAAAAGTTAACTAGTTATGAAATTTCCAAATTAAAATGAAGTGATAGGATATAATACATTCCTTCTTGCAGATCTGCTAACTTCAAGGCTTTAGATATTTCTTTAATCATTTAAGTGTGGGTTTTAATCAGGATCTGTTGATTAAAACACCTAGTCATGCTTTTAATCAGCAAATTCTGTCCCTTCCTCAAAGACAGAATAAAACTGTAGAGTTTTCAACTAACCTGTTTTCTGAGTCTTAGCTGATCCATAAGGATTTCCTTTCTTCTTCCTCCTATCAAGACAAAAAAAAAAAAAGAAAAAAGAAAAAATCCCACTGAAAAAGGTTTCTAAATGATAAGTTCTGGAGTTCCTGTTGTGGCTTAGTGGGTAACAAGCCCAACTAGTATCCATGAGGATGCAGGTTTGATCCCTGGGCTTGCTCAGTGGGTTAAGGATCAGGCGTTGCTGTGAGCTGCAGTGTAGGTCGAAGATGCAACTCATATCCCAAGTTGTTGTGGCTGTGGCATAGGCTGGCAGCTGTAGCTCGGATTCGACCCCTAGCCTGGGAACTTCCATATACTGCAGGTGCGGCCCTAAAAAGAAAAAAATAAATAAAAATAAATAAGTTCTGTTCATAAAATAATACTTGATACATTCTACCTCTATCCAACTTGTCTTAAAAATATAAGTTAACATTTTATCTTGGAAGAAGTAATGCTGCTTTTCTACATATGAACATCTGAAGAGTAAACTTTTGGTTTTGTAATTGTTTATATAATTAGAGAAAAAAAAATTTAAATGTGAAGTCACATACTTTCTAAGGATTGCAAAAGTTCCCACTCCAGCAATCAGCAGGGCGAGGAGCACCAGTGGAATAACAACAGTTGTGATGTTTAATCCTAAGAAGGGGAAAAGCCACCGCATTATGACAGAAATGAACAGTAACCAAATTTCATGACCTAAAACTGAACTCTGATTTGGTCCTCAACAGTTTAACACACAGGGAAAAGAATACATGCTGGGCATTTATTGAGAGCAGAAAGTAAAATGAGATGATTCAAAATTCCAGCTAAAGTTTAGGAAAATGAAATTTATTCCACGCCTGCCCCCCTCTCCCCCTGGGCCAAGACACTTTCCAATGTTCCTCAGGATTCGTATTTACTCAGTTTATTGCTTGGATGGTATTAGTCTCCAAAAATCAAAATTGAGGAGGGAAGGTTTATAGCTGGCCCATACCCAGCCAGGAGCTATTCAGGCAGGTAGATGATTTAAGCACAGCACAGAGCTCTTGGCTCAACCAACCAGTTCCCCCAGACGGTGGGCGGGTTTGGACCTGTATAGTAACAGAAGCCAGGAGCAGAGCACTGGAAGCGTGGACTGAAAGGAAATGCAGCCCAATGATCCCAACAGTGCTTCCCCTTCCGCTGCCTGAAACACCAGACCCCAGCTTCCTACAACTGCCTGTTTTAAGGAAGGAGGTCACTTTAACAGCCACTGAAGAGGCCCCAAGCTTATAGAAACCATGAAAGCTAAAGGAGGAGTATTTGTTCTTCAGCCTCTTTTTTTCTATGTTCTCTGGGAGGAAATAAAGGAATGATCAGGAGAGAAAATGTGTTGTTTATGAAAGGAGGACAAGGAACTTAGAAGGGAGCAAAATATGTAAATAATTGCTCTTACTTATAAGAGTGGAAATTTGGGAAAAATCTATCAACATCCAGTAAATAGGGGAATGGTTAACTAAATGATGGTATGTCCAAATGAAAAAATACTATAGAGATATTAATCCTTCGGTTTTTCACCTATTTAATACCATTGGAAAATGCTCATAACGCAACATCAAGTGAAAAATATATGCTACAAAACAAAATATATTGTGTGCTACCATTTTATCCCAAAGTTATAAATATAGTTGACAGGGTGATTATAGATGCTGCTTTATGAATGATTTTTATTTTTCTTAACTATCTTTAATCTTTCCAAATTTCATTACAGTAATATGCAAGTTACTTTATATTCTGAAAAAAGATGTTTAATGTTTACTACTTGAACAGATTATACATTTACATGTTCAAAAATCAAAAAGTATAAAAAGGTATAGAATGGAGTGTCTCCCTTCTACCTCTGTTCCTCTTCCATAGAAAGTGAAATTATCTTTCTTTACATTTTTCCAGACATACTGGAATATAATATATATTCTTTATTCTTTTTACATGCATGTAGAGTGCCAAAATAGTTCTACACCATGCTTATTTTTTCAAGTCGTCAATACACCTTAGAGAACTTTCTGACACATTCTTACTAACACACTCTTTTTTTATGGCCGTAGAGTATTTCACAGCATAAATGTGCTATTTTTCCACAAAGATTTACCTAGTGTTTGAAAAGCACATAAATTTGTTTCCAATCTTTCTCTACTTATATTGCAATGAATAGTGTAGACATATCTCATTTTACGCATGTGCAGATACCTGTGGACCATCTATCTGCCTCCTTATATGAAAGAGAAAAAAAAAATGTTGAAGCTACTGTATTATTGGCTGGAGTACCAGTTATATTCCTTAAGAAACCACAGAATGATAACTGCTCTACCTTTGGTCATTTCTTCAGAGGGGATGGGTTGTGAGATTGTCTCATCTTCTCTTTTAGTTGAGCCAACAGTATTTGAACTTGTTCTGGGCCACACCAATGAGTCATTACCTGAGAGAGATGTTGGAAAAACCACATTAGGAACAACAATCTGTGAAAGGAGATAACCAACAGGAGAATCCAATAACTCACTGACTCACCCTGAGTCCTACTTGGTGTAATCTGGCAGCCAAGAAGCTCCACTTTCAAGGCTATCCTCTGGTGCCAGGTATGGGGGATAACGCGTATGTATCTGGCCACAATGGGAGGGATGAAGTTGTTCCGCACGGGATCCCGAAAATTAGAGTTGCCCTGAAACACCTGTAGAAACAAGTCACTTATACCAGAAGATTCTATTTGTTTCTATGTCTTTTTTTTTTTTTTTCTTTTTCTAGGGCCGCACTCGTGGCACATGGAGGTTCCCAGGCTAGGGGTCGAATCAGAGCTACAGCCGCCAGCCTATGCCACAGCCACAGCAACGGGGGATCTGAACCACGTCTGTGACCTACACCACAGCTCATGGCAACATCAGATCCTTAACCCACTGAGTGAGGCCAGGGATAGAACCTGAAACCTCATGGTTCCTAGTCGGGTTTGTTTCCGCTGCACCACAACAGGAACTCCTGTTTCTTTATCAACTCACTCATAGCTAGTTACATGAGATCAAAGCCAGGATTCTATGTCTGTTGCATTTTTATAGACATGCTTGACATTGAAGATACAAGGCTTTGCCATCAAAGGCTAAGTAATCTGACATGGTGCTATGCCTGTTTTCTGGAAACACACTGATGGAAATATTTGAAGGCCCATTCTCCTACTCAGTTCCTTCTTCTAGAGTATTTCTTACCTTTTCTTCATTATTCCCAATTCCTTTGTAAGTCTTCCACTTGGAGTCATTGTCTTTGAAGTTCATTACAAAACTCTTTACGTAAAAGTTGAAATTTGATTGTGTGGATCCTGTGGTCCTAATTCCTTGTAAGAAATTATTATTTATGAGTTAGTCTATATCTACAACATGCATTATAACTGCAGGTTGCTTTTCCTTCCCCCCCCTCATTTGAAGTGTCAAATCATTTTACAGGCCTACTTTTCTTATTTCTTTTTGTCTTTTTGGGGCCGCACCTGCACGTGGAAGTTCCCAGGCTAGGGGTTGAATTGGAGCTGTAGCTGCCGCCCTACACCACAGCCACAGCAACATGGGATCCAAGCCTCGTCTGTGAACTACACCACAGCTCATGGCAACCCTGGATCCTTAACCCACTGAGCAAAGCCAGGGATCAAATCCACATACTCTTGAATACTAGTTGGGTTTGTTACCGTTATGTCACTAAGGGAACTCCCAGGCCTACTTATCTGCATTTAGAAACCTGATCACAGATGATCACTGACAATAGACCATAAAAAAGTTTCAGCACAGAGACATCAACTCTCTAATCCACACTCCATTTTTACACTCTGCACATAGGTTCTTCCCACAGAGACAATGTGAAGAGTCGTTACTTTGTATTTATTTATTTTGCTTTTTAGGGCTGCACCCGAGGCATATGGAGGTTCCCAGGCTAGGGGTTGAATTAGAGCTACAGCTGCTGGCCTATGCCACAGCCATAGCCACGCCAGATCCGAGCCACATCTGCAATCTACACCACGGCTCAGGGCAATGCCAGATCCTTAACGCATTGAGTGAGGCCAGGGATAGAACCCACAACCTCATAGTTCCTAGTCAGATTCATTTCCACTGCACCACAATGGGAACTCTGATTTGCTACTTTTTAAAAAGACATAGAGAACTTTGAGGAGGGACACTTATGCAAATTCCAGATATAATTTCAATTGCAAGTCATCTTGTTTTGTGAAACTGCACTGGTGTCAGTACCTGTTATTTTCTTTCTCTCTCCCAAATCTATCCTCAGCCACTCTCGCTGTTTGTGATTCTTGCTCCGGTCCCCTGAAGCCCACGACGGGCCTTGGTCCTGAAGTCGAGCTTGGCCAGGAGACCAACGAACCTGATCTCCAGTCTCATTGATCCACTCCCAAGAAGAAGAAGCTCTGATTTGTCTCTCAGGTTCCAAACTCAAGGATGTGCTACAACCTTAAAAAAAAAAAAAAAAAAAAGGCAGGAAGATATTTCAGTTACAGACACAAGAGGAAAGCAAAAAAAAAAAAAAGTACCCCATTTCACCTAGAATTATTCAATTGATTTACTTCCCATTCTGCTATTGAATTGACTGTTTAATTACTAGTTTTTTAATGCTCCAGACTTGAATTTGACTCTGTAGTACTGTGCTGTTTTGAAATTGTTGCTGTTTTTCTTAATGGGCCTTATATCCCCTACAAGTGACATCTCTTTGTCCCACTAGATTTTCCTTTCTGACCTTCTAAAGTCACCCTGATCTCAACAAAGTAACAGGTGTCTTAAAGGTTGAAAATGCTAAAGTTCTTCTCACTTGGTGCAAGGAGGACTCCACTCTGTACCCTTGAAGAGCAGGTATGTCAGGTGTGCTGACGATCAGTAAATGGTACGCAACCTCCCCCCTGGGAGGTTAACTACACCAAGTCCAAGACAGTGTGGAGGGAGCAGATAAAGGCTGGTCCTCTTCCTGGGCAAAGAAGACAAGTTCGTCTTGGGTTCTTGAAATATATCCTTTTATGTGAAGGAGAATACTTACACAGAATATATTCCATGATGGAGGGACTAAAAAGTGTTTATATATCTGTTTTCAGTAACTTCATCCCAGATGCGCAACAAATCCAATGGCACTATTTAAAAGCTTTATTCTGTTAAAATCTAACATAAAGGAACCTATCTTAAAATAAATGTCATTTCAAATTGTTATTCTTTTTGGCCAAAGCTTGAGAGAGATAATAAGGAAAAAATATCTTCTGCTTAATGCTAATTGGGTTTACTGTCTTACGTATTTTTAAGTCACAGCATACTTGGTGCTTTGTGACCTGAGGGAAAAAGCAAAACTAATCCTTATAGAATTTAACTATATCATCTGAGGGGTATGAAAGTGTAAACTACCCCTGAAGATCTTAAACTATCAAATTCTTAAGGAAAGCATGATCCTTACCATTGGAGGTAAACAGAAATCGCTTGTCTGACAGGGAACCACTGGAATAATAAACACAAAGATGAGGAGGTGAGTTGCTTGACTGGATCTTAATGACTGGTACAGTGCTACAGCATGGGGCTCAGAGCTGTCCCACATCTCATGTGGTCCTGTGGCACCTGGCAAGACTACTGTTACCGTCTCTGCCTTTGGTATTTCATAGACCAAGAAACTGGGGCCCATCAAAGGTAAGCAACTTCCCTAAATTCATACAGGTGACAAGTGGCCAGGATTCTTGAGACACTTCTTTCGAATCACAGTCTTGTGCTGTCTCCATCATGCCACACTCTAGTAGGAAGGAACAGGCACACATGCAGTCTCTCAGACAGCCTTAAATCCCAATGCATACGTGGTGACCAAGCCAGAGGGTGACTGCCCTGAATACTCCCTCTGCTGTGGCAGTCACCCCTACACTGCCCCACTCACTGTCAACAGTCAAGGGCCACAGACAGACATGAAGATGCCTGATCACTTTTAGAAGAATGAGCCTGATATTTGCTAGCTGCCTTCTTTATAGATTTTTCCACTCCTTCCATCCCAGCTGCATGGCTCTAAGGACAGCCTCAGCCTGGTCTCTCTCTATTTCCAGCCACGCTCCCACCTACTGCAGCGATGACACCAAGGCATGAATCAGCTCCTGCTTCTGGATGAAAAGGTGCAGCTAGAGAAAACTCAGAGCACCGCACTGACCGGTCCCTGAGCTGGGCCCTCACTGCTGCAAGACAGTCCTGCTTGTGTCTGGCATTGACCCTCAGGCCTCTGGACCCTCTTGTTCTACAGCCTGCACTACTCTTCTGGGCGAACTTAGCAAATCAGCCTTGTTCTGCAGTTGTCTCCTTCTGCGGAGAAGAGATTCCTAAGGCCTAAGAAAATCACATTACCTTTGTGTAAATCCCTCACCAACTCAATGGTATAACAATACATATCATGAATATAAAACTTGGAATTATCAGGAGTTCCCTGGTGGCTCAGCAGGTTAAGTGTTCAGCGTTGTCACTACTGCGGCTCTGGTCACTGCTGTGGAGTAGGTTCAATCCCTGCCCCGGGAAATTCCACATGCCATAGGAACAGCCAAAAAACAAAACAAAAGAAACTTGGAATTCTCAAGATTAATCTTATGTGCAATCATACTTACTGTATTAGATACTAGAGGAAAACCAAAAAAAGAAAGAAAGAAAAAAAAAGGTAGATGTCACTGTTATGTTTAATTATTTTATAATCTAAAAGGATGGCTTTCTATTTTAAATGTTTACCTCTGAATTACAGTGACAATAATGAACAGAGTACCAAAATGTAAAATCCACAGAGAACCCAAAAATAGTCTGGACAGGAATATAAGCACCTTCACATCAAAGGTTTTGTTATTTGTTTTTTTAAGTAACAGGGTTTGGGTTTTTTTTTTTTTTTTTTTCATATTCTTGGTCTGCTCTCAGGAAGAGACTTCCTAAGCCCTGATTTTCCACAGAAAGGTCCTATTATCGTCTGTGCTGAATATAATGTAGGCATCAATCATTTCTCACATGAGAAAACTCAGGCTTACTTGGGTCAAGGGACTCTTTGGTTCACAGTTAGGGGCCAAGACAGGCTGAGGACTCAGCTCTCCTATCTTTTAAAGAAAGGAGAACCTTGTTGCAATTTATATTTACCTTTCTGTTAAGATTTGTTTAGAGCGTTTCTTCAATTTTTCTATTTTCTCTAATGTTCCTGCATTAAGTATTACCCTTGAAGTTTGGCCCAGATAAGCTCCCAAAATTCTCCTGCAACCCTGATTGCCTAAACATGCTCCCACTGCCATGAAACATTAAATAAAACATTTATCTTGTTCTTGGTGAGAAAAAGAAGTTATGGAAAGAAGGTGAGCTTTGGAGTTAACCCTGAGAAGACGATGCTAGGGAAGGGTCTGCTTCTAAGATCCCTCTGCCTGGCTTCCCTCTATTATCAGCTGGAAGAGGTCTTTCCATTTCACCAACTAAACAAATTGAATACAACCACCTAGAGAATGCTACAGGTAAATAAGCTTCCTCTTCCTTCTAAAAATGGAAACATCCTGGGCAGAATGGGGTTCTGAGGCCTTCACACATCAGGGTGGATGAATTCAACCAGATTCCAGGAATTGCCAGCCTTCCCAGAGGGCTGTAGCAGCCATCGTGAAGGATCTGATGTAAACACAAGGAAAAGCCTTCCCTACAGATGGTCTGAGCCATCATCCTCTGTGTGAGGTCAGTTGCTTTTCCTGATTCCATTCTCGTCTCCTCAAACCAAGGAAGTGACCTGACCCAGGATGAGTCCCAGAAGAACCGAGATATTTACTTTAGGGACCCCTTCTTCCTCAGCTGCAATGCTTCCTTCTGTTTCCTCCTGAACGCCAAACAACTGTGTGTGGGAACAGAAGTTCAGTGACCGCATGTACTGTGCTTCCCCAAGAGCAAAACAGCCGGGATCAAAACAACTGCTCCCTGAAGATCTGGGAATGGAGATGAGTGGAAGAACCTGTATAAGCACTGCGCTTACTCTTCTCTGCTCAGCACAAAAAGACAGTGCAAAACCACCGCCAGAAGGAGAAGGGACTCTGATTACAATCCTGGGCTTTCTGTCTACTCCCACCCAAGCAAAGACAGGATGATTTGTTCAAATAACTACATGGAATGTGGAGCAAAACTTTTCCTAATTCATTAATGGCTTAGATTTCTGGACTCTTTTGTGTCAAAGTTTAATATCAATTCATATAAAGTGACTTCATGAAGTATTAAGTCCAACTGCTGTAGAGGAAGTAATTGAGAACATTAATTCAAGTTTAAGTCTCTTCTTCAAAAGCAGAATAAAATCCAAGTAGTACAAGTCAAACTTTTTACTCTCTCATATACAGACGAGCATTCAAATGAAGCACTCAAATACAAACATAAGCAAGAGATGCCAAAAAAAACAGATTGAAAGCCAAAGGCCAGTTCTTTGGTCCTATTTGGAGACAGAAGCACCCATCAAATTGAGGCCTCAGCTTAATACCTTCCTGAAATAGCACCACAGTATCAATAGAACCAACCAATAAAAAACATAAAAAGAAACAGATTCTCAAAGTCAACATCAAGCAGATATTTAAAGTTTACTGGGCATGAGCAATCACTTTTACTATAAATTAGAATATAAATTTTAATGCCCCAAAGAGTTTGAGGCAAATACAAAAGGAAAAAAAATGTATATACATATGTGCGTGCATATGCATAAAAGCATGTGTACGTAAATTGTATTCATGTACATGGTATACATGTGTGTGAATACATGTGCGTACACAGTCAGCCATATCCAGATTCTGCATCCCGAGATTCAATCCACCATGGAGTGAAAATATTTAGGGGAAAAAAAATAAAAATGGAAAGTCCACAAAGCAAAATTGGAATTTGTGGCATGCTGGCAATAATTCATACCATATTTACATTGTGCTTACAACTATTTCCATATCATTTACATTGTATTAGGTATTATAAGTAATCTAGGAATGATTTAAAATATACAGAAGGGGAGTTCCCACCATGGCGCAGCAGAAATGAATCCGACCAGGAACCATGAGGTTGCAGGTTCGATCCCTGGCGTCGCTCAGTGGGTTAAGGATCTGGAGTTGCCGTGAGCTGTGGTGTACATCACAGACATGGCTCGGATCCCTTGTTGGCTGTGGCATAGGCTGGGAGCTGTAGCTAGCTCTGATTAGACCCCTAGCCTGGGAACCTCCATATGCTGCAGGTGCAGCCCAAAAAAAACAAAAACAAACAAAAATAATAAAAAATATACAGAAGGATGTGCATAGTTTTGTGTAAATCTTATGCCATTTTATATAAGAGACTTGAGCATCCATGGATTTTGGTTTCCACAGGGGTCCTGGCACCAATCCCCCTAAGGCACCAATCACACAGTAGCATTGTTCCCTGACTAGGTGTCCATTCATTCCAAAGGCAGTGTCCCTCTGGACCAGTCCAAGCTGCCCGCTTACATGGGTGGACACCTAGATGCCTGCAGTTAGTTCTAATAGCTCTAGTTTTCCACTCAGGCTGAGGAAATCTGAAAGCACTAAGAGCTGAGGTTGAAGTTGTTAAAAGCAATCAACATACTTTTTTCTTATGAAGGTAAAAGATCCGAGGATAATACCAAACAGAGAAGTGAACGAAAGCCTTTTTTCTTTTTTTCCAACTTCCCAACTATTATTCATCCTTAGGAGATTGTCTCTGGGGATCCGCTGGAGGGTGTTCAGCCCTGCTTGGGTCTATTTCAGTCCCTCATCTCCTTCAGTATCTTCGGTTATATCGGAGATAATCAGTAATTTATAGACACTGGAGACACTAGAGAGGACTAAGCCCTTCTTCCCTCCCACTGAAGCACCTGAGAGTAGAAAGCCCCTCTACCCGGACTTCAGAGGTGGACCATTTTAACTTACTTGGCAGCATAACAGTGAGCTTTTCAATGGCTACATTTCTCTTCCACAATGACACCATAAATGCTGCTGTAAGCACTGGCATATCTTTCTCAGCTGACGAGCCCTTGGTATCACAAGCCTGCAGTCTTTTCACAATTGTGAACTGCTTAATTATGCCTGTGGGGTTACCTTCCACTCAGAACAAGAGGCGCCGTACTTACTCCCTTGACAGCACACCATTGGCCAGGATTCCTTCATATCGACTTAACCCTTTGCGCAGGAGCACGCTGATCTGACCACCCAGTTCATCGGCAATTATTCCCGCATGGATGGCGGCTTTGCACAATAAAGAGGTCTGAAACACAGTAACATCATCACTTATAAAGACTCAGCGATGCATCCAAAATATAGTGGGAGTTTTCCATTTTGCTACAACTTGTGGTCAGCATGCCTATTTGACCCATGACATGCTAAGTTATAATTCAGGGAAGTAAACAGTATAAAGGGATGGAAAAAATTCTTAGATGACTATTTCAGAATGACATCAGAGTCGCCATATTTATGCTAACTTGGGAAACTTTCCACTAGGTAGGAAAGAAAGGCAGTAATTTACAGCATTCGAGGCTCCCCAGTGAATATCACTGTCTGGTGGCCCTACTTGTGTAGTCACCTCCCACACCGACTCTGAGCTGGGTCACACGGCTTGCTTTGTTCTGCTGCAGGTAACATGGCCCCATCAACTGTCACACATGTCAGTGGGGCCACTGTAGATTCCGGCCCCAGATGATTTGCCACGTGACAGCACCAGCAAGAACGATTCCAGGCAAAGAAAGCTTCAGAACCAACCAGCCCAAATTGCTGACCCACAAATGCATCAGCAAAATGGCTGTCACTTTAAGCCTAAGTTTTGGGGGTGACTTGTGAAGCAAGAGTAAGTAACTGATCCGTTTCTTACATTTGCTTTACTAAATATACATCCTGAGGATCATCTGAGATGGTGAACCTTCCATACCACAGCTTCATTTTAAAATTAAAAGATTTAACAAGGCATCGAAACCGAGATGGTGGTGTCAGCCACAGGACAGTCAATGGAACAGAAAACTTTCTGAAGTTCTCAGAGCAATGATGAGCAGCCCAGAGCCCACAGCCTCCCTCTCATTCTTGAATCTTCTCTGAGAGGGTCAAACAGCTGGCACCTGCTCAGACCCCCAAGGCTGCTGGCTGGTGTGACAAATGTGGCAGGGGCACCTGGCTGGCTCTGATTAGCAGGAAGGATGGAACTTTTCCACATGGCACTCAGGTCTGTAGGGGCCTGTGTGGGAGGGTGATTAGGCTGTTGGCCCAGGACTGAGGGGCCACGAGGGATCTTTTCTTAAATAAACTTTAACACTGACCCACTTCTCTGCAATGCTAAGGTGGAAAAGAGACAAGAAGCTCATGAAATTGTATCTCAGTAACTGAACTAGGGAGTTTCTCTTTGTGTTAACGACAACACTGTTTATCTCACTGCAGTGGAAAATTTCTATTAGATTTAGGTTACAATATTAAGAGGATCGATGAGACCAACTGTATTTTGCAACTAATGTTGCAATAAAACTGAGAACTTTTGTCATCTTTAATTTAGAGAGCTCCTATTTCCCCAACTAGAATAGATTTGGCAAAGTGAGCCAGTTTTGCCATGACTGCTATCATAGCAAAGAAGCGGGGGGCATTTCATGAGAGAAGAAATATGAGAATGCTGAAACAGGTGCAGATACCATCCTTCCTGATTTTGGAAAAAAACAAAAAGAAGAATAAGAAGAAGAGAGAGATGGTACTTTTTAAATTAAATAGGCAGCTTGCATTTTCAATTTTTTTCTGAATTTTCTTATTACTGTTCTAGACTTTTTGGGTGGGGAAAAAAAAATGGAGGAGCTAACTATAACGGGAACATCCTGAATTTAAATTAAGCCAGCGCACCACCCTGGCTCTGCCCCTAACTCTGCTACGTGGGCTTGAGTCATCTCACTACTCTGGACTGAGCTTCCCAATTCATCTGGACCATGAAAAGTCTGGACTGGGTGATGCAAAAAAGCAAACTGGTCCAGTGGTTGGCTGGGCAGCAATTCTTGCCATCCCTGGGGTCACCTGGCTTCCTTGGCAGCCATTCTGAGGAGGGGACGGTCTTCCCGCTTGGAGCCCTGCCCTGTGTAGAGCTCTCACTGGACTTAGCTTGTTCTAGGACCTCCTTGGTTACGAGAGGACAGGTTCATAGGCCAACAAGAAATAGGACATGCTGGCACCACTGGCCAACAAATATCCTTATTTCCCACAGTCCCTGGCATTTGGGAAACTCCATGGTCTGTGCCCAATTTGTGGAATTTATTTCATTGCATTGTTGCATATTAAATTAATACAATTCATACAATTTTCATAATATTAAATGCAGGCCATAGCATACATCTCCAGATTTATCATAGTATTATGATCAAATTATCAGCCCTTTTCCGGGTTATTTCCTTAAAAAAAAAAAAAATCACTCTCTCACCCACTAACTTAATAAGAATGATGTTTTCTAAAGTTGGGGCTTTTTTGGTAACAATTTAAAAAATTCGCATTCATTATACCTGATTTTTTAAAAAGTTCCTTTTGAATCACAGATTCATACTTTATTTTCTAGCTATTTTGAGGTTTACGCCTCCCTGAAATGTAAATGTAGGAGAGCCACATCACAGGCCTGTGTTAACTACTGATTGCCTCAAACAAATAATTTAAATGTAATTCTTCAGGAAAGGGAATGCAATAGACAGCTAAGGAAAACAGGCCAAGACTCATGAATCTGTATGTTGATGAAATTAAACATCTCTGAAGTTAACTGAGCCACAAAAGATGACCAAACAGATCAGCATGAGAAGACTTAACTCTCAAAGCAAACAAATCATCTCAGAATTGGAGCATTTTCTTAAGGCTTCCTTTAGGAAAAATCAGCCGGTACTAAAAAGTACTGACAAAGTATTAAAATAAAACGTAATGAAAAAGTAAACTTTTTTTTTTCTTTTCTTTTTAGGGCCACAGGTGCAGCATCTGGAAGTTCCCAGGCTAGGGGTTGAATTAGAACTACAGCTGCTGGCTTACGCCACAACCACAGCCCCAGCAATGCCAGATCTGAGCCACATCACAGGTCACGGCAACCCAGTGAGCCAGGCCAGGGGTAGAACCTGCATTCTCATGATACTAGTTGGGTTCTTAACCCGCTAAGCCACAACAGGAACTCCTAAAAGTAAACATTTTAGATTGACTTTAATATAACATGAAGAAAGCACATGTTTGAAATGCTGGTGGAATGATGGTCATATGTTAAATTATAAAAATATATTCATTCTAGCCTATGAACTGTTTCAGTGTTGCTAGTCTTCGTATGATGAAAACATCTGCTTTAGAAATGTAATATACCTTCATTACAGACATTTTGGAAAATATGACAAAAATTAATTCGCATTTTATTATGATATTAATATTGTCATCAGTCAGAGACAACCGCTCACCAGCGTAACGTATCTGCCTCTGGCTTTGTGGGTGTAAGCAATAGATGGGTTTCTCCCCTCCTCTTCCCAAACGAGGAGCACACAGTCTGTACTGTCTGCCTTTAATTTACAATAGTGCTTGAACATTTTGGGGGAATGGAGAATTACTGAAATGAATTAGTTAAGGGATGTGTTCCACTTAAAAGCAGATGGTACAGTCAGCAGGCTTGGAGAAGGTACCAAGAGAAAAACTGTTCTGGGGGCTTTTTATGTCTGGTTTCCAGGTGAGGCAGAGCTTAAAGGAAAGCTCCTATTCTTAACTGGCATGGTTAGCACACCATATGATGCCTTAATTCATCAAGCAAGGAGGCAGAATCATAGAATCTTCAGAATTCTGAAAGACCATTAAATTTTCTGCAGACACCTCCTGAAAGAACCCCCCCCCCCTTCTCCACCCCCAGCACCTCCTCACATGCATCCAGGCCACCCCAACAAAAGGCTGTAACCTCCTCATTTGATACTTTCAGTGCTTGGGGCCTCACTGTCTCTCGAGACATCCTATCCCATTTTGCACTGTTGAGTTATTCCTCATACGTCATGGAAACTGGCCTCCCTGTAACTTTCATCCACCAATCCTAGTTCTGCCTTTTGAAACCACACAGAATGAACCAATTCTTTTTCTCTAATTGCTCTTTAATTCATCACACTTCTTCCCTGTTAGTAACTTGCTTTCCAGATTCAATCATCCTAACCTAGAGGATATGAGGAGGTGCTTGGGTTTTGCAAAGAACCTTCCAGAAAAGACTGGCTACAACAGAACATACTTCTGAAGATGAAGGCACTCTGGAGGAGAGACTCTATAAGATAACACCCTGATCTCTGCCTCCTGTGTAATCCCCCCAGCTGTGAGTGGGTACTGAGGCTTTCTCGTAACTGTCAGAAAATGGCAAAGGTCACAGGACACCAATCCCATAATAACATTACATAAGATTGTTACCTGTCTTGCCAGGAGACACCCTTGATAGGAATTCTCTGACTGGTTTTGGTTGGGAAGGTCCACAGCCCAGGGAGCTGAGGACAGCCTCCAACCAAAATCCAGGAAGAAACTGATGTCCTCCATCCAACAATCCATCAGTAAATGAAGGCAAGCAACACCATGTGAGCTTAGAAGCAAATATTGTCCCAGTTGAGCCTCAGATGAAACTACAGCCCCACTGACACCCTTGTGTCACCTCGGATGCACCCTTGTGAGTTTCCTTGAAGCAGAGAACTCAGCTAAGTCATGCTCAAACTCCTGACCCACAGAACAGGAGAGATAATACATGTGTAGTTTTAAGCTTCTAAGCTTTAGTAATAGTTATGTAGCAGTAGAGATCTAATATACCCACGATAACAACATCTACAAAAAAGACACTAATCAGACTTCTTTGAAGAGATTTGTTTTCAAAATACAACTTTTCCCTCCAGGTAAACTCATTTCAAAAGCATATGGTATAAAATCAGTTAGTGTGTCAAATAGGAAACCTGTTTGCTAGCACTTCCAGATCATGTGCTCAGATGTACCACATAGGAAACCGTTTACCTGTCACCCTGAAAAAGATAGCTCTGTCAAGTGGAGGCAAGAGAAACAAATAAAGAAACCATGCTATTTCTCTTATCCACATAATTCTTAAGTTCCTTATACTGGACAGGAAAATAAAAAATTAAAACTTTAGGGAGTTCCTGTTGTGGCTCAGCAGGTTAAGAATCTAGTATTGGAGTTTCCATCATGGTTCAGCAGAAAACAAATGTGACTAGTATCCATGAGGATGCAGGTTCTATACCTGGCTTCGCTCAGTGGGTTAAGGATCTGGTGTTGCCATGAGCTGTGGTGTAGGTTGCAGACTCAGCTTGGATCTGGCGTTGCTGTGGCTGTGGTGTAGGCCAGCAGCTGCAGCTCCAATTCAACCCCTAGCCTGGGAACTTCCATACGCCACAGGTGCGCCCTAAAAAGAAACAACAGCAACAACAACAAAAAATAAATTAAAATTGTATATTGCTAGGGGGAAACAGTACACCTCAACTTTTTATTTCTTTTAGTTAATTTCCTGAAGTCCTTTAGGACTTCAGCCTATGCCAATATATTTTCAAACAGAAGTGGTATAAATCATTTTAAGGTTCAAACAGTTTAGAGGCCAAAAAATGTCCTCTGTCAATTTTATAAACAAAGACAACACATGAAAAAAGAAACAAATCACAAAAGCTGCTGCTCTCAGAGTCCGGATGTGCTAAAAGTAAAATTAAAGCCAAGTTTTTTTTCCTCCTGCTGGAGATAAATGATCAGTCTCCTAGAACATGCATGTTTTCCCCACACAAAGGCATGTGTCACTAACTCTTAAAAAATTCCATCACTATAGAGATTTTCACATTTCTAATCACTCAAACCCCATCCCATAAGCTATAAACCCAAGGGTTTTTTTATTTTGTTTTGTTTTTGAATTTTACTTTTTCGGTCACACGTGTGGCATATGGAAGTTCCCAGGCTAGGGATCTAATCCAAGCCCCAAGTGCAGCAACACCAGTTCCTTAACCCACTACACAGGGCCAGGGTTCAAACCTGTGCCTTCAGCAGCAACTTGAGCCATTGTAGAGACAACACCAGATCCTTAATTTGCTGCATCACAGTGGGAACTCCTAAATCCAACTATTTTCAATAAGAATATAAATGTTTAAAAATCAGATATCAGATTTCCAAGATAGAAATCTGTAAACAGGAAGAAATGAAGGATTGCGCACCTGGATATATATAAGACATACACTTTAGAAAAATGATTTCTTGTGATTTTACTTTTTCTACGTTTTCTAGGAACAACTTATATCATCCAGAGAGTCTCGACAAGCATAAGAAACCAGCATGCAAGGATGGAGGGGAGTAATACATAAGGGCAGGGCAAATGCTTCACTGCTTCCAAAAACAACACTGCTCTTCTGTGACGTAGAATGTTCACCTCCTTGGCTGTGTTACATGAATCAACTGGCGCATTAAAATAAAGAAATAAACCATGACAAAAGATGATCTCATAAAAATTAGACGGAATTATACCTTAGGCTATAATAAAGGGTCCGGCTACCATTTTAACGTATAGTATGCTTAACTGGAAATGCTAAAAATAGGAATGAAGGCATGAATTACCTTGGTTTTTATACTTATTTTCAGAAAAGAGAATTGTACATCTATCCACAAAGTTTTACATGTTATTGGACTTTGCTTTGTAGAGAACTTCAAGCAACAAACGCTCTAATTTCCTCCCTGCCATACAATTACCCTCAATTACTTACATCTCTATATCCATCCACCACATTTCCAGAAATATCTCCTGCTATGTCTCTACAACCAGCTGGGCAGAACTTGCTAGAAAAAAAATAAAGAGGTTATATTTTGTTAAGTTGTACTTAAATTTAAAAGCATTAAATTAAACTTAAAGGTATTTTCTCTCCTCTATACAAATGCAGGATCATCTTGCTTTAATGACAAATCAGAAACCTGATTTGTGAAAACATAGGTTAATCTATGTCGGGTTTCATTATAAACTCTATTAAACAATGAGTTTCCCTAAAGCATCTTAATTGATTTTAAGATGTCCAAGAAATGTTTTTAAGAAAAAAAAGTTTCTAAAAACTATAAATACAGCACAATCCTGTCTTTATAAAAAGAAATGTTTAAATAACATCTTATGTTTTCTATGGATAAAAAGAAAACAAGGAAGAGTATCTCTGGATTCTCTCCAAACATAGGATTTTGAGGAACTTTTTTTTTTTTTTAGGTATATGGAGGTTCCTAGGCTAGGGGCTGAATCGGAGCTGTAGCTGCCGGCCTATGCCACAGCCACAGCAACACCAGATCCAAGCCTCATCTGTGACCTACATCACAGCTCCCGGCAACACCGGATCCTTAACCCACTGAGCAAGGCCAGGGATTGAACCTGCATCCTCATGAATGTTAGTCAGATTCGTTTCCCGCTGAACCACAAGGGGAACTCCAAGGAAGTTTTTTCTTTCTTTTTTTTTTTTGTCTTTTCTAGGGCCACACACATGGCATATGGAGGTTCCCAGGCTAGGGGCTGAATCGGAGCTATAGCTGCTGGCCTACACCACAGCCACAGCAACTCGGGATCTGAGCTGCATCTGCAACCTACACCACAGCTCACAGCAACGCTGGATCCTTAACTCAGTGAGCGAGGCCAGGGATCGAACCTGCAACCTCATGGTTCCTAGTTGGATTTGTTAATCACTGAGCCACCACGGGAACTCCAGGAACTTTTATTTTCTATGTTAACTCTGTGAGTTCGGATTCATGCTACTAGCATTATCCAGTTGGACCAAATGGAAGCCATACATGTACATTTAAATACTCTAGTAGCTATATTAAAAAATTCAAAAGAAATAGGCTAAATTAATATTAATACATTCTATTTAACCCAACAGAGTCAAATTTTATCCTTTTCACATGTAATGAACAGAAAAATTATCATGATATTTCCAGCCTTATTTTAATAATGTCTTCAAAATCTACAGTATATTTTATACTTATAGCACATCTCAATCTGAATTAGCCAAGTTTAAATGCCTGATAGCCACACATGGCTAGTCTTGGATAGTGAAGTCTACATTAGTTATAAATTACTTTTGCAATCAGAAAAACAAGGTATATTTTTTCGGCTTTATTGGGGATACAACTGACAAAATTATAAAACATTTAAAGTGTACATGATGATTTATGTATACATTGTGAAAGAACTCCCATCTAGTTAATCAACACAGTTATCACCTCATACACACACACACATATTTGGCGAGAACACAAGTTCTCTCGTAGCAAATTTCAGTTACACAACATGGTGTTATCAGCTATAGTCACCATGTTATACGTTAAATCCTCAGATCTTATTCACGCTACAGCTGAAGAAAGGTTTATACCCTTTTAACAACCTCTCCCTATTTCCCCAAACCCTTGGCAACTACTTCCTTACCTTCTGTTTCCAAGAGTCTGACTAATAGAGGTATATTCATAATTAGAATTTCATTTACTTAAGAGTCATTTTTCAAGAAACTTTCAGAAACATGTCACAGCGTACACATGGTTGAAGGGGCTAATGGAGGGGTGACTCAGGCTCTGTTACTACTTAACTAGCTGTCTGACCCTGTATATTGCATATAACCCCCCTTAAATTCAGTTTCCTCCTCTGTAGTTCCCTCAAGTGTCAACATATCAATAGGCTACGAGAGACAGCTATACATCTACAAAAACCATTCAACAGGAAACTCAAAATTTTATACGAACATGGACAGCTTTGAAAGTGGATGCCATATGCCCTTGTTTCTATATCTACCATGTTACAATAATGTTTACTTGGTTTGTTCAAGAAGAATGTATCAGCCCCAGCAGATTCCAAAATAGCAGTTGCTTTTATTTCATTTCCTCTCAGTTTCCTCCTGCTGACTTAGCACATCAGATGTGTAACAACATCTAATTATCAAAACTACCCAAATAAGTGGTTCATATAATTCCGCCCCACTGACCTACTGGAGTCCAGCACTGCCATAATAATCAAGGAATTAAGAAATGGAAATAACTGAAATGCTGCTACAGGTTTGCAGTTCCTTAATCTAACCCTCAGACCCAGATATATTTCAAAATTCAGAATTTTTTGGATTTTAGAAAAGTAAAACAATGCCAATGATGTATATGATGTTAGACTCCAGTGAGGTCTGCAAATATTAATGAAGACATTAATACCTTGGAGTTCCTGTTGTGACTCAGCAGAAACAAACCTAACTAGTATCCATGAGGATGTGGGTTCAATCCCCAGCCCCGCTCAGTGGGTTAAGGATCCAGCATTGCCATGAGCTGTGGTGTAGGTCACAGATGAGGCTTGGATCCATCCTGTGTTGCTGTGGCTAAAGTATAGGCCTGCAGCTGTAGCTCCGATTTGACCCCTAGCCTGGGAACTTCCATATCCCGCATTTGCAGCCCTAAAAAATAATAAAAAAAAATAAATTAAGATCTCTGTATCAAATCATGGATAGTCATAGTAAGTCAAATACATAAAGACAAAATCACTTCATGTTTAATTTAGTCCAATTTTGCTGTCAAATGAATTTATGGTCACATTAATCAGATACTGCCACCAAGTGAGTTATAAAAATCTTTCGGCTTTTGAAGTGTTCTACATTTCACAATTATGGGTAAAGGATTATGGCCCTGTACTAGTCAGTCATCTTGCCTCACCTTTAATTAAGCACTACATGGTTGGGCCACAGCTTAGATGATCAGGCACCACAGCTGTAGGTGAATATATTCCTTTCTCGAAGAGGACAGACAATGACTATTGATGCCCAGAGGCCCTGTCACCATTGGCACTGTCCACATATGGCTGGAAAGAAAATCTTGGTGAATGTCTATATTGATGAATAGCAACTTTAAAGGCAATGTTTAATCATTGATCATTTTTATTTTATTTTTCTCAACTAGACTTTATGTTCTAGTAAACACTAGAATTGATTCTGCATATAAAATAATCTCATTTAATAGAATGTCAGATGGTTAGGACCATGGGCTCCTGAGCTCGACTTTTAGGGTATACTTGTTTATTGTGTAGCCCTAAGCAAGTTACTTAATTGCTTTGTGCCTCTGTTTTCAGGACAAAACAGAACCTGCCTTGTTGGCATACTGGAACATTCGTATGAGCTATCTATACACGAAATCTGGAAGAGCTGTACCTCGAGCTAAGAAAACACTCTAAGGTGTTAGATTTGTTGACAATGACCTCTAGACCAGTGGTTCTCAACTGGGAGTGATTTCTGCCCACCAGGAGACATTTATCACAACTGGCACAAAGAGTATATAACCAGGGATGCTGCAAAACATCCACAGTGCACAGAACAGCTCTTCACAACAACAAAATCATCCAATCCAAAACATCAATGGTGCCAAGGCTGAGAAATCCCCCTCTAGGCTCTTTAACTTTAGACATGAGAAAGTGGACATCAAAGAGATTCAGTAATATTTCCAGTTAGAGTAAAGGTAGAATGAAAAATTTCATCTCCTATTCTCAGTAGGCTTCTTTTTTGTAAGAAAAAAATGAACCCCCTCCAGAACTACCAAGTCCCTCCCAAGACTGGCCAGGTTAAAAAAAAAAAAAAATGCACTCTGGACTCTATTTGGCTCACTGGTACTAAATTAGAACTCAGGGGTCAAGCAAACTATGACCATGGGCCAAATCCGGACTGTGCTTTTTTCACAAATAAAGTTTTATTTGAACACAGCCACACTCATTCATTCACATACACACTGTCTGTGGCTGCTTTTGCATACAACAGCAACAGAAACTGTATGAACAGTTGCAAAAGAGACTGCACAGCCTGCAAAATCTGAAATATTTACCATTTGTCCTTTGGCAGAAAGTTTGCTAACCTTTGCTATATAAGAAATCAATTTAAACACCCCTAATTAGTTATAAAGGATTTTTTAGAAAATAAAATTAAGTCAAATAAAGTACTTTATCTGGTTTAATGCCAAGGAAAACAAAAAGTTCAGCAACCAATGAATGCAGCATAGCTTGGGCCCTGCATTTACCTGTATTCTGTCTTCAAATAATGGTTAGCTCGTTCCAAACACGTTATTAAATCTGTTATAAATAAAGATAATTGCAATTAGCAGACTAAATGGAAGTTAGGACACTCAGGCTTCATGATTTCTTTTAAAATAAAACAGTTTTAAAAAGCATTTATTCATTATCTAGTTATCTGAACTTCTCTGCTTAAAAATAAATAAAAGGAGTTCCCACATGGCTCAGTGGGTTAAGGATCTGGTGTTGCTACTATGGCTCTGGTTACAGCTATGGCATGGGTTTGATCCCTAGCCCTGGAATGTCCACATGTCATGGGCACAGCCAAAAAATAAAAATAAAAAATTAAATAAATCAAAACTGAGACACCCTCCCCAGGATTTCATCAGTTCCCTTCAATTTATTTTCTACCATCAATCATGGTTCTTCAGCATTTCTCCAGTGAACAATAACAGGATCCATTTCCAACAGAAAAGCCAACACTGGTCAGTTACTATTATTCGCTGCATAACCTACAAAGGTCATGTGTACAACCTCCCCTGGCAGGAGGAAAACAATTTCAGTAGCCCAGTGTAGTTCATAGAGAAGTTCAGGAACATTTAATTTAACAATTTACCCAGTGGCATCCGAGTAACCACAGAGCCAGATGTTCTGGGAGAAGAGCCTATGAGTTTTGATCAGTCAGGACTAAGGACTTAAATGGAAGATGATCCCTGGAGTAATTTATAGAACTGAATCCTCAGCAATGGAAACTCTAAGACACTGCGGATTTTGATGCTTTTAGATCGAACTAGCATAGTTTTCAAAATATTCCACATTTACTGCAGAATTTCTTTTTTTGCTTAATCCTGCCAATAGCTCTTAGGGAGCAACATATGCCGAGCACTGAGTTTACGGGGCCTGTTAGGATTGGTCAGATCTGATTGGCTGAGTGTGAAATGAATGTCATCCCCCCGCCAGAGTATTTCTGCTAGAAAGGACTGAGAGCAGAAACCCCGGGGCTCTCTGTGGCCCTGGGCAGATCCTGGGCTGCACAGAAGCTACTCTGGAGTACGAGGCCTGAATGGGAGGCTGCGCTTTCCTCTCTCATCAGTGTTCATGCTCCCCTTCTTTCCTGCTCGTGCACCAGCTGGATGGCTAGGGAACTCTGTGACAGTGACTTCATCCTCCTCATACTCCCATGCTCATGCAACCCCTAAGAAAGGGGTTGGGGGAGAGCTCCAGAGACCAGCCAGAACCTTAGAAGGGCCAGGAAGGTGGTCCCAAAGATACACGGACCAAGGTTTCTAGGAAAATGAGATCAAGCCTCTCCCACATAAGTCAGCTAATTAGTCCAACATGTGCTATAAACTATCCAGTTCAGACCTAACAGCTTATAAAGACACTGAGTTCCAGAGTTCCCGTCATGGCACAGTGGTTAATGAATCTGACTAGGAACCATGAGGCTGCAGGTTCGATCCCTGGCCTTGCTCAGTGGGTTAAGGATCCGGCATTGCGGTGAGCTGTGGTGTAAGTTGCAGATGCGGCTCGGATCCCGCATTGCTGTGGCTCTGGCGTAGACTGGCGGCTGCAGCCCCGATCTGACCGCTAGCCTGGGAACCTCCATATGTCGAGGGAGTGGCCCTAGAAAAGACAAAAATAAAAAAAAAAAGACACTGAGTTCCTCTCTTCCCTCACATCTTAATTCTGTATGAGGTCATAATTTTGTCCAGAGATAGTAGCAAGAGGAATTCCAAGACAGATCAAGGTTTACAGGTTATATGTTGGTTATTCTGCTATACCTGGATGGTCGCTGCTGGCATACGTTAGCAAAAAGCCCCGCCCAGAAATGTGGGATCCACTCTTAAAGCGAACAGTTACTTCATTGGTGTCCAGCAAAAGCTCTTTGGGAACAGTCATGCTTCCACAATATGGACCTAAAAACAAAGCACACTTGTGGCTCATTTCAAAATTTAGACCAGTACAAAGAATTGGCATAGGGCATTTTTTTCCCCTGGAGGTCAAATTTACCAGATGACACATACGTAAGATTATAATTTTGACCCAACTGAAATGTTGCATAATACTGAGACTGAGAAATTAGTGATTGATTGTAAACTTGATTATACAAACCAAGGCAGGGGAAGTGGCTAATTGTAGATAAACAGTGGGTTTATCTACAAACTGTGGACAGTCTGCTTTTGTAAAAAGATGACTCACACACAAAAATCAAATATATTAGGTAGCAAAGAAAGTGTAATCACCAAAGCGAGATTCTAGGGGCCTCCTAAATTTTCATCAAGTATGGTCTGAATGTTTGTGTCCCCACCAAATTCATATGTTGAAACCCTAATGCCCGAGGTGATGTTAGGAGGTAGGGCCTTTGGGAGGTGCTTAATTCGCAAGGGCAAAGCCCTCATGGATGGGATCAGTGCACTCATAAAGGAAGCCCTAGGGAGCTAGCTTGCCCGGTCCAGCATGTGTGGACACAGGGAGATGGCTAGGAAGCAGGAAGTGGGCTCTTACCAGCCACTACACCGTATCTGCCAGCACCATGATCTTGGACTTCCCAGTCTCCAGACTGTGAGAAATAAATGTCTGTTGTTCATAAGTTACCCAGTCTGTGATTTTTTTTTTGTTTGTTTTGTTTTGTTCTACCAGCCTGGAGAGACTGAGACAAGTAGTAAAATAAGTATTATCACAAAAACGATATTTCAGGGGTCTTCAAAATCTGCTCAAAGAACTCACAGATTCCCTTTATTCAAGAAAGTTTCAGAATTAAAAGACCGTCCAACACACGGTAAAAATCTTATTCTCATACAGTTTATAAAACATTTCTCTTTCTCTTTTCTTCTTTACCACTCTTAACAATAACTTCTGACTAACCCATATAATTTATTTTGATTTGTAAAATAGAATTCAAAAAAAGTATAATAATTTCTAAAGGCTTTTGAAATACCACAATATGTTATGCAATTAAGAGTATAACATATTGTTTCTAGACTATGGTGCTTGAAAAGCAATAGGAAGCTCCATGAACTTTCAAAAGGCAAAATTTGGAGTTTCTGTCGTGGCTCAGTGGTTAACTAACCTGATTAGTATTCAAGAGGACCATGGGTTGGATCCCTGGCCTCCCTAAGTGGGTTAAGGATCCGGCATTGCTTGAGCTGTGGTGTAGGTTGCAGACATGGCTTGGATCTGGCGTTGCTGTGACTGTTGGCATAGGCTGGCAGCTACGGCTCCTATTCAGGCCCTAGCCTGGGAACTTCCATATGCCACACCCACGGCCCTAAAAAGACACACACACAAAGGAAAAAAAAAAAAAAAAAAAAAAACCGCAAAATTTGATTCAGAGCTTAAAGAAAAAAAAAAAAAGATCTAAGACTCCTTAAGTTGAAGAGTTGAAGTTTAGTTTGTAAACTGTCATCCTGTCGAGTATGCAGACACCATCATTTCTAGGAAAATAGGGATTAACAAGCAAATGTTGAAGAGAGGTATTCTTCATCAATTTTCCCCAAAATAAAACAGTGCAGAGTAAAGGGCAACAACCATGACAACACTGGCTAAAGGAGGAGGAGGAAGGGAAGAAAAAAAAAATCATCTCAAGTCAATGTGCGTGAAACTGGTCACACCAGCCAAGGCCAACATAAGGGACCAAACTGCTAAAAGATGCAGAGGATGACTGTGAACCCAGCTCCACCTTCCTCTCCTTGATATAAGGGACCTGATTTCTCCTCTGTCCTGTACTGCATCACATTCTGAAGATGTGATGGAATAAAAGAAATGCTGTGTGTTTACTTCATGCCCCAAATCTCTGTTCCCTATTATTACAATGAAATCCCATAAAAAGATCATTTCTATCTTTAGAAGCACTCACCGTATATAATTACATGTTAACACTTGCAAATTATTTAGAATAGTATCTAGCAAATAAAGAGTTAAGTATTTCTTAAATAAATACAGACATTAAAGCAACAAATAAACAATGCCTATTTTCCATTTAGACTAGGTTCCATGGGGTTTAGGGATTTTTCTATCCATCGCTTTATTCTAAACACCTTGTACATATGACAGCCTTTCAAATATCGTTTGAATCAAAATGCAGTTAAATATTCTTCTATTTACAACAGTCAATTTTAAAAAACCAATCCTATCATTTCAAAATATCATGAAGAAGGGGTTCTTGTCATGGCGCAGTGGAAATGAATCCGACTAGGAACCATAAGGTTGCGGGTTCAATCCCTGGCCTCACTCAGTGGGTTAAGCATCTGGCATGGCTGTGAGCTGAGGTGTAGGTCACAGATGGGGCTTGGATCCTGCATTGCTGGGGCTATGGTATAGGCTGGTGGCTGTAGCTCCAATTTGACCCTTAGCCTGGGAACCTCTATATGGCACAGGTGCGGCCCTAAAAAGCAAAAAGCAAAAAAAAAAAAAATTTAAGAAATAAGGAAGAGTGTGGAAAAGCAAGAAAGGAAAGAAAATCATTAGTATGAGAGATATATAGGTTTTCTGATTTTTAAGTGCTCATAAGCATGGAAAACAAGCAATTTATACTAATTCCATTTTTGTATAATAAAGTAGAATGGTAAGTACTTTTGTAAAATTAAAGTGTATTATATTACTGTGCTTGACTTCTGCCACTTATTCTCAGTTTGTTTTAAATATGTTTGAATTTTCTTTGTTCTTTGCATAGGTAAGCGAAGATCAAACTTAAGAACAAAGATTAAATAACTAGTAACTTGTTGCTATTAATAGAGTGTTTTCCTAACCATATCTACCTTTTCCAAGAAGCAATAATACATATTCTCTTCACCAAATAGTGATAATGATACCATACCACCAATCTCTCCTTAAACTCCCTTTTTTTTTTCAATTTTTTTTTTTTATGGCTGCACCCATGGCATATGGAAGTTCCTGGGCCAGGGACTGAGTCGAAGCCACAGCTGCAACCTATGCCACAGCTACAGCAGGATCCTTTAATCCAACAGCCAGGCCAGGGATCAAACCCATGCCTCCACAGCGACCTGAGCCACTAGCAGTCGGGTCCTTAACCCACTGAGCCACAGCAAGAACTCCTCTCTTTAAATTTTTTCTGACTTCCAGTGAGTTCCAACAAAAATCATGAGGAGAGCAAGTCTAAATTGATTATCAGTGAAAATTTGGAACATTTTTTAGTTGAAATATATTTGACATATAACACTGTGCAATTTAAGGCATGCAACATGTTAATTTGATACATTTATATATTTTATTTACTTTTATTTTTTTGATTTTCAGGGCCACACCTGAGGCATGTGGAGGTTCCTAGGCTAGGGGTCAAATGGGAGCTATAGCTGCCAGTCTATGCCACAGAAAGCCAGATCTGAGCCGTGTCTGCAACCTATACCACAGCTCATGGCAACGCCAGATGCTTAACCCACTCAGCAAGGCCAGGGATCAAACCCGCATCTTTATGGATCCTAGCTGGGTTATTTAACTGCTGAGCCATGAAGGGAACTCCTGATACATTTATATATATTTAATATGATTGTCATTGCAGGGTTAATGAGCACCTCTATCATATTACATAATTCTCATTTCATTTTAGTGGATGGGATAACTTAGCAAGTTGGATGATTATAGTACAATATTGTTGTCTATATTCACTATACTGTGCATTAAATCTCTAGGGCTTATTTGCTACTCGTTGCAACTTTGTTCCCTTAACTGACACCTGTCCTATTTCCCCACCCATCCCAGGTAACTACCATTTTACTCTGTTTTTAAGAGCTTAGCTTTTTAGATTTCACATATAAGTGAGATCATATGGTACTTGTCTTTGTCTAACTTACTAATTTCTCTTCCTTAGCATAATGTGCTCAAGGTCTGTCCATGTTGTTGTAAATAACAGGATGTCCTTTTTCATGCTTGAATTTTTTTCTTTTTGTTAAGGATGGATTATTTTTATTTTTTACTTTTATTTTTTGGCATGCCCACTGCATGTGGAAGTTCCTGGGCCAGGGGGTGAACCCATGCCACAGCAGTGACCCAAGTCACTGCAATGACAATGCTGGATACTTAACTTGCTGTGGCTCAAGGGAACTCCCTGGAATTTTTTTTCTTTAATGTTTTATGGAATCATTGAAAGGAAAGGTTGCAAAATTATAAATATTTTACAAACACAGGTAAGAGTGTATGCCATCACACTTAGCTGTTGTGGAATACATATAATTTCCTAGATCAGAAACACATGGAGTAAAACCCTAAATTGGTTGCATCTTCCCATAGTTATGGTAGGTATGGTAGATAAACATTTCTGGAAGAAGTTCAAAGAAAGAAAATGTAAACACACACACCCTTTAATCACCCTTACCCCACAGGCATCGCCCTTCTCAGATTCTCATTGATGTGCTGCGAAAATGTAACTAAACCCTAGCAGGGGTAGAATCTGCCCTGTCAATAGAACTGCCATTATTGAAAGTTCTTTGATAGGCTCATCACAGCACAGCCACCACAACAGGAGGAGGCAGTCTTAGTTGAGGGTGGGAAACTGAAGTTGAGGTTGACCGCTGTCTCGCCTTTGGCAAAACACCCAAATTATTGCCTGTCTGAAGGTCTGACAGATAAAGACTCCTTTTCACAGACTGGGAGTTAATAACTGCATTCCTGGAGTTAAAAGGGAAGAGATGAAAACAGAATAATGTGACTGGCAGTGAGAGAGAGAAACAATTAATGGGAAACCATGGAAAGCTCCTACAAGGCTGTCCTAAGCAATGTTCTCAGTTTTCAGCCAGACTCCATTGAGAATGATATATTGTTTTATTAAAGCCTTTCTCCACCCAAACAATATAGTTACTGTCAGTACTCTCCGTCTCAATCTTTAAAAAGTATCTACACCTGTATTTGAACATTCACAATGCCAATGTCATTGGAAACCCAAATAAGGGCCCCGAGGTGACCTCCCACTGTGACCATGATTATAGTCTCCATCCTTGCACAGTGTTCCTGTGCAAGGATGGAAGCAATAAACCTGCCCCCAGTCACAGTCAGACTGAATGAACCCCAACCCTTCTTGAGTGGTTCTCAAGAACTCTAGCAGACCTGAAAGACTCATAGTCTGCGTAGATGTTTGCTTCCTAAGTGGCAGTGCTGTGTGTTTTACAGAAAACTTGGACTTGCTGGAGTTCCTGTGGTAACTCAGCAAATTAAAAACCCAACTAGTATCCATGAGGATGCAGGTTTGATCCCTGACCTCGCTCCCTGAGTTAAGGATCCAGCATTGCCACAAGCTATGTCCTAGGTTGCAGGTGCAGCTCAGATCTGGCGTTGCTGTGGCATAGGCCTGCAGCTGCAGCTCCAATTCCACCCCTAGCCCAGAAGTCCATATGCTGCAGGTGTGGCTCAAAAAAGAAAAACAAACAAAAACTTCAACTTGCTGTCTACATCTAACCTTCTCCCGCACTGCTATTCTTGTCTGGGAAGCAGGTTCCTTCCACCTCTGTAGTCCCAAATTCCCATCAGATTAGGAGAGAGCAGAAAGGGAGTTCATCAAGTAGGCAGAAAAATCAGAAAAAATAAATCCTTCTACCTTTTGTGGGAGGTAATGAGTCACCCTGGATTGTGGGAAATACCATCAGTGATACTAAATGGAACAGCACTGTGGCATTTGGCACCAGACATGGGACCAAGAGCTAGCAGACAATGGATTGACTCCTTAGACAAAAGGAATAAAGGGCCAGGAATGGAGGGAGCTGCCTGCTTGGAGCACAGTAGGCCAGTTCCTCTGAACACATCCCCTGTTCCACGAGCAGCTGAGAGGGGAAATCCTTTATCTCCCCTCATGTGGGAATAAAAGCTAACTGTCCTACAAGGAAGGATGAACTGCCTGCCTGGAGCCAGCCCTCTGGATTCTCTGGCAGGCTGACAATCCATGCAGCAATTCATCCTCCTGCTCCATTCTCCATGGCCTGTCTACCTAAGTCTGGTTGTTACAGGGCAATAATTTGTCTAATGACTGTTCCAAGTCATTTCAAGTGGGTCTATGCTTTTTGATCTTGAAACTGATGACACTAAGTTACTGTTTGATCTGTGAACAAGCTATGTTTTAAAAATGGTATGCATGCTATTAAAGAAACCAAAGAGAGCCCTCCCTCCCCAAAACCATACTTTCATGAGGATGGTAACAAACAGACATCAAACAAAAATCTAACTCAAGAGATTGGTTGTAAATCAAACTGAACAACAAACTTCTAAAAACCTCCATTAATCTTATGAGCACCTTCTCAAGCACGCGTTTAATTTCTCATGATGGATAAGAACACGCTGATGAGACAAAGTGATGGGAGTGTCCCTGGCAGAGCCAGCCACACGTGCACCATCAGCCAGCTGCCAGGAAAGTGGTACCTGGCAAGGCCCAGATCTATGTGCAGAGGCATGCTGATAAAACAATCTCTAGAAATGCTGAAGCTGCAAACGCCACTGGACTTGTTTCCATTTCCTCTTGTTTTTTTCAGTGCAGTCAAAAGGCAGGGTTCGTCCTTGCTTGCTAATTGCAATAAGGCCATTGTACAAAATTACAGAATTTTCAGGGCCATTTTCTTTGAAAGGGAGGGAAATTAGCATAAAAAAGGGATATTCCTGGACCATGACATTAAAACCGTAGTCACGTAAGAATGTAATGTAATGTAAGAATGTAAGCAGTATCCCTGGAGAGTTTGGGTCTGTGGTTCCCAGACAAAAATCAGTGACAGATAATAAATAAACTAGGCGGATTCCTAGACAAAGGTGTGGATTTTCTTGGGGCTACGGGGCTCCTGTCAAGAAGTGCCTTCACACCAGAACCCACCTAAGCCATTACTTCTCTCTCACAACGAAAGAAGACAATTTGCTGAAATGAATCACAGCGCATCTACAGGGAAGTGTTTGGGGGAACAAAGGAGGAGGCCAGCATTTTTTCTCCTTGAGGCTATGGTTACAATAATGAGAAGTCTAGCGTGGAGCATTCTGGCTAATACGGCCCTTTTTTTTTTTTTTTAAACATAAATGTATGATTCTTTCTTAATTCTATCTTGGCATAAAAGGCAAAACAAAGCAAAAAAAAAAAAGCAGTTCTTCTCAAGTGTTTCCACCAAAGCAGCCCCAGTCATAGAGGAGAATGCACTTCTGGGGTGTTTGAGGCCCCAAACAACGCTCCATAAGCTGGAAATGTCTTCAAAGACTTTTGTTTTCTCTCTCAAAGTGATAAGAATTTTGCATTCTCCGAAAATATGGCTGGGAGATATAAACCATTTATAAAATAGAGGCTGCCAATCATGTGTTTTACTCTATTTGGTACTTAAAAAAAAAAAAAATCAACAGAGAGGGCATAATGATTAGACCTTATTGCAATATGCCAGATATACATCATTCTAAAATATTATCTCAAAAATCTTGTTCCAATTATGAGTCAAAACACTTAGTATTATTTCCTACTTTCCCCACTTCTGTTGTTTCTGGTGTAATATAAATACTAACAGTTGACTTCACATCTTTGTACTTCTAAGTCAGTGACAATGGCTAAAAAAAATACTGGGGGTGGAGGTGGAAGTACAGGAAACGTAAGAGAACAATTCTGGAACTTCCTGGTTTTTCTATAGTGCAAAGCATTTAGCACCACACAGCTAATTTAACTGTCTACCATTAGGCTCACTAAACATGGCGTTGCCCTTAACTTGTGTCTAAGAGGCAGTTTTTGAAACCTTAAATGTATGTTAGCACTCTGCGTGTGAGTGATTTCTTAGAGCTCCGTTTGTTCTCAGGATACCCCAGGGGAAGGCCTGCAGAGATCTCCATTTCTTCCAGCAAATGCCAAATGAGAACCACAACTCATTTCTGCACAAGTCACGCGATCAGATGGCTTTTGTCAGCCTGAATGGGAGTGCACAGTGCTTACAGCAGGGCCTCTGGAGTCAAATGCTGAGACTTGAATCCCAGATCTGGTTAAGTGATTGTAAGCAAGTGACTTGACCTCTCTGAGCTTCAGTTTCCTTCTCTGGGGATGCTAATCTAGGCCCTCTCTTACAATGCTGTTAGGGGCTTAAGTGAGTAACTCTAGAATGCCGAAGTCCAGAGTTTAGCAGAGCTGAACGCTCTACTGAGGCACCTTCTGTGCTATTTCATGGTCTTTTCTACATACTAAGTAGAGTCCTAAAATTTTATGCAAATCAAGTCTTACTTTAAATGTAAAAGGAATATTATAGAGGAAGCTTACTGTGAATCTCCGTACATTGTGACTAGAGACGCTCTAATTTATCTCTTCAAATTTATAAATTTATAGATTTTAAAGTAAATATTGTTTAACAAAATACATGCATTCAAATTCATTAAACATTGATTGGGCATCTACAAGTGTAAGAATACACTAAGCAATGGGGGATGTTAAAAGGATGAATAAAATGCAATCCCTTATTCAGGAAGTCTGTCTGGTAAAGAAGCTAAAATAAAGATCTCGACCTGAGACAGGTGCTCTACTGAAGGCTTAGAAAAATGATACCAGCCCCAGAGAGAGAGTGACTGGAGCTTCAGGACATCAGAGGAAGTTCTAGAGTAGTAGCAGTGGATTTGGTTTGCATTTGTGTGCGTGTGTGTCTGTGTTAGAAGGGGCAGGACATCCAGGGAAGAAAGAGGGACACGTGGAAGGAATAACATCATCAAATGTACCTAACATGAAACCATGTGACGAGTTTAGGAAAAGGCACAGAGATGCGGCTGAAAACATGGGTGGGGAAGACAGTAAGCCAGCCCCGAACACTATGTGAACAAGTGTCTGTAAACAGTGGGGCACAACTGAAAATTTCTGCAACAAGGAAAAAAAGAAATTACAACAATTTTTAGCAAGATAACCTTAGATGGCCTGGAGGGAACCTGGTAAAAGGAGACAGGAAAATCAGGAAGCTCTTTCTAGGAGAAACAGACAGAAAGATGTGGACTGTGGGAGCAGTGAAAATATAAAGCCAAACTGAATGAACTATGAGCTTAGAGAATATGGGTTTTCTGCTCATATCATGAAGCTGGATGGAGAAAATATGTACATGAAGCTATTTCTGCTCAGGGAACCCCTGCCACAGGCTTGGAATCATATGGGCAAATTTAGGTCACCAGGAATGCAAGGGGGAAAGGGAGGGGTGCTGCTCCAGCTCAGCACTTGCTGGGTGGAAGGAGAGTGCTGCAGTACTGAGAGGGGGCCATGTGTTCTCTGCTCTCAGAAAATGAGTAAATTGTGCGCAAACCACTGAGGCCGGGCAGGGGGAAGTGAAGGGGAAGGACAAAAGGATCAAAGAGGAGGGGAGTGATGAAAGTGGCTAACATGACACATGTATCAATCACCCACATGTGGCAGTTACTATTATTATCATTATTTTTTATTTTTGAGGGCTGAGGGTACAGCATATGGAAGTTCCCAGGCTAGGGGTCAAACTGGAGCTGCAGCTGCCAGCCTACAGCAACATGGGATCATAGCAACATGGGATCTGAGCGGCATCTGCAACCTATACCACAGCTCACGGCAACACTGGATCCTTAATCCACAGAGTAAGGCCAGGGATCGAACCAGCATCCTCATGGACACTAGTCGGGTTCATTACCGCTGAGCCGCTATAGAAATTCTTGTTAGTTTCTTCACAGTTACCATTACTTTGCCCATTTTAAAGGGGGGGGGCGGGGATACGGAGCTACAGGAAGTTAAGTGATTTGCTCAAGGTCAAGCAATTAAATGAGCAATAAGGCAGGTATTTGGAGCCAGTTAGTCTAATTCCAGAGTCTGCCCTCTTAAGCACAATTGAAACTCTACACAGAAACAGAAGCATTCCTTTCCATCCAAGCTAAAGGCCAGTCTTCTTTTATTGATCCACAGTGACCTGGGAGGGCAAGTCTACAAAACCCCATCAGAACAAGGTCCTTTGAAATCCTGAGGAACCAGTATCTGGTTCCCACCAAGATCCCTCCAGCAAGTCCTTCCAGGAGTCTAGGAATAGCCCTACACTCTACCCACTGGGTGAAGATCAACTTCTAAGGGAGAACTAGAACCTTCTTAAATAACAGGAAAACAGACATGACAGCTGGGGCCCCTACAAGTGTGGTGGCAGAAACAAACCTCTGAGTGAACTCGAATCTTTAGGTTCTTTGTGGTCAGCAAGACTGGAAAAAGAACTTAACCAGTAAAGATTACAAGGTCACTAACACATTTTAAAGTTGAGAATAATGATCTTCAGTATGCATGCGCAGCCTTCCATCTTCAGTGTCATAAATAAAACAATGGGAGGTATTTCATATTTTAAATGGAGGTATATTGGTATGACAATGCCTGAATCTTCCAAGTTCAAGATATTTTAATATTTTATATAACTAACCCATTATTTTATGTCATTAATATTAAAGGGGGATTGACAATCAGTACCAAAACATCTGAACTGTACTATACAACTAAATGCTTCGTGAGAGACAGGATTAAGATGGCAGAATAGAAGGACTGGAGCTCAACTTCTCTCCTAAAAACAACAAAATTCACAAGTAAAGGCTGAGCAATCTCCACCCAAATGGACCGGAAACCTTAAAAAAGTTACCCTATTTCAGAAGAAAAAGAGAAGGCCACATCAAGAGGTAGGAGTGGCGATTTCATGATAATAAACAACCCCATACCTCCCGGGTGGGAAGCTCCAAAGACTGAAAACTAACTGGTTCACAGAGACTCACCTACAGGAGTGAGAGTTCTGAGCCCCACATCAAACCCTCACCTGCGGGGATCTGGCACTGGGAGAAAGAGCCCCTGGAGCATCTGGCATTGAAGGCCAGTGGGGCTTGTGCACAGGAGCTCCACAGGACCAGGAGAAATAGAGACCCCATTCTTTTTTTTTTTTTTTTGGCCTTTTTGTCATTTCTTGGGCCGCTCCCACGGCATATGGAGATTCCCAGGCTAGGGGTCGAATCAGAGCTGTAGCCACCAGCCTACGCCAGAGCCACAGCAACATGCGATCCGAGCCGCGTCTGCAACCCACACCACAGCTCACGGCAATGCCAGATCGTTAACCCACTGAGCAAGGCCAGGGATCGAACCCGCAACCTCATGGTTCCTAGTTGGATTCGTTAACCACTGTGCCACGACGGGAACTCCAGGAGACCCCATTCTTAAAAGGCACACACGGACTTTCACGTGTACTGGGTCCCAGGGCATAGCAAGGTCTCCATAGGAATCTGGGTCAAACCTGACTGTAGTTCTTGGAGGACATCCTGGGAAAACAGGGGTGAACGTGGGTTGTTGTGAGGGAAGGACATTGAAGGCAAAGCTCTTGGGAATATTCAGCAGCTGTGCCTTTCTCTGGAGGTGGCCATTTTGGGAAAATCTGGCCCCACCCATCAGTCAGCACTGAGAAGCCCCAGGGCAAACAACAACCCACTGGGATCACAGCCCAACCCCTCAGTAAACAGGCTACCTAAAGACCTCTCAGGCACACAGCTGCCTCTAATCCCATCCAGAGACTAAGCCCCACCCACCAGAGGGATCAGAATCAGCTCCAGGGGGCAGGCATCAGCCCCTCCCATCAGGAAGCCTACAGCAAGCCCCCATACTGACTTCAGCCACAAGGGGGGTAGACTCCAGAAGTAAGAGAGGCTACAACCCTATTATCTGTCAAAAGGTCACCACACCAAAAACCTATAAAAATGAAGAGACAGAGAACTATAACTCAGAAGAGGGAGAAAGGAAAAACCCCAGAGAATAAGCTAAGCGATGAAGAGATTCTCAGCATCAAGAAAAAGACTTTAGATTGTTAATGCTAAAGATGATGCAAGAGACTGGAAATAAACTGGAGGCAAAAATGGATAACTTACAGGAAACACTGACCAAAGACATACAAGATATAAAACTTAAACAAAAAGAGATGCAAAATACAATAACTGAAATAAAAAATTCACTAGAGGGAGCTAATAGAATACAGGAGGCAGAAGAACGAATAAATGAGGTGGAGGACAGATTAGTGGAAATTACGGATGCAGAAGAGAAAAGAGAAAAAAGATTGAAGACAAATGAAGAGAGTCTCAGAGAACTCTGGGACAACGTGAAACACACCAACATCCGTATTATAGGGGTGCCAGAAGGAGAAGAGAGAGAGAAGGGGACAGAAAAAATATTCCAAGAGATAATAGCTGAAAACTTCCCTAACATGGGAAAGGAACCACTCACTCAAATCCAGGAAGCACAACGAGTACCATATAACATAAACCCAAGGAGGAATACACCAAGACACATATTAATCCAACTGACCAAAATTAAAGACAAAATCTTGAAAGCAGCTAGGGAAAAGAAACAACTAACATACCAGGGAACCCCAACAAGGTTATCGGCAGATTTTTCAGCAGAAACTCTGCAGGCCAGAAGGGAGTGGCATGATATACTTAATGTGATGAAAGGAAAAAACCTCCAACCAAGATGACTCTACCCAGCAAGGCTCTCATTCAGGTTTGGAGGAGAAATCAAAACCTTCACAGATAAGCAAAAGTTGAGAGAATTCAGCAACACTAAACCAGCCTTACAACAAATACTAAAGGAACTTCTCTAGGCAGAAAAGAAAAGACAGCAACAGGAAACAAAAATGCCACAAATGACAAGGCTCACCGGGGAAGGTATATATACAGTAAAGATATGAAATCATCCATGCACAATTATACCACCAAAATCATGAGAAGAGGTGGGTACAAATGCAGGACACTGGAGATGAACTTGCAAATTAAGAGAACAACAACTTAAAACAATCTCATATACATATAGACTTTTCTATCAAAACTTCAGAATAACTGCAAATCGAAAATCTACAATTGATACACAAACAAGGAATCTCTGGAGAAGAAATATATCTCATAGTAAATAAGTGCATAATCCACCATGAAGGGGGTCATTTGACATCATTTTTGGAATGCTGAAGTCTTCTTAGAACTGATTCTGATTTCCTCTCCAAAGAACTTATGATAATTAAATAATGCAACTGTACATTACAATTAAATAATGCAGTACTACAATTGTATTATTAATAACCATTTCTCTCCTTGGTATAATGTAAGGTCTCTAATGTCTTGTTTATCACATCAACTAGAATTGGTGTAATGTCTATATTGAAGAATCAGTAAGCTGTAACAAATTGTGAGGACATATTTATATAGTTACACTGTTTTTTAACCATTTTATATTTTACTTATTTTCAGAGGGTATATTATTTTTGTTATTCTTACCAGTTAAGTTATTCTTTTTATTATGTTATATAAAATACTCAATGGTATATAAGGCTTTCTTCTTTATAAATTTTAGTTGCATAATATACACAATTTTAATATAGTGCTAATTTTTAAAGAAAAATTGAAATGTAATAGATAATACTAAATAGTAAAGATGAAAGCCATACAAAATGGGATAAAGTATAGAATAAATTTCCTATTTGTCTCAGCATATTTTCCATTCCACTTCTCCAGAGGGAGTCACTTAATCTGTTTCTTAAGATCCATGATATAATAATCTATGTGAATGTAATTGTGTTTAAATATATGTATTTTATTCTGTAAAAAAAATAAATAAAATTATAGTACAAGAAAAAAATAAATAAATAAATGCTTCGTGATCCTGATTGGATTCTAGACCAGAAAAGGGACATTAGCCTTTCTTTTGAAGGGAGTCTCTGTTGCTTTGGTCTCTTAAAACAAAAACACAGAATTCCCTTAGTTATAGTGAAAACAATCTATATTAGGCAAAGTGTGATACTTCTTAAAAGATTTTTTTTTGGTCCAGGATTTTAGGACACGTGATCTCAAAAGTCAGTTTATATGTTTTTATACAAAAATTTTTATAAGTTTAAGTCACTTAAAAATATCTTTTTTTTGTCTTTTTAGGGCCTCACCCACAGCATATGGAGGTTCCCAGGCTAGGGGTTGAATCGGAGCTGTAGCCACTGGCCTAAACCAGGGCCACAGCAATGCGGGATCTGAGCCCTGTCTGTGACCTATACCACAGCTCATGGCAATGCCAGATCCTTAACCCTCTGAGTGAGGCCAGGGATCAAACCCACAACCTCATGGTTCCTAGTCGGATTAGTTTCTGCTGCACCACAATGGGAACAGCATTGTTCCATTGTTCCTAAGAGTCGTTTAAAAATATCTTTAAAAACTTATTTTGTTCTTAACATATTTTCTAAAGCAAGTTTCATATAGTTTATCAACTTTGCTGTGTCCTGGCTGTTTCAAGGATATTTTGCAAGAGTCAGTGTCTTAACTCAGCCAAAGATATAGAAGTACATTCTTCTAATTGATGTTTGAATCTGAAATATTAGCCATAATTAAAGTACATGATAAATGGCAGAATAATAGCTTTATCTTGTATCAGGCCTTTTAACATCAATGCGATCAAGTATATATTTCGCTTGATGACTGTGAAAGCTGGTATGGGTCACAATTGTTTACAGTACATTATGCTACCACAAATGTGGATTATGAAAGCACCCAAAATATAGGAACCAAACATTTTAAACAAAATTGGCATGGGGAGATGAACCATCACCAGTGAACTGCATAATGATTAAAATTGTACAGCTTCAGCATATTCACAATGGTTAATGCAATCACATCCCAAGTCTGTCCACTCTTGGCAGAGCTTACAAACATGATTGCCAAAAACATTATTCTTTTCCAAAACATTAATTCCACATTTAAAAATCTGATAGTGGGAGAAGACAAGATGGCGGAGGAGTAGGGGGACACGCTCGCCCTCTCCCACAAACACAACAAAAAAAGCACATCTACAGAATAAATGACTCGCACAGAACAGCAACCAATCGCTGGCAGAGGAACCTAAACTCCAATAACGGCAAGAAGTTCGTGACATTACTGGGCAGAACAGGAGAAAAGAGGAGAGTGAGAAAAGGTGAATCCGAGTGGGAAGGGCACTCCCGAAAGGGAACTGCGGAGGAGAAAGGGATCCCGCACCCAGGAAAGTCACCTACCGGGGGAAAGATCAAACAAACCGGAGGAATCTCCAGATGCAGAGAAGAGTGTAGCAGTAAGTTGGAGTACGGAAAAGCTGATCAAGAACCCAACGGACCACCTGAACTACGGGCACAGTCACCAAAAATTGAGACGCCTGGGTGGGGGCTGGGCACCGAGATCTCGGCTCCAGAGGTTAGACCCTGAGAACGGGCTGGGGAGGCGGGGCAGAGCGGAAACTGCTTGGGAGGTCTAGAAACCATTTGACGGGGCAGAGACTGCCTGGGAGACTAGAAAACAAAGCTGTCACAGAGGAAGGGAACAATACTCTAGGGGCGGGGAAGTGGAAAGCCGCATCAGAGGGAACCTGGGAGAAGAGCCTGGTCTGCACCCGTGCTGGGGAGGGGAGAGAAGAAGGGGTGGGTCCCCATAGAATACCCCCCATGCCACAGCAAGCTTACAGGCCCGCTAGCTAGCTGAAAGCTGTGCTTCCCAGTGCATCCCCCCCCCACCCCCACCACCCCCTACACTCTCACCAGACCTGGGGCTGCCTGCCATCCAGGAGGGCTGGCCTCAACAATTGCCTGAAGCCTACCACTGCAGGGGCTGTCCCTGCACAGGCCTGCTTCCCTTTGGAAGGGCTACACTTCCGCAGAGCAGCACCAAACACCACCAGCCCCCGAGAAAAGGCCTGCAGCCCCGAAAAGCTGCAAAAAGCCTGGCAGAGTCGGGAAAAGATCTCAGACGGTTTTTCTGAGTCAGGCTGCCCTGGAGAGGAGCCTCTTGGGTCTCCAACGGCCCTGCTACCCGCCCAAGCCCCCAGGAGGTGCCCTAGTGGATCAGCTGTATAGGACTGCCAGCTCCAGGCAGGACCACCTGCAACCCAGAAAAGCTGCAACAAGCCTGGCCAAGCCGGGAAAAGATATCAGACGGTCTTTCTGAGTCGGGCTGCCCTGGGGAGGAGCCTCTTGGGTTTCCAGTGGCCCTGCTACCGGCCCAAGCCCCTAGGGGGTGCCCCACTCCTGCGGAATAGCTGCTCAGCACCACCAGCCCCCTAGAAGAGCCCCTGCAGCCCAGAAAAGCTGCAACAAGCTTGGCCAGACTGTGAAAAGATCTGCCTACATTCTCAGGCCATCCTTCTGAGTTGGGCTGCCCTAGGGAAGAGCCTCTTAGGTTCTCAGTGACCCAGATAGCTGCTCCAGCCCCCAGGGGGTTCTGCACTCCTGAGGAACAGCTGCCCAACACCGCCAACCCCCTGCAAGAACCCCACAGCCTAAAAACACCAGATCAAGCTCTGCATGACCAAGTGAAATCTGCTACCATCGTGGTGTGGACCTCCCAGTCCTGTCTGCCCTCAGGAAGCCCTCCATTGCTTCAAAGAAACACTGGTAGCCCCATCAACACTCCAGAAAAGCCACACTGCCTCAAAAAAGATTGACCAACAACACTAGCCCTCAGGAAATATTCCACGGCAGTGACAAGGCAAACACTGCCTGATCACGGAGAGTACAACTCCCTCAGGAGAAAGAAAACAACAAGCAAGATGAAGAAGCTGAGAAACCACCCCCAGTCAAACCAACAGGAGAACTCACCTAAAACAGTCAACAATGAAACAGATCTCTGCAGTCTGACAGACCTGGAGTTCAAAAGAGAAAGAGTGAAAATACTGAAGGAATTAAGAGAAGATATGAACAGTAATGCAGATACCCTCAGAAAGGAACTAGAAAATATAAGGAGGAGCCAAGAAAAACTAGAACATTCAGTTGCAGAGATACAAACTGAACTAAGGGCAGTAAAAACCAGAATGAATAATGCAGAAGAACGAATCAGTGATATGGAAGATAGAAGAATGGAAATCACTCAATCCGGTCAACAGACAGAAAACCGAATCCAAAAACTGGAAAGCAATATAAGAGACCTATGGGATAATATAAAGTGGGCCAATCTACGCATAATAGGAATTCCAGAAGGAGTAGAAAAAGATAAGGGGATGGAAAATATATTTGAAGAAATTATCGCTGGAAACTTCCCAAATCTAAAGGATGCTGGGGTTCAAGATAGAAGAAGCACAGAGGGCCCCAAACAAACTGAACCCAAACAGACCCACACCAAGACACATCATAATAAAAATGGCCAAAGTTAGTGATAAAGAGAGGATCCTAAAGGCAGCAAGAGAAAAACAGAATGTTACCTACAAGGGAACCCCCATAAGAATATCAGCTGACTTCTCTACAGAAACACTACAGGCCAGGAGGGAATGGCAAGAGATATTTAAAGTGCTCAAAGGAAAAAATATGCAACCTAGAATACTCTATCCAGCAAGAATGTCATTTAAAATAGAAGGGGAAATAAAATTTTTTTCCAACAAACAAAAACTTAAAGAATACTGCAACACAAAACCCAGGTTAAAGGAAATATTGAAAGGGCTTCTCTAAACCAAAAAGAAAGGAAGGAAAGGGAAGAAAAAAGAAAAGAAAAAAAAATTAGAAGAAGAGGAAGAACTAAGACTGAGGAAACAGCAATCAGAGAGCAGTCACTCAAATAAGCCAGCATACAGATTTAATCATGAACATGCTTCAAACAAAATAAAATTGAAAAAAATAAAAAAGTCATCAAAAAAACCTATGTAAAATGTGGGCAAGGGATGTTAGGAAATAAATAACCCTTTTGTTTGTTGTATGTTTCTCTTCTTAACTTTAATATAGTAATGAAGTGTTTGAACTTACAGGACCATCAGGCTAAAACACACAATTATGGGAAGGGGTTAGCATACTTAAAAAACAGGGCAACCACAAGCCAAAACCAAATATTGCATTTGCAAAAAATGAAAAAAAAAATACACTCAAGCAGATAATAACAGGAGATCATCCAACCAAAAAAAAAAAAAAAAAAGAAAGGAAGAATGGAGAACCATAGAATCAACTGGAACACAAGGTTCAAATGGCAATAAATAATCATCTATCAATTATCACCTTAAATGTCAATGGACTGAACGCCCCAATCAAAAGACACAGAGTGGCTGAGTGGATAAAAAGGCAAAAACCTTCAATATGCTGCCTACAAGAAACTCACCTTAGGACAAAAGATACATATCGATTGAAAGTGAAAGGTGGGAAAAATATTTCACGCCAATAGACATGACAGAAAAGCAGGAGTCGCAACGCTCATATCAGACAAAATAGACTTTAAAACAAAAGACATAAAGAAAGACAAAGAAGGACACTACTTAATGATTAAGGGATCCATCCAAGGAGAGGATTTACTATCGTCAACATATATGCCCCAAATACAGGAGCACCCAGATACATACAACAAATATTAACAGACATAAAGGGAGATATTGATGAGAATACAATCATAGTAGGAGACCTTAATACCCCCCTCACATCAATGGACAGATCCTCTAGACAGAAAACCAATCAAGCAACAGAGATCCTAAAGGAAACAATAGAAAAGTTAGACTCATTGATATCTTCAGGACACTACATCCAAAAAAAGCAGAATACACATTCTTCTCAATGCTCATGGAACATTCTCAGAATCGACCACATATTGGGACACAAAGCGAATCTCAATAAATTTAGGAGCATAGAAATTATCTCAAGTATCTTCTCTGACCACAATGCCATGAAATTAGAAATCAACCATGGGAAAAGGAAAGAGAACAAACCTACTGCATGGAGACTAAACAACATGCTACTAAAAAACCAATGGGTCAATGAGGAAATCAAGAAGGAAATTAAAAACTACCTTGAAACAAATGATAATGAAGACACAACCGCTCAAAATCTATGGGATGCTGCGAAAGCAGGGCTCAGAGGGACATTTATAGCAATACAGGCCTTTCTCAAAAAAGAAGAAAGATCCCAAATGGACAACTTAACCCTCCACCTAAATGAATTAGAAAAAGAAGAACAAAAAAGTCCTAAAGTCAGCAGAAGGAAGGAAATTATAAAGATCAAAGAAGAAATCAATAAAATAGAGACTCAAAAAACAATAGAGAATATTAATAAAACCAAGAGCTGGTTCTTTGAAAAGGTGAACAAAATTGACAAACCCCTGGCCAGACTCACTAAAAAGAGGAGAGAAAGAACCCAAACAACCAAAATTATAAATGAAAAAGGAGAAATCACAACAGATACAGCAGAAATACAAAAAACCATAAGAGAATACTATGAACAACTATATGGCAACAAGTTTGACAATCTGGAAGAAGTGGACAATTTTCTAGAATCTTACAGCCTGCCAAAACTGAATCAAGTAGAAACAGACCAACTGAACAGACTGATCACTAGAAATGAAATTGAAGAGGTCATAAAATCACTCCCTACAAATAAAAGTCCAGGACCAGAGGGCTTCACAAGTGAATTCTATCAAACATAATAAGAGGAACTGGTGCCCATCCTCCTTAAACTCTTTCAAAAGGTTGAAGAAGAAGGAATCCTCCCAAAGACATTCTAGGATGCCACCATCACCCTCATTCCAAAACCAGACAGAGATACCACCAAAAAAGAAAACTATCGCCCAATATCATGGATGAATATAGATGCAAAAATTCTCAACAAAATGTTAGCCAACCGAATCCAACAACATATCAAAAAAATTATACACCATGACCAGGTTGGGTTCATCCCAGGTTCACAAGGATGGTTCAACATACGCAAATCAATCAGCATCATACACCACATTAACAAAAAAAAAGTCAAAAATCATATGATCATCTCAATAGACGCAGAAAAAGCATTTGACAAAGTCCAACATCCATTCATGATCAAGACCCTCGCCAAAGTGGGTATAGAGGGAACATTCCTGAATATAATCAAAGCCATTTATGATAAACCCACAGCAAATACTCAATGGGGAAAAACTGAAAGCCTTCTCACTCCAATCTGGAACAAGACAGGGATGCCCACTCTCACCACTGCTCTACAACATAGTTTTGGAAGTCCTAGCCACAGCAATTAGACAAACAAAAGAAATAAAATGCGTCCATATAGGAAGAGAAGAGATAAAATTGTCACTGTACGCAGATGACATGATACTATACATAGAAAACCCTAAGGACTCAACCCCAAAACTACTTGAACTGATTAATAAATTCAGCAAAGTAGCAGGATATAAGATGAACATTCAGAAGTCAGTTGCATTTCTGTATACCAGCAATGAAATATTAGAAAAGGAATACAAAAATATGATACCTTTTAAAATTGCACCTCACAAAATCAAATACCTCGGAATACACCTGACCAAGGAGGTAAAGGACCTATATGCTGAGAACTATAAAACTTTAATCAAAGAAATCAAAGAAGATGTAAAGAAATGGAAAGATATTCCATGTTCCTGCATTGGGAAAATCAATATTGTAAAAATGGCCATACTACCCAAAGCAATCTACAGCTTCAATGCAAGCCCTATCAAATTACCCAGGACAGTTTTCACAGAACTAGAACAAACAATCCAAACATTTATATGGAACAACAAAGGACCCAGAATCACCAAAGCAATCCTGAGAAACAAAAACCAAGCAGGAGGCATAACTCTCCCAGACTTCAAGAAATACTACAAAGCCACAGTCATCAAAACAGTGTGGTACTGGATCAAACAGACAGACAGACCAATGGAACAGAATAGAGAATCCGGAAATAACCCGGACACCTATGGTCAATTAATCTTTGACAAGGGAGGCAAGAACATCAAATGGGAACAAGAAAGTCTATTCAGCAAGCATTGCTGGGAAACCTGGACAGCTGCATGCAAACCAATGAAACAAGAACACACCCTCACACCATGCACAAAAACAAACTCAAAATGGCTGAAAGACTTAAATATACGACAGGACACCATCCAACTCCTAGAAGAAAACAGAGGCAAAACACTCTCTGACATCAACATCATGAATATTTTCTCAGGTCAGTCTCCCAAAGCAATAGAAATAAGAGCAAAAATAAACCCATGGGACCTCATCAAACTGAAAAGCTTTTGCACAGCAAAGGAAACCCAAAAGAAAACAAAAAGACAACTTTCAGAATGGGAGAAAACAGTTTCAAATGATGCAACCGACAAGGGCTTACTCTCTAGAATATATAAACAACTTATACAACCCAACAGCAAAAAAGCCAATCAATCAATGGAAAAATGGGCAAAAGACCTGAATAGACATTTCTCCAAAGAAGATATACAGATGGCCAACAAACACATGAAAAAATGCTCAACATCGCTGGTTATAAGAGAAATGCAAATCAAAACTACCATGAGATACCACCTCACACCAGTCAGAATGGCCATCATTAATAAGTCCACAAAGAACAAATGCTGGAGGGGATGTGGAGAAAAGGGGACCCTCCTGCACTGCTGGTGGGAATGTAAACTGGTACAGCCACTATGGAGAACAGTTTGGAGATACCTTAGAAATCTATCCATAGAACTTCCATATGACCCTGCAATCCCACTCTTGGGCATCTATCTGGACAAAACTCTACTTCAAAGAGACACGTGCACCCGCATGTTCATTGCAGCACTATTCACAATAGCCAGGACATGGAAACAACCCCAATGTCCATCGACAGATGATTGGATTCGGAAGAGGTGGTATATATACACAATGGAATACCACTCAGCCATAAAAAAGAATGACATAATGCCATTTGCAGCAACATGGATGGAACTAGAGAATCTCATCCTGAGTGAAATGAGCCAGAAAGACAAAGACAAATACCATATGATATCACTTATAACTGGAATCTAATATCCAGCACAAATGAACATCTCCTCAGAAAAGAAAATCATGGACTTGGAGAAGAGACTTGTGGCTGCCTGATGGGAGGGGAGGGAGTGGGAGGGATTGGGAGCTTGGGTTTATCAGACACAACTTAGAATAGATATACAAGGATATCCTGCTGAATAGCATTGAGAACTTTGTCTAGATACTCATGTTGCAACAGAACAAAGGGTGGGGGAAAAAATGTAATTGTAATGTATACATGTAAGGATAACCTGACCCCCTTGCTGTACAGTGGGAAAATAAAAAAATTAAAATAAATAAATAAATAAAAGAAAGAAAGAAAGAAAGAAACGTGTTTACTAAAGAAAAAACAGAGGAATTCCTGTCTTGGCTCAGTGGTTAATGAATCTGACTGGGAACCATGAGGTTGTGGGTTTGATCCCTGGCCTTGCTGAGTGGGTTAAGGATCTGGTGTTGCTGTGAGCTGTGGTACAGGCCAGCAGCTACAGCTCCGATTAGACCCCTAGCCTGGGAACCTCTATATGCCTTGGGTGTTGCCCTAGAAAAGACAAAAAGACAAAGAAAAAAAAAAGAAAAAGAAAAAACAGAGTGGACAGAAGATATAACAATACCCACAGCTGAACCTTCTAAAGTCCTCCTCCTAATATTTTGCTGAAGTTATGTCCTGTCTTATTTTATTCAGAACTTTTTTAATTATTATAACATGACTGTGTACTCATATTTTATCTAACATTATAAGTAGCTTCCCATGTTAACAGTTTTTTCAACAAATAGCTGTTTAATATTCCAATAAGAATTAATGTTTCACTTAACTGCTTCCTTGCACTGAACTTTTGCATTCACTTTTAAAATCATTAATCTAGGAGTTCCCGTTGTGGCTCAGTGGTTAACGAATCCAACTAGGAACCATGAGGTTGCAGGTTCAATCCCTGGCCTCGCTCAGTGGGTTAAGGATCCAGCATTGCCGTGAGCTGTGTTGTAGGTCGCAGACATGGCTCAGATCTGGCATTGCTGTGGCTGTGGCGTAGGCTGGCAGCTACAGCTCAGATTAGATCCCTAGCCTGGGGAACTCCATATGCCACAGGTGTGGCCCCAGAAAAGAAGATAAATAAATAAATAAATAAAATCATTAATCTATGTAGTATCTACCACATTCAAGTCACTGGATTAAATATTGTAAGTACACATATATGAATTAAGTGGCTCCTCAATGCTCTTCAAAACTACAAAAGACACAAGCATATAACAGAATAGGCATGTGTATACCTTCTACACTTGGCCCTAAGCCACTTAATTCTTTTAAAATAGCTTATAGGGGAGTTCTCTGATGGCCTAGCGGGTTGAGGCTCCTGCGTTCTCACCGCTGTGGCTCTGATTGCTGCTGTGCGGCGTAGGTTCAATCCCTGGCCCAGGAATTCCCACATACTGCCTGTGTGGCAAAAAAAGAAAAAAAAAACACAAAAAAACCCAAGAGAGAACCTGAAATAAACGTTGCAACTCTCATTTAAAAAATAAATAAATAAATAAATAAATAAATAAATAGCTTATAGGTTTGAAACATTCTAATTTCCTTCCCATTATATTCCTTTTATTGCTAATTTCTGTTATTTGCTGGATTTGCCTTAACATGACTGATCAGGGAAGCTTTATTTATTTATTTTGTCTTTTTAGGGACACACCCACGGCATATGGAGGTTTCTAGGCTTGGGGTCAAATCAGAGCTGTATCTGGTGGCCTACACCACAGCCACACCAATGCAGGATCCCAGCCATGTTTAACCTACACCACTGCACATGGCAATGCTGGATCCTTAGCCCACTGAGCGAGGCCAGGGATTGAACCGGCATCCTCATGGATACTAGTCAGGTTAGTTAATCACTAAGCCATGATGGGAATTTTTAAAGTAGCCTTAAAAATTCTGAGCATCATTAAATATTTTACCTTAAGAACATCCCAACCCAAAATATTAACTACACTTGCTGGATGATGTAACACTGGGCTGGTCCACCCGGGAAGGGTGATGATGTGCTGTGAGTTTTTTGGGTGTTGGGACTGGAAGAGGAAGAAACATGTGGAAAGGGATGTCTTGGAGCTATAAAGAGACAGACATAAATTTTCCTTTCAGCCCTTAACTAGCTGTGTAATCTTTAGCATGTTCATTAAAAACAAACAAAAAAAAAACCAAAAAACCAAAACTCACCATGCCTCAGTTTCCCTATTTATAAAAAAGAGTTAATATTTACTTTGCAGGGTGGATATAAGGATTCTAGCGAAATCTAAGAGAATCTGTGTAAGGGCCAAGCATGTGCCTGGCGTACAATGACTATGTTTATTTCCATAATGAGCATAAATTTTGTTTTTAAAAGACAAACATAACTATGTAGGAAAAATTTAAATAGGAAAATGAACTTCCTGGGCTTTCTTGAAGTTCATCGCAATTCATTACTCACTTCTTAGTGAAGAGTCTAGTCTTGAATATTCAAGAAGCTAGAAACTGGACTAGAGTGCCTGAGGCAGACCATGATCACCCTGTAATCCAGCTTCTAAAACATAGTTAATCCCATGCTCTCCCTCCTTCCTGTATACTTCTGAATATACATCAAAGACATAGAGCAAACGCCCTGGTGTGGGAAAGCCATATCCATTCTCCTCCAGTCCTGGTGCAGGATGACTTGCTTCCCAGCCTCTGAGCTGAGAGAGACCCAGAGCAACAGAGATGATTATGCGGATGCTCTGTCAGCAGGTGGATTTAACTGCTCATTTTCCAGGAAAGTAAATGCTTCCCCAGAGAGACCAGTGTCGAAAAATGCTGGCCCTGCAGCACTTACCCTCACATTTCACACTGGGGCTCTGACACTCAATACCCTCCCTGGAATCTGCAGGAAGTGTCCTGGCTAATGAGGGGCTCCCTGAAGAGTGCCTCCATAAATTAACACACATTCAATTATCAGAGCTACTCAGCAGTAAGTGTTCCCAGGGGCTTTAAGCGGCCGGGATTCTCATTTTCCCCACTGGAGTCAAACTGGAGTTAAAAAGTTGTGACCCACTCTATGAAATCAACCACCTTTACTCTGTCAGAGTGATTTAACCATCATTAAAAGAGAGATACTATTCCCAGGGGTCCAGCCTCTGTGGGGGCTAGGTAAGTTCAGACCTCTGAGCGGTCTCAGGGCTGGTCTGGGCTTCCACGCTGGGAGGAGGCCCCACACTGGAGAAGTGGAGTCTCTGGCTACAAAAGTAAAGGCAGCCTTGAAAGCTGTGTGTTGGAGAGAAATGGCCTGTAGAACTAGCAGGCAGACAGGGTTTTGCTTAAAACTAGCATCATTTTTGGAGTTGTAGGCACCAAGAGACTCAGGAAATCTCTAAAGAATCTCATATTATGTAAAAGTCTTTGTTTCCAAATTGTCTAAACCCAAGCTGTTTCCTTAAGCTGCGGATTGTAGGGTCACTGTTAATGGTGATTTCAGACACCTCTGTGCTAACTGCACATACCAAAGCACAAAAAGCTTAATTTCAAAGGTTCCTCTGGCAATTGTCCTTTGCACTTGCCATTCGCCTACCCAGAAAACCGATCCCAGACACGCCACTTAGGTCTCTGCTCAAATGTCCTCTTACTGGAGAAAGCTTCCTCACCATCCCATTTGAAGCAGCCCAAACACACTCAGAACCAGACTCGGTATCACCTTAGGACGACTTATTTCCTAATTCCTTATTTTTCCTTCTAACTACCTCTCATATTACAGATGCATCTGCTTGTTTGTTTTCTACCTGCCCCTCCACCAATATAAGTGCCACGAAAGGAGAACATTGTTTTTTCACTGCTCTATCCCGCTCAATCTGCCACGGAACGATTACACACACGATCACTTTTCAATAAATACCTGTCACACGCATGAATGACCTATAGATGTTTTAGCCACATGCCATACATCTCCAATTCTTTTCCTGGCAAGATATAAAGTCAAACTAAGCTCCTCAGACCCACACAAGGCTAACGCTAAGCTCTCCTCAAATGTCTTTGTTGCAGTATATGAAGCAAATATATCCATGTGAGCTACCCTGAGAGTAGGTTTCTCTTCTGATCTTCCCAGGCTGTAACACTAATGCACACACCACTTGCCTCCTCCTCAGATTTCACGTTTTCCCACACTCACAGCAACCTACATCTTTTTTCTTACCATATTGGTCAGAAGAGCTAGTGAAGAGAAGGTAGTCAGAAGCACAGGTCTGGGATTCAATATCCAAATCTCCCAACCTCAGGATCAGTCTCTTCCCTTTCGGTACTGTGATCGTCTTTTCACAAACAGTGTGATTGGGGTAAGTCCCTGGATAATTCTTAGATGTCATCGTGCCACTGTCCTTATAGGTCACTATGTGCCCACAGCCATCACCTGTTAAAAAGGATACCACAAGTAAGTGAAATTAATTCTCGACGAGGAGTGAGAAAATACAGTATAATCGTCACCTTATATATTTTATTTCTTCTATGAAGAGAGAAGGAAAAGCTAAAAAATAAAAAGATTGAATTATTAAACTATCTATTATTTCAGGTTATCTCATCTTTTGCTTCTCGGTTTCATCTTCTGAACGCTGCTAATCACGATGTTTCACAGATTAGCATGGAAAACCCTTGCTGTTTCCAACACATCATTTAATCAAATAATCATCTATCCATCTACCCACCCACACCCTCACAGTAGGCCCTGGGCACTCACACATTTGCCACATGTGGTTTTGTCTATTTGCAAGCCAATGGCACGAAATAATTTGCAATGAAGAAAGGAGTACTGCTCACTTTGGAGGTTATTGTTCTGTCTCAAAGGGATAAGGTATGCAAAATGCTCCTCATAGAACCTGAGGCTTCTGCTGAGAGGACTCTGTTTAAAGAGTTTGTCATTCAGGGAGTTCCCATCCTGTAGGAAGGGAAGTGGTGTAGGTTGCAGATGCACTTGGATCCAGCATTGTTGTGGCTGTGGTATAGGCCAGCAGCTACAGTTCCAATTCAACCCCTAGCCTGGGAACCTCCATATGCCTTGGCCCTAAAAAGACACACACACACACACACACACACACACACACACACGCACGCACGCACGCAAAAGTATGTCATTCAGGAGTTCCCGTCATGGTGCCGTGGTTAACGAATCCGACTAGGAACCATGAGGTGCGGGTTCGATCCCTGGCCTTGCTCAGTGGGTTAACGATCCGGCATTGCTGTGAGCTGTGGTGTGGGTTGCAGACGCGGCTCAGATCCCGTGTTGCTGTGGCGTAGGCTGGCAGCTACAGCTCCGATTAGACCCCTAGCGTGGGAACCTCCATATGGCACGGGAGCGGCCCTAGAAAAGGCAAAAAGACAAAAAAAAAAAAGTAGGTCATTCAGCTGGAGATTAACAATCACTCAACATTCATATCTCAGGTAATGACAGTCACAGATGTAAAGGTTCCTGATAGACTTAGGATGTATCATTAGTCAAAGATCTACTGTTATTAAGTGCTTGCCACATACTGGACATGGCAATGCTGGAAACACATGAAACCAGCAATGGCTACTTACTACTCAGAGTGAAAGGAGGGACGGTCACGTGTTCATATAATTATAGTACAAGGTGCCCTGTGCCACATCGCGAGCAAAAGGTCAAAGAGCTCCAGAGAGAATCTATTTCAGTGAATTATCACTACTTCACTAAAACAAATTTTAAGATTTTTCTGAATAGGAAACAATCAACTGACCAACAGGTTGCTCTGCTAAATTACAGTGACCAAGTATATCACTCAGATATTTAACAGCACACACAACTGGGTGGGCTGCAAGGTTAAAGAGCAAACATTGCATTTAAAGTACAAAATACCAGAGTTCCTGTTGTGGCTCAGTGAAAACGAATCTGACTAGTATCCATGAAGACACAGGTTCAATCGCTGGCCTCGATCAGTGGGTTAAGGATCCGGTGTTGCTATGAGCTATGGGGTAGGCTGCAGATGTGGGTCGGATCTGGTGTGGCTATGGTATAGACCAGCAGCTGTAGCTCCAATTTGGACCCCTAGCCTAGGAACCCCCATATGCCGAAAGCGCGGCCCTAAAAAGATAAAAGATGAAAGAAAGACAGACTGACCAACCCATGGTTAGTATGGCTTCAGAGAAAGCTGGAGGGAGAGAAAGCAGAGGTCTGTTGGAGAAGGAACTCTCTGAGGTGGTAGAGGGCCCTGGTACCCCAAAGCCTCTATGGAGAAGCCCCAACTTGGGGATCCCAGGAATCTGAAACCCAAAGTGGCCTTCTTCCATCTCCAGCCTATTCCCTGCAAGACAAGGATCCACCAGAGTCTTCCTTTATTTTACTTTCTTCTTGCCCTGAGGCCTGCAGCCCAAAAGACGATGGAGGCCTAGTTAAAATCAGGCATGGGGAGAACTGCACAGTATCCAAAATCAGCAGCCAACCTCTAGGGAAGGAACCACCTATTATGCAGAAACTCTCATAAGATTCCAAGCCGTGAGGCTGGACTGGGGGAGAGCTGACCTCAAGAATCAACGGGTTAGAGAGTACCAGAGGGGAATATAGACGGCAGAGATAAAACTACTCTGAAACCGGAAGGCCCAGACAGAAGAAGTTGTGGAATTTATACAATAGGCAATTGGGGCCCACAGAGGGTTTGAAAAGGGAGATAATGAAGAGGTATTTGAAAAAGACTTGATATGAGAACTAGAATGCAGAAAAATCTGCATCAGAAGAGTAGCAGGAGGGCTAGGAATGAGGTAGCTGGAATTGGAAGGGAAAGAAAAACAGGGGGTAGTTCACAAGAAAAAAAATAAACAGACTCGGGTTTTGGCTAATGACAGTGAGAAAGACAAGAACATTGAGATTTTGAGTCCAGAAATGACTGGAGCACTGAGGCTAAGATGATGGAAAAGGAAGCCTGGAGGGCAAGCAGGTTGGAAACAAAGGTTATAAGTTTGGTTCTTAAGTTTGGGGTGATTGCTCTAGTTCTTGCTCTCTCTGGCAGTAAGTGCCAAATTGTTGAGAATTAAATGAAAACTACACCCGGGTAATATGTATTGTGCAGAAGCACACAGTGTCCAGGCTTTCAATTTAAAATCTGAATTGTCCACCTGCTTTTAAAAGCTTCGGTTAAAAAAAAAAAATCCAATTTATACTTTCTCTTGGAAATTGGAAAACATGGCAACCGTACCAGCAGCTGCTCTCCGATACAGTGGCTGCCCCTTTAAAGGAGACAAAGGCCTTAGGGCCCCCCCCCCCCCCGCCCCCCGGTCCTGATAATTCACTTCTAAGACTTGTCTCACCTTAGGAGACAAGTGATGCTCATCGATTTGGAGCATCACTCGATTTTATCATGTGATTTGGAGCACTCTGATGAAACAGCACCAGGGTAACTAGTGTAAAATTAGGCATATAAATATACACATAACGAACCCTTGCTAAACCACCAAAATATCACCTGGTCAAACAAATGGCTCTTTTCTTACTACTAAGAAATTCTGCTTCTATAAGAGAGAAATGAGGTCTTTTTGCAAAAAAAAAAAAAAAAAAAAAAACAAAAAACCCACAGCTAGATTTAAAATGAGGATGAATTACCTGTGAATCAGCCTATACATGATTATTGCATTCTAATCTTTTTTAAGTGACATGTCATGACAATGGGATTTTCAAGGAAAATCCCAGGGTGTGACTTTTATTCAACCCTGTAATTATGCTTCTTTCCAACACCTTCTACTCTAAAGCCTCAGAGGAAACATTTCACCCAGTGACGCTGGCAGAGGAAGCAGGCAGAGGAAGCAGGTTTAAGTTTTTAACACTTCCATCGTTCCTTTACTTGGGAGACCTGTGCCTCCTCAGGAAAGTCTCCCTTTTCCATAAACTATCAGAATGAAACTAGGTCTCTGTTCTGCCACAAAAACTGAAAGGAACTGCTGAGTTCTAACTAATTAAAAAGCAAACTGTCATCAGAATCTGCCAATTTCACTCTTGCCTACAGAAGGCCATTTATGGAGTTTTCTGTGGCAAGCACTAATACAATACACTTATTCCACAGGTATTAACGATATCAGGAATTTTCTTTTTGTCTTTTTCAGGCTGCACTCACTGCATATGGAAGTTCCCAGGCTAGGGGTTGAATTGGAGCTGTAGCAACGCCAGATCTGAGCCACGTCTGCAACCTACACCACAGCTCACAGCAAAGCCAGATCCTTAACCCACTGCCAGAGGGCAGGGGGTCGAACCCACGTCCTCATGGATACTAGTCCGGTTGGTTACCACTGAGCAACAAGAGGAACTCACCGGGAATTTTCAACCTATTGTTTTTCCACGGTTTTGATGACTTCAAAGGATTATACATAGTTAACATACTATATTATATAACTGGAAGTTGCTAAGAGAGTAGATTAAATGTCCTCACCACAAAAAGGAAACCGTAATTATGTTAGATGATAACAGTGTTAGCAAATGCTATAGTGTTAAACAAATTTGAAATACATAAATGTATAAAACCAATGCATTGTATACTTAAACTTACACAATGTCACATGTCAACTATATCTCAATAAAGCTAGAGGGGAGTGGGGAAAGAACTAGAAATATGCCAAAAGGGAAATGGAAAACTGCTAGGGAAAGAAAATGAGTATGGGATCATATATCAAATAAGGCAGATACATGCAAATGAAAACAACAGAGTCACACTGTTCCCATGACTGCATCCTAACAGTCTTGTAGCTTAACTCAAAGCCCATCTCTAATTAAGAACCACGGGTAAGAAAGACAAGATTTAAAAATCTATCAGTTTGGAGTTCCCATCATGGCTCAGCGGAAATGAATCCTACTAGGAACCACAAGGTTGCGGTTCGATCCCTAGCCTCTCTCAGTGGATTAAGGATTCCGAGGTGATGTGAGCTGCGGTGTAGGTTGCAGATGCGGTGGCTCGGATCCCAAGTTGCTGTGGCTGTGGTATAGGCCGGCAGCTGCAGCTCCGATTAGACCCCTAGCCTGGGTACCTCCATATGTCACAAGTGCAAAAAAACAAAAAAACAAAAAAACAACAACTATCAGTTCATGTCCATATGTACCATGTCAACATCAGTATTGTGGTTGTGATATTATACTATACAGCATCTGTCTGTGTTATTTATTACAATTGCCTGTGATCTATGATTACCTGAGGGTAAAAATTTTACTTAAAAATTGAAGAAAAAAAAAAACAAACCCTGTCAGTCTGGTTAAATTTGGCTGAGGGGGTGAAAATGAAAGGGCTTTTATTTTCTATTTTATACTTTTCCATACTATTTGGATTTTGTGATTCTGCATGTTTCTTCTATTTAAATTATTATTATCATTTTTGCTTTTTAGGGCTGCACACACGGCATATGGAAGTTCCCAGGCTAGTGTCAAATTGGAGCAGCAGCTGCCAGCCTACACCACAGCCACAGCAATGCAGCTGCAACCTACACCACAGCTCAAGGCAACGCTGGATCCTTAACCCACTGAGTAAGGCCAAGGATTGAACCTGCACCCTCATGGATACTAGTTAAGTTATTTCTGCTGAGCCACAAAGGGAACTCCCTTTAAATTATTTTTAAAGTATTTATACAAGTTTGCATTGAAAAGACCTATATGGAATGACAGTCAATAAAGAGGCCATTTTTCTCCTAAAATCTCTGTACAAATCCATTCACCAAGTTCTCACCTTTGTCAAGGAGCATGCGGTATTGAGTTTTAGGAGGTTCACAATGTATGCCCCAGTTTAAAGGTGAGAAAATACAATATATTTTCCTTAAGTCTACTCAACCAATGGTAGAGCCCAGATGACAATTCCCAGATGGTCTAATTCTAGGATTTTAAAAACACTTTTGCCTTACCTCTTTATCTGATCTTGTAACACATGTATATTTGTGTTTAATCTTGGAAAACCACCTACCCTGCTGCCCTATCAGACTTTTCTTTAGATATTTTCACAATATTCATCTATTAAAACAAGAAGCTCCCTGATAAGATGTAGCTTATCTTGCAAGGGTCACAAATAAATGGAAGACCATTGGGTAGAAGGTCAAGAAAGAACTCTAAAATGAATGGATCTGGAAGGTTACCATCTAAATGACACTAAAATGAATGTATCTGGCAGGTTACCATCCATACTGATGGATCTCTGAAGTGAGACAAACAGATATAACATGTCTCCTGAGAGGATAAAAGTTACTATACTACAAAGCTATGATAATCAAAACAGTGTGGTACTGAAGTTCCCCTAGTGGTGGCACAGCAGGTTAAGGACCTGACATTGTAATTGCTGTGGCTCTAGTCACAGCTGTGGTATGGGTTTGATCCTTGGCCCTGGAACTTCTGCATGTTGTAGGCCTGGCCAAAAAGAAAAAAGAAACAAAACAAAACAAAAACCAGTACGGTACTGGCACAGAAACAGATATATAGATCAATGGAACAGGAGAGAAAGCCCAGGAATAAACTCATACACTTAAAGTCAATCTATGACAAAGGAGGCAAGAATATACAATGGAGAAAAGACAGTCTCTTCTATAAATGGTGCTCTGAAAACTGGACAGCTATATGTAACAGAATGAAATTAGAACATTCTCTAATATTGCACACAAAAGTAACCTTAAAATGGATTAAAGACCTAAATGTAAGATAGGATACTATAAAACTCCTAGAGGAAAACATAGGCAGAACAGTCTTTGACATAAATTCCAACACTATCTTTTTGGATCCATCAGCTAGAATAATAGACACAAGCAAAAGCAAAAATCAACAAATGGGACCTAATCAAACTTAAAAGTTTTTTATAGCAAAGAAATCATCAACAAAATGAAAAGACAACATATGAAATGGGAGAAAATATTTGCCAACAATGCAACCAACCCAAGGGCTTAATTTCCAAACATACAAACTGCTTATACAGCTCAATATCAAAACCAACAACCCAATCAAAAAATGAAAACACTGGAGTTCCCTTTGTGGCATGGTGGAAACAAGTCCAACTAGGAACCATGAGGTTGCGGGTTCAATTTCTGGCCTAAGGAGGTTAAGGATCTGGTGCTGCCATGAGCTGTGCCATAGGTCACAGATGCAGCTCAGATCTGATGTGTTTGTGGTGTAGGCCAGCAGGTGTAGCTCTGATTGGACCCCTAGCCTGGGAACTTTCATATGCCACGGGTGCAGCCCTAAAAACCAAAAAAGCAAAAAAAAAAAAAGAACAACAAAAACCCAGGAAAGAAAAGAAAACACCTAAATAGACATATAGATGGCCAAGAGGCACATGAAAAGAAGCTCAACATTGCTAATTACTAGAGAAATGCAAATGAAAACTACTATGAAGTACCACCTCGTACTAGTCAGAATGGCCATCATCAGAAAGCCTACAAATAATAAATATTAGAGAGGGTGTGGAGACAAAAGACCCCTCCTACATTGTTACTGGGAATGTCAAATTCATGCAACCACTATGAGGAACAGTATAGAGGTTCCTTAAGAAACTAAAAATAGAACTATCATATGATCAAGCAATCTCACTCCTGGGCATGGATCTAAAAAAAACCCATAATTCGAAAAGATATATGCACCCCAATGTTCATTGCAGTAAAACAGCCAAGACATGGAAACACTTAAATGTCCATCAACAGAGGACTGGATAAAGACAATGTGGTACATATACAAAGTGGAATATTATTTGGCCATAAAAAAGAATGAAATAATGCCATTTACACTTATATGGATGGACCTAGTGATTATCATATTAGGTAAAGGCAGAGACAAACATCACATGACATCACTTATATGTGGAATCTAAAAAATGCTGTAAGAACTTATTTACAAAACAGAAAGAGACTAATAGACATAGAAAACAATCTTACAGTTACCAAAGGGAAAAGGACAGTAGGGATAAATTGGGAATTTGGGATTAACAGATACATAGTACTATATATAATAAACAACAAAGACAGAATCTATAGAATAAGGAACTATATTTGCTATCTTATAATAACCTATAATGGAAAAGAATCTAAAAAAAAATATACATATATATAACTGAATCACTTTGCTGTACACCTAAATTAACCATACTCAATTTAAAAAATGAAGTTGGATTTGCGAATGTAATTTTAATAAATACAGATGCCAATTTAAAAAAAGATAATTAGGGTATTAAATAATATCAGGAGAGTATTATTCATTTTGTGTGATAATAGTATTGAGGTTATGTAAAAAAAAGTCTTTTTTGAAGTTCCTGCTGTGGCACACAGGATTAAGTATCCAGCGTTGTCTCTGAGGTGGCACAGGTTTGAACCCTAGCCCTGTGCAGTGGGTTAAGGATCTGGTGTTGCTGCAGCTGTGGCATAGGTCTCACTATGGGTCATATTCGGAATTTCCACACGCCGCAGGTGCAGCCATTAAAAAAAAAAAAAGGAAAAAGAAAATGTCTTTTTTCTTAGAGATGCCTACTGACATATGCAGGGCTGAAATGACGTCATGACATGATGTCTGGGACTTATAAAATTCTTTAGCAAAAAAGGAAAGGAAGAAAATAAATGAAAAAGATGGGGAAATGTGGATGGTTACTATAGCTGGATAATGAGGGTTCACGGGTTTGTTTGTTTTAATTAAAATGAAAAGAAATAAAGGTCAACCTTGAAGAGAAAAAAAAATAACAATCTTGGTTTTATAATTAAGCTCCCAATGGTGTTGGGAGGACTGAAGGGCAGTGAGCCACGGTGATGCTGCAGTGGGAAGGGCAGGGATACTGAACTGCCACCTACCATCAAGGGGGGACTGTGGAAAGATGGGGAAAGGCAGAAGCTTTGCCACAAGGAATCTACTCTTCAAAAGTGGCTACCATACAAAGTTCATCTTTTTCTTCCTTTGAACTGTAATTTAATTGCCAAAGCACATGATGACTAAACTATGTATCATTTCCTCCTCTGCTGAGACTGAAAGCTTCTCCCTTTGTAGAATATTTGAAGGCTGGTTGGTCCATGATGGGCCAAAATCCTGGCGTTTGCTTAGAGCCACAACTGGTGAGACTGACCAACCACCTCTTTAAAACAACTTACAAAAACTGCATGTATGAAGCTCAGATTCTGAAAAACATGTAAGTACTCACTAATATTTTATAATTCCCCAAGTGATCTCCACCCTGAATTTAAGCATTTTAATTCTGAGCACTTGAAAGCAATGTAAATTAGAGGAGTCAGACTATGATATTTCCAAGAAAACTGATGGAAAAGTGAAAGCCATGTTTTAGCAGACTAATTTTAAAACAAATATGAAGCACATACATAGATAAGAAGAAAAAAGGATTCAAGTGTTAATTTTTATGCTGTGGGATCAGAAAGTGATTTTTTTCCATTTTACTTTTTTTCTGAATTTTCTACAATATGAATACATTATATATAAACCAGAAAAATAATAGAATGAAAGTCCCCTAATGTTCTCTGTAACATTAAAGTCTAATTTCACATTAGTCTTGAGGTATACAAACTGGAAGAAGTCTCTGCAAACCACATACCCAAATTGTTGTTACAAACTTAACACCTTGGAACTTAGTAACAGGTAGTTCCCATCTGAAGCAGTTCACAGTCAAGGGGAGAAAGAGGCAAGCTCACAAGTAATTCCTGAGAGTAGAGAGTCCAAAAACCAGATGTGGACTCCCTATCTCTTCTCCAAATGTCTGAAATGAATGGATGTGTCCCTACCTTTCAGCCTTTTACACCAGCTGTGTGGGAAGTGTGGTATTTCTACATAAGCTTAAAACAAATCCCAGATGCTTGTCTACACAAGCCAACCATTTATTTAGTCTACTCTAATTCCAGACACTAAGAAAAGAAAACAATAACTTCCTTAAAAGACTATTTCCCTCTGATAAGAAAACATGTTCCACTAACAACAAAGAGAAATTAAGATATATCTGGTATGGACTAAGTTCCGCAACAGTACCAAGAATGATTTAGAATTTGAAAAAAATTTTTTACCTGAACTCTACTTGCTGGAAAATTTTTTGGATAAAGTAAAACTACTAGTGCAAAAATACTTTTAAGATTAATTATTAAGTAGTCCACAGACAAATGAGCAGCCCTCAAACTTGTTTTATTATGCCCCATAGACTATACATTTTTTTTCAGTACAACGTAAGTACACATGCATATACCCACATAAATGACAAAGTCTAATGTTATAATACCTTTTATTATACATAATGCACTGTAATATTTCCTATTCTATTTATTTTTTGTTGTTGTTGTTTAATTTAAAGCATGCTGGTTGTGCCAAATGAACTGACTGTATCCCTCACGAATAGGCTACAAGCTGCAATTTGGGAAACAGTGCTCTAAGTTACCAAGATTGAAATCATTTCTAGAAACACAATTTCATTACAGTTGTACCCTTGCTCTTCCTACTATTCAAGTTACAACAGGTCTCAACACATACACTATCACCTGTGTGTGGGTGTGAGAAAATTTCTTCCCATGTCTGAAATCAGGTGAGCTCTTGATGACTACAATCTTTTCAACCACAAAAGGGAGCTTGCAATTATTACAGAGCTCTTGGTCTGATTATAAAAGGCGAACAGCTTTCCCCAGCTAGGACTAAGTTCACTGTTAGCCATACTCCCCTATACATTTTGTCCTTCTTCAGTTGTGCTTAACTTTTTTACCTTATGTGTTGCCTGGAAAGGAAGGGAAGAACAAGGGCAGGAGAGCCTTGTTAGTCTGCGTGAGAATAAAAAGAGTAAAACAGCAGTTATGATGGTAAAACTTCAGGTGTTCAAAATCTTCAGTTTTCCTGAAAGGAAAATGTATACTGTGCTGAAAGTCACAGCTATAGAAAAGAAACACACAGCCACAGTCTGCAGAACTCTACAGAATCTCTTTAAACTTCCATCATACCACATATAAAATAGGTGCTAAAGATATAACAATCTAATGAAGATGATACTTTTGTCCCAGCCAATGAAAAGCATAAGCAAAATAAGAGGAAACACAAGGGACTTACTGTCAAAAATCTCTCATGTAAACACAACACAATGCTTCCTATTAGCTAAAAAATCACTTAAATCAATTCATGAAAAGTTCATGAAAATTAAATCACTTCAAGTGGTCCTATCCAAGAGTCCCTACATAATTGGAGACTATTTCCATCAGTGTGCAAAGATGTCAATAATTTTAACATTAACCTATTAAAAAGCATCACAGGAGTTCCCGTTTTGGCTCAGTGGGTTAAGAACCTGACTGTGAGGATGTGAGTTCAATCCCTGGCCTCAACTCAGTGGGTTAAGGATCCAGCATTGCCCAAAGCTGCAGCATAGGTTGCAGATACAACTCAGATTCAATGTTGCTCTGGCTGTGGTATAGGCTGGCAGCTGCAGCTCTGATTCGACCCCTAGCTGGGAAACTTCCATATGCCACTGGTGCAGCCATAAAAAGAAAAAAAAATTTTTTAAATTAAAAGCATCATTTATGCCTAATGGAAATATAAAGCTCAAAACCTAGTTTCATACTATTCTTTAATGTGCTATCAGCAAGATCAGTGAAAACTCTATAGTTCTTGGTCACTCTCCAGTCTTGTGACTCCTACAAAAAGGAAAAAAGAATGCGGAAAGGGTTGTGGATGTCGGGGAAGAGGGTTTGCACATGTACTATTTTTCTAATTTCATAAACCATTTCCATATACTTGGGAGGTAACAGACCACAATGGTCATCAATTCATCATCTGTAATATAGAGACAGTACCCAACTCACAAGGTTATCACAGCATTAAGTGATATAAAGCCACATATAAAGCACTGAGCATAGAGGCCAGCATACAGCGAGAATTCAATGTATTTTAATAACTATATTTTTATTTTAAAATACTACACATACTAAAGCGTCAAGAATATTGCTTTGTGGAGTTTCCTTCACGGCTCAGCGGTTAATGATCCCAGAACCCAAGTAGGATCCAGGAGGATGTGGGTTTGATCCCTGGCCTTGCTCAGTGGGTAAGGATCCAGCATTGCCTTGAGCTGTGGTATAGATTGCAGACGCAGCTTGGATCCCATGTTGCTGTGGCTGTGGTGTAGGCCAGCAGCTATAGCTCCAATTCAACCCCTAGCCTGGGAACTTCCATATGTCATGGGTGCAGCCTTAAAAAGCCAAAAAAAAAATATATATATATATATATATTGTTTTGAATTAGCTGGTTTCATCCAAATTCCATCACTAATTGGCTCTATGAGCCTAAGAAGTTACCTATTTTGTATTAATTTTCCTCATCTTCAAAATGACCAACAAAAACTGGGCATGGTAAAAACGAAGGAGGCTTGTATGTTTAAGTGCTTGAAACTGCTGCAAAGTCTACCTGGAAGATGTACCTAGGGCCCACTACCTGTTAGGTCAGCACCTCTCAAAGTAGGCACTGTGGATCCTCAGTCCTAGAAGGTGACAAAGAGGTTACCCTCTTGTCTCCAAAAAAGAGCTGCAAGGCAAATAAGCTTCCAGAATCCTGTCTTTTTCTTTACCACGGGACATCTCAAAGCCCTTGTAGTGCATATGAAGCTCTAGCAGCAGAGGCAGTCTGTAATATTTCCAGGAAACTCTGCTCAGTGAGCACCTACTGGATGTAACATTCTGTGGAACACACTGACCAGCTCCTGGGCTAGGCTCATAAAGGGGGGACACACAGATCCCTGAATGAGGCTGCTGGGATAAAAGATCAGATGTGGAGAGGTGAATTTTGGCCTTTAGAGTTCTAAAAATGACACTGATATTGTAATATATGACTGATAGCCAAAAGCAAGACTTCCCACCGTTGTTATTAAGTTACAAGTGCTTAAGTTACAAGGGGACTCGCAACAGGCTGGACACATTGTTTGAGAGAAGCATCTTAATTTCACAGATGAAAATGACAACAACACTTGTTTGAATAGCAAAACAAGTCTGATGACTGTTTTATCCCTGATGAAGAGATGCTCAGGATAAGGAAGCTGGAGAAAAGTGGCTGCTGATCTTTACTGATAACGTCAGGGTGCTGAGGTAGTATCCATTGTGCAGTCACGAAAGCTGAGGATAAATGTGAGCAGTTCTTCCCCTCTCTGCAATACCTTGTATTTTCTAAACTTGGATCCATGTTAAATATGCATGTCACCAATATCCACATAAAGCATAACTGCATATTGACTTTTCTCTCTGGTATCGAAAAATTCTAACACCATCAAGTACAGACAAAGTTCGTCTGAGTTTTAAAAACTAAAACTGTGGATAAACAACAAGGTCCTCTGTACAGCACAGGAACTGTATTCAATATCCTATGATAGATCACAATGAAAAAGAATATGAAGGGAGTTCCCATCGTGGCGCAGTGGTTAACGAATCTGACTAGGAACCATGAGGTTGCGGGTTCGGTTCCTGCCCTTGCTCAGTGGGTTAATGATCCGGCGTTGCCGTGAGCTGTGGTGTAGGTTTCAGACGCGGCTCGGATCCCATGTTGCTGTGGCTCTGGCGTAGGCCGCAGCTACAGCTCCGATTCGACCCCTACCCCGGGAACCTCCATATGCCGTGGGAGCGGCCCAAGAAACAGCTAAAAAGACAAAAAAAAATAAAAAGAACATGAAGAAGAATGTCTATATATATGAATTGCTTTGATGTACAGCAGAAATTAACACTGTAAATCAACTATGTCAATAAAACTTTTTAAAAAGTTAAAACTATAAACATTTCACTCTTGCACCTGCATACACACAGGTGCTTTCACTTTGACAGATTTTTTTTTTTAATAAGAACCAAAAAGTTGGGAACAGGAAAACTATAAAATTAGTTGTGAAAGGGTTCTTATCAATACTTTGCATTTACCACCATTTATTGTAAAAGGTGACAGATACTGAGTGTTCTAAGGGACTTTATATTAGCTTACTTAATCTCTAGGACAATCACATTTGATGGATATTATTACTTTCTTTTTCAAAAATTTTGAAACATTTCATACACACACATCCACATAGCTGTACATAAAGAATAATCTTGGAGTTCCCATTGTGACTCAGCAGTAACAAACCTGACTAGTGTCAATGAGGATGCAGGTTTGATCCCCGGCCTTGCTCAGTGGGTTAAGGATCCAGCATTGCCATGAGCTGCAGTATAGGTCGCAGATACAGCTGGGATCCCACGTTGCTGTGGCTGTGGCTCCAATTTTATCCCTACCCTAGGAACTTCCACATGCTGCAGGTGTGGTACTTAAAAAAAAAAAAAAAAAGAGTAATCTCTCAAACATACAAGTATATACCCACATAGCTCTAAGACAGGGCATTTCCAACGCAGCCCAAGAGGCCCACAGCACCCTTTCTCCATCATGTGTCCCTCCCATTATCCTTGTTCTATATGTGAAGGAGTTGAGGCTCTGAGAAGTTGAGTAACTCAGCCTCAGTGGCTGGGCTGGCATCTGAACTGCACCTGTCCATGGTTCCAGAGATCATGGAACTTAGGCACTGAGGCTGCAATTGCTGAAGTCTCCCATTTCAGAGATGAGGAGACTGAGGCAGAGTGATTCAAGACACTGCCTAAGATCATAATACTAAGAGGCACAACTGGTGCTAAAACTGATGTTACAATTATTTACTCATAATCCTACTCCTAAGTCTCAAAATTAACATGAGGAAAATAACCATGTTTAACTCACGGTTTCTTATAAAACTTATGAGAAATTCCACCTCTTTTTTAATCATTTAAGTAAGCACTTTTTACTAGAATTATTAAATAGTCTGAAAAGTGACTGTTACACTTCCCACGAAGGTTGTTCTCTTTGCTTAGCACTGATGTAAGTCCTAAAAGATGCTTTGAAAATGAAGCTTTTTCAGTAGATTAAAGTGCTGCTTCTCAAACTTTGGCGTGCACAGCAGCTGTCTGGAGATCTTGCCAATATTCAGGACCTGAAATTTCTGCAAGTCCAAAACTCTCTTGGTAATGACCATTCTGCTGGTCCTTTTAAGATATCTTCTGAGTAGCAAGAGACTTAAAGGGGCCTCATTACTAATGGGGATCTTGCAGTGGATCTTTTTAAAAATGAAAAATCCTTGAGATAGCAGTTTTGTATGGTTTCACCTTTATTATCTATTCCTAGAATTGGAACACATCTATATCTTCAATTCTCTGAATTTCATCTATCCATCCAGGACAGACAATGATAAATTTCAGGATTTATATTTAAGCCAGAGTGACATTTCTGACACCTGGACAGGAGTGTCAATTTAGGAATTACTTGATCATATGATAGAAAATACACAAATAGAATAAGAAGGTTTATGGGAACATATATGTATGTACCACATATAAGAAAAAAGCAACTGATGTTTACTGACCAGAAAACAGCAAATCTCAGTTGGGAAGGAGATGGCATTTTATCATACACCTAATGATATGCAAAACATGAGGGTTGAGAGGAAAAAAAAAAACTTTATAAAACCCATGTTGCACTGTCCTGAAAACTGTAGTCTTTGCACATTCTGTATTTTGCATGGTGCAATAAAAGCACATGTTGAGCTACTAACTGGGAGTTTTAAAGGTCTTAATATTTCTGTGGCAAATGTAATCATCTCTCAGAGAAGCCAAAGGCTATTAACTAAAAACTTTATTGCATAAATAACCCCCTGAAATTGTAGTCCTCCAAGACTTCTTTTCTTGACCTTGATTTCACCTGGATGAATGGCCCTTGAAGATGAGGAGCAAGAAACCCCTCTAGGGCATTGAGAATTGTAGGACATGCACCTGAGTCCTCCTTTAGGCACATAAAGTGAACTTACCTGGGGTAAATGATTCAACCTCTCTGAATCTCAATTCCTTCAATAGCGCTCAGAGTTGGGATTAAATTAAAATGCAAAAAGTTTGTCATAAAAATACATATATAAAAGTAAGGTTTTAAAATTTAATTTACATAATATCTGGGCAAGCACCAATGATCAGCGGATGCTTAAACCACTGACTGAACTGTTGATGGGGCAGAGTAGCTTTTAGTGACCAAAAGACTATTATCCCATAGACTACTTGTAGGTCATAGGGGAAAAGGCAACTTTATAATGGAAGGATCAAGTTGTCACTTCCTGAAGTCACTGATCATACTTAGCACCATTCAATGTAAGACAATGATAACCTATGAATCTTGTTGTGATACAATTAGCAGTACCTGGCACCTTTGAGGTACTTTTATCAGATACACTTAACCTGAATCTAATCAAACCTGGAGGTCTAACTGTAGGTTTATATTTTGGGGGATTGTGCAAGTAAAAGACACACTACTCAGAAGCAGTTAGTCTAATTTAGGATGTAAGCTGTGTCACCAGAAAATTTAACCTACTTTCCCTGCAGGAAAATAAAATGTATGTGGATGGGGACCAGTGATAGATTAAAAGTGACTTAAGAGATATAATAACTAACTGCCATGTGTGGACTCTGCCTGCATCCTTGTTCAAACAAAACAATAGCCAAAAGACATGTTTAGGTTAACTGGGGAAATATGATGAGTATTAGATGACACTAAGATAATACTGTTAATATTTTAGGCATGCTCAAGGCATCGTGGTAATGTAAGAAAATGGCAACAGATACAAGTGAAATACTCAGGGGAGAAATACCATGGAGTCTTTAAATATATTTTAAACACCTCAGGAGAAAAACTGTTAAAAATCTTGACAAATTAAAATTTTAACAAATAATACAGCACAGTAACTGAAGCAAAGAGGATTAAAGAGGAAAAAGAAGTTGGGAAAAAAAGAAAAAAAATTCCTAACCAAAAAGCAGGAGGGTCTCGAAGATTTTTTAGACCTTTTTGAGCGAGCACCAACCAACAGCAGATACAGGGCTATTTCTCTGGCTGTAGAGTTAGGTGACCTTCTATTTTAGACTCCTGGCAAAGCAGGGGCTTTCTGGAGCGGGGGGCGGCGGGGAGAAGGCAAATCTCCTTTTTTGGGCCACATCTGTGGCATGCAGAAATTCCCTGGCCAGGGATGAACCAGAGCCACAGCAGCAACCTGAGCCGTAGCAGTGACAATTGCTGGATCCTTAACCTGCTGAGCCACAAGGAACTCCAAAAAAAGGCACATCTTGGTCCCTGTAATTCTCATAAGTGGCCTCCATTCTAAACTCCTCGGATTTGGAGTAATTCAATGAACAGAACTCATGATCCAGGGATCTCATGGGCTATAAAGCCTCAAAAGTTTCTTTCCTTGGACTGACATCAACACAGTTCAATATGAGGTAAACCTACTCTGTCAAAAGCAATAAAAAAGCTGAAGTAAATCCACTCAGCCACTTAAAAATGAGAACCACAAAGATATTTACCTATTTTTCCCTGTAGGAAATTTTATGCACTGGCACTTTGAATTTAACTAGACTTCATAACCTTTAATATCTACTGATCTTGATAATGTCAGAAATAATAGTGAAATAAAGTTTTTTTCTTTTTCCTTTTTGCAGAAACAGACTTCTCCATAAAAACCATTTACCTGCAACCTCTAGGTATATCCACTAAACACTCTCGATCACGCAACGGAGCCATATAAAACGTAAATGACCATATGCAAGCATATACAAGACAAAGATATTTCTGCAAACATGGGGTATTAGAACTCTCAAGGAGACAGTTCATGAAAGCTAGATTAATAAACAGAAATGGCATTAAACAGTCAAGGCATACATGACTACGTGGCTACATCCACTGTTAAGGTCACAAATGGCTAAACACTGTCCACAAGTGATCTTTGAGGTGAAGCAGACCCCGGATACCCTCAATGTATAAGCACCTGCAGATCTTAGGGGACTGCTGACTCCCCTGGTTCAACTTGGTAAAGCACCCTCTTCTGTCGGGATTGCCGGCACCTACCTCACGGCAGTTTCCCAGTGGTGCCTGGGAAAGAAGTCTCTCAGATTCCCAACCCTTTTCAGAGTTGAATCTAGTTATTTTCTTGAATATATGTATGGCATGTCTAAAGATACCACAACAGTTGAGTATGCAATCTCTGTTTAAAACACTTTCATGACTATTTCCCGTCACCTCATTCTCTGAAACCTCAGCCACAGCGTTCATGCACTGACTCAGGAAACAGTTATCTGGAGCCTGTTATCAGCCAGGCACTGTACTCAGTGCTGGTGGTAAATAAAATGGCTCTATTCCACCCCTGCTCTCATGGATCTTAGACTTTCCTCCTTTCTCCCACCCCTCTCCCCATAAAAAACAAAGAAACAAACCTGTCCTCTTCAACTCCCACCAAAAGGCAAATTTGGCAGTTGGTTCCGGATTCAGGATACTAGGACTCACAAAATTTATTTCCACATTGGTTTAGAAATTGCCATGTGGTTTTTTTTCCCCTCATCAGTGAAGTCTCTCCCACTCCCCCACCCGGAAGGCAAACGACTATTTTTAAAAATGAACATCTGGAAGATGACATCAGAATGACTCTTCGTTGCAAGAAGGCACAATTACTCCATCGCCAACAACAACAACAAAAACAACAAAACCCTGAAAGTCCGACAATAGTTTTCCTTTCATCTTCAATGCCTGACTTTGAATATACCAGAATGGGTTCCTCTACTTTTAAATCTATAGTCTCAAACTTTTTGTTTACAAACAGCAGTTGGACTTGACATACAACTTCACTACTTAGTCTTGATCAGGTTTTGATTCTCAACAAGAGTCAGCTCTGAGTCTTTTTTTTTTTTTTTTCTTTCTTTCCTTTTAGGGCTGCACCTGCGGTATACAGAAGTTCCCAGGCTAGGGTTGAGTTGGAGTTGCAGCTGCCAGCCTACACCACAGTCACAGCATCATGCAACCTATCCTGCAGCTCATGGCAATGTCAGATCTGTAACCCAGAGAGGGGGGCCAGGGATCAAACCCGCATCCTCCTGAATACTATGTCGGGTTCTTAACCCACTCAGCCACAATGGGAACTCCCAACTCTGAGTCTTTAACAACAGGGCAGGAACTGTGTTTTCAGTGCCTTCTCACCTCAACCTCTGTAAGCACCACTGGCCACTCTTCAAGTCACAAAGCTTCTCATGGACCTGATATTCTCACAGTGGAGAGACATACAAGGCAGAAAAGTATAAATTATATACTCTCTTGGAAGAAGGTAAATGCTCTAGAGAAAACTGCAAGGGGGGTGGAAAGAGGGTTACAGGTGGTTAGGGCAGTTCTTCCTAAGAAGACAACATCTGAACAAAGACTGAAGGAGAAGGGAGTCATGTGAATATCTGGGAGGAGTCTGTTCCAGGCAGAGGGAACAGCACATGCAAAGGCTCTGAGTAGAAGGGTGCTTGATATCATTAATAGGAAGAAGGCCAGTATGCTGGGAATATGGGGGAGTGTGGTAGAGAATGAGGTCTAAGAGGCAATGGGGGAGGTAGGACAAAGGGGTCCCCATATATTTGTCAAACAGTAATAATTAGTAAGATAGCTGGCATTTATTGAACTCTTTGTGCTAAGTGCAATTCCAGACAGGTTTCGTGTATTATCTCCCTAAAAATTCAAAACAACTGGTTGCCCTAACATACAGAGAGCTGACTTTATGCTTTAGGACACCCATAGCAGTAAGTTCAAACTCTATTGGAAATATTTCCCTGAACAATTTCTTTTCCCCCCCGCCTTAACATGACTAAAACTCTTGCTAAATGCTACAATTAAGTTCCTCATGCATCTTAAAAAATAAAAATGTAATTTCTTATGTCAGATGTCTTGCTTATTTCCATGCTGTGGTTTTTAAGATGATTTTCAAGTCTGTTTCAGTGCCATAATGTTAAAGGATTCAACTTATGAAAAGCTATTAAGTACAGTTTGGGACATTATTCAGAGTCCAAATTCTGCTTTAATAACATCCTTTGATGTGTTTAATGAATCCTTTATCACAACTTTCTTTTCTGAACTATATGGTATAACAACGTTTCAGAGTGTTAGTTACAAATTATATCTACTACAAATTACACCTACTGGTACACATCTTTCTGTTGTACTTGCATTTAAAAGGCATCCTTGCACGCAGAAATAAGCATGCCAAGAGTGCTGTGCTTGCTAAACAAAATTAATTAGTGGAAGCACCAGATGTATACCTTCATAAAGAACTTTGGTAGACTCTTTATTACTTAGTTTTCACTAATTAGGAGATAATTTGAAAATAGCTCCTAAATACAAAGAGATTCTTCAGTTCAACTCAAAAAAACATGTATTGAGCCCTTTGGTCAGGTGCTATGAGGATAAAGATAATCCCAGGTGCTGCCATCAGGAAGTGACAGTCTACTAGGCTGACCGAATCACAGATCTTCAAGATGAAGGAAAGTGTGGGGTGAGGTCACAACTGATGCAGGCGGCACCAGAATAAACTTGTGCTTACTTTTTAAAAAGCCACTCACATAAAACATCAGATATCAGCTGTCCTCTGTCAAACCAAATATAAAGGCATGATGACTTAAAAAACAGGACTTTTCAAAAGTCAAAAGTTAAAGAGTTGGATGGAATTTTTAAATCAATTTTTATGTATCCAATTCTATGCTTAGAAGTTTCCTCAGAGATTAACTGCTTATTTTTATCCTTCTAATACCTAAACCCCAAGGAGGAACTCTTTAATATGCATTTCTAAATATTTTTGTGAAGAGGGATTTTTAGTATCAATTCCTCACATGAATTAAAGGTATTTCATTCCACAAAACTTATAATCAAGGTAATAAGACTTAAGCACAGGCCTATGTATTTATACAAAATTAAATCAATACTAATGACCAACTTACAGGTAAGATTATGTAAGGTCAAAAATCAAGTGAAACAATTTGTGTAAATATCTAACTTTAGTTAAGTGGGTTCAGAGGAGCAGGGCATAAGGAATGGAAATCAGCCCAAACTCTGCTCATCAAGCCCTACGTTGGCTGTGAATACAGGAAGAATGGATTGTTCTGGAAATAAAATTGCTCAAAAACACCATATAGGCAAGCAGCAGCCCTACAAAGGAACCAGGATAGCTCCATGGGGCCCAGACTCTGACTTTAAAAGTTTGAAGAATTTCATTGAATGGGCTTTTAAATATTCAGATTAATTTATCCCATTTGTTTCCTGAAACACAACACAATGAATAAAAGTCAATTGTCCATGACAGACAGTAGTAGCACTTTATCATAACCCTCACATTATCAGATGTTTCCACCATCTCAAAGATGATCTGAATCAGAATCACCTGTGGGAACTTTTTAAAAGTACATATTTCCAGACCCCACCCATTGGACACTCTGATTCACAATGTGGGGCTGGGGCTTTATAATGCGTCTGGACAGTGTGGTGATCAGGCAGGATGAGGAGCCAAGAAGTACCACATTAAGCTGCCTCTAAGAATGATGAGGGTAAAACGTAACAAATGGTGCCTTCTCACCAAACCCAGACTGTTAGGCTAAGCCTATCCTCTTACGTTCCTAATGTTGAGAGCACTAGTATCACTTATGACCACCATCCAACTACATATCCAGTAGCATATCTCAAAACCTAAAGTGGGAGTGCATGCTTAAATTTATGGAAGCTTGAAAAAGAAGAGACCAAGGGCTAACTGGAAAAATCACACAGATGTGAGATATACTCAAAAACCATTGATCATGCCTCTTCACTCAAGAGGTGTCAAAACTCAAGTCTCTAGGAGATTTTTCCCAGTAAATGTGCCAAATCTAAGTTTTACTACTTCTGATTGAATATTTAACATCCTAAATATATAGGATGCTTCATGGAAACATGACAACATCTTTTTCCAACAATCATGTGCAGTCAAGTCTCAAATTTGAAGCTCTAAGAATCCAAGCAATCACACTTCTTCCCAGAGAACTACTCTATAAAGCACTCAGTTAACAGCCTGGATGCATGAAACTTCACTGGGGAAAAAATGGAGGACAGTTTCCGCCAGATTAGTACAGACACATATATAGGTGGCTCTATTCATAGATGTACAATATTGAAGGTGCATCTTCAAACAGTGACTTGAGAAACATTTTTTAAGTGCTTAAAAGATCCATATCAAAATCCTACATATTTAATAAAAGCATACATATTTATCAATATTTTACGAAACGTCTAGCATTCTGCTACAGTGCCAAAACATTTTGTCTAAACTGCTTTTTTTTTTTTTTTCTTTTCCTAACAAATCGGTATGGAGGCTAATTTAGGAAGCACTACCAACATCTTGAGCATCAATGTTTCAGACTGGAAACGGATACATGGTTCAGGGGGAAAAATGGCAGCATTTGGCTTAGTTTTGATTTTTGTCTCATTAGAAGGCACGGGGCGGGGGAGGGGAGGCAGTCGAAATATTCTGGATAAATGCACTGCCATTCAGTAACCTCCGTTGTAGAGGGGCAAAAGTAGGGGAGGAGGGAAACAAGAACTGAAAACCCAGCACAAAGCTACCCCTTGCGATCAATAAAGAATTAAAACGATCTGCCTACGGCTGGTAAAACGGCTTACTGCTTTCATCTGGTGGATTTACCTCAGTAAACTCGACTGTGGACTAATTAGGTCCAACTTGAAACCAAGGACCAGGTCCATAGAAAGATCAGCCTAGTCGGGAGCTGATTCGCTCAAATGCCCAAGAAGGAACCGAGCCACAGGGTTCCGATTTGGGGCGCGAGCAGCTCACTCGTGGGAGGCGGCGCGGTGGGGCTGCTGGCTTCCCCGGCCGACCTCGGGAAATCATTTCCCGACCACTCAGTGCAAGCCGCAAACGCACACGCTAGGATTCCAGCCGCGCAGGGGCGAGAGGCGACCGGGACGGCCCGGCGGCCCCAAGTGCTAGGCAGCTCTGTCAAAAGGAGGCTAGGACTCCGGTACAGGACTCTCGCCTAAGGCGGCCGGGGTCGTCAGCTCGCACCCCCTAGGCCAAGTCACTTCTCCGGGGGGCGGCGGAGTCAGGAAGCCTGGAAACTAAATGAGAGGGGCTGCAAAGGAGAGGGCGGGGAGGAGGCGCCAAGTTGACCCTCCTGTTTGGGGGCTAAGGAGTAAGTTTGGTGGGGAGCAGTCAGAGCGCAGTAACTTATTTTATACTCGAACTGCTGCCGCCCAGAGAGAGCCGGACTCCACAGGGCGCAAGCGGCTACTCCGACTTCCTCCCGCGCGCTGTCCCTACAGGCCCAGCCCGCCGCCCGCCGGACGCGCTCCACTCACCCAACTCCTCCGCCTGCAACCAGAGCGGCGCGGAGACCGCGAGCAGCAGAGCCAAGAAGCCCCGCCGGGCAGCCCCCGCCGTCGCGCAGCCGCCACGGGCGCCGGCCACCATGGCCCTGCCGGGCGCCACCTTGGCAGGCTCCGTTTCCCTTCGGCGCGCGCAGCACCGCCGCCGCCGCCCGGGCCGGGCCGCCTCCTCCGCGGCCAAGCGCGGCGCCGGGACTGGGCGCAGCCGCGGGACGGCACCGAATCTCATTGGGGCGGCCCGGGGCCCAGCCCGGCAGGGGCGTCTCCCGCTCCGCCCTGCTAGCCAGCCCCCGAGGAGGAAGTCGCTCCCGGGCCGCGGCTGGCCGCCAGGGCGGAGGCGTACCGGGCGCCGTCTGCGCTCCCCTCTAAGTACCCGGCGCTCGCTGCTTCACTCCTCCCTTTTCCTCGCCCCTTCTCCCCCAGTGCACGTGAACCTGGGAGCCAGGAGGACTCCTGGCCTTCAGACCTGTCCGGAGCTGCCTGGGTCTTCCCCAGAGTGCTTGAGCGCGTGGTGAGCGCGCCAGAAAGGCTACTCTCCTCCAGGGCTTTGGCATACCCTTGACAGTAGCACTGGGGAACTCGAAATACTGTCACCATAGGATGATGATGGCGACAAGATCTAGTCCAAGTTCCTCCATTTATTCATTCAAAAGTTACGAGGTTCCAAAAGTGTGCCTCCCAGGCACGGTGCTAAACTTTGTGACACTTGCCGACATTGAAAATAATCAGGCAAGTATGCAATGCAAATTGCAATCGGTGATGAAAAGTGCTAGTGGAGCACATTCAGTAACATCTAATTAGATGGCAGGTGACGAGACTGCAGGTAGAAGTCAGAAGAAGCCTCATCTAAAAAGCGGCATTTATGTGAGAGTGAATGGGACTTGGGAAAACAGCGAGGGCGGGGTACAAGAGAACGAACGGACACGGTATGCAAAAGAGCTGAGGGGGGAAAAGGCCATCGTAGCCGGAGCAAGGCAAACAGGTGGAAGAATGGCCAGAGGTAGAAGCCAGAGCATAGAGCACGGGCCGGAACGTGGGGGAGGCATGGAAGGCCGCGTAAAGATGTTTAAACTTTATCCCCCGATTAACGAACAGCCAAGGAAGGCTCAGGAGGAGTAACACTGATTGTCTTGGGAGCGGAGAAGGGCTTGGAGGGAGGCAGGTTGGAAAGAGGGAATTACAAGGCTCTTAGCGAGTAGTTGAATGGGGAAGTAGCCGTGGAAATGACCGAGGACAGATAAAATAGATATTTTAAATACTGTGACGTCTCCAGATCGCTAGCCCTCCACTCAGTGCCACAACCTTCGCGCTACAGCTTGGCGCCCTGCAGTTTTCCTGGGTAACAAGCGCCACAGTTACACCTGCAGATGCCAAGAGGGAGGAAGTATTGGAGGCGGGGAGCAAACAACAGCCCCTCCCAGGTCCAATATTGGCCCGTCACATGCTCTTTAGAAACCCTCAATAGACTCTGTTCATACGTGCATTCCCTTTTCCCTCTGTGTTTCAAACTAAATACAAACAATGCTGAAATTTCAAATGAGATTATCGTTGGGATTTTGCTTTCTCCAAGGGGGCAGAACTTAACGTGGTCTTTAGAAATGAGGCCAATCCAAGTCTGAATCTAGGATCAGCCACTGCCTGAAGTCCTGGCATACAAGAGGTTCTCAATAAAAGGTTTAGCGTATTTGTATTGAAAGCAATTCACACCATGAAAATATTAATTATCCTTGCATACAAAACATAAAAGTCACTGAATCATTTCCTAACTCCAGCTTTCCCTCTCCTTTTCATTCTTTTTAAGGAGGTGGGTATGGGCAGCTGCTGGTCTCTAACAGGTGTGGCTCTGTGGTGATGAATGAAGAAAGACAATGGGAACATTGTTCACCAGTGAGGAATTCATAAGGTGGGGGCAGGTGAGCTGGTTGTGGGGGGGACCTTTTCCATCTCAAGTAATACCTTGATGGGAATCCAGCCATCTCTTCTATGCCAAAATCCTGAGTCAGACCAGGGGAAAGATTTAGGATGTGGCAAAACTGAGAAAACAAAAAGGCCAGGTGGATACTAGCGTTTTCATATGTCATTCCTTTCTTGGAAAAGAAAAGAAAATTTCTAGTCAAGAAAAGCATAGTGAAAGAAAAATGTGAAACTACAACCAGATTATCAATTATATTTTTGTATGTAATTAAATAAGCCTGTGGTGGTATACTTCCACCACGCAGACGTTTATGTTACGCATGTATACATGCTTTATTCTTGAGTTGATACCATTTTGATTTTTTAAATAATGCATTATAATTTTTCCATTAAAAATTGGCTGTTAGACTCAATTTACAACATCTTGCAAACTAGGATTTTAAAACTGCTTATCATGTGAAATGTGGGAGGGTCTCTCTCAAGGCTATTTAATCCTTCCCCTAATTACCACCTAGTCTTTCTGTATTTTGCATATCTAACTACAATTTATGCTTATGTTTGCTAGCTCTTCTTTAAAAAGAGAGACCAGCTGGTCAGGGCTGCCTTGTTTTACAGATAAAATATACACCCTGTTTTGCTTAAGTAAGATAGAATTTCAATAGAACTGCAAGCCTAGTATTATTCTAAAGTAGTTAGAAAGCTTTAGATTGTTGTTCAATTTGACAGCCTAATCAATCTTGTCCTTAACATTTAGGAACCCTGATTGTGACTCTAGAAAGTGGACCAATGAGATATCAGTTTGAAACCCTACAGGCTTCTACTTCCTGATGACTCTCCCTTTTCTGGCCCAACTCAAATATATTTTAAATATTTTTTATATGTGAAACATGGGATGGAGTTACAATGAAAAGTACAGGTACCTCTCTCCCTCATTCATGATATAATGATAGAAATTAGAGAAAAGTAATTATGTGGGTTGATAAGTACAATAATTTAAGAGGCTCAGGTGTTACAGAATCACAGAGGAGACGTATATAACTGGATTTCCCTGGGAAGGCATGGGAGGGGGGAAAGACAGGAATTAGAAGGGATACTGTTTGTCAGATGAGAACTTGTGAGAAAGCAGAGAAATAGCAATGACAGGGTGCTTATAGGGATTGAGCCTGATTCACCAGGGCTGGAACAGTGAGCCAGAGACAGGAGTGGGAGCCTGAAGGCAGGGTAGGAGGCAGAAGCAGGCTCTGAGGGCTCTAAGAGCAATGGGAAGCACAGAAACTGGCAGAACTTGTTCCGATTTGCATTTCTGATAGACCACACTGGCTGCAGGGTGGGGAATGGATTGGAAAGAGAGGCAGGGATTCCAGTTAGGAGTTTGGGGCAATACTCTAAACTAGAGATAATGACCCCTCACCTCTTGTACTCAAAGTGGTGTAGGGGGTCCCTGGACCTGCAGCATCTGCAACAACCTAGGAGCTTGCTAGAAACACAGACTCCTGTCCCAACCCCACCAGGACCTCTGAATCAGAATCTGCATTGTAAATAATATTACCAGGTCCAGATAAAGCCATGGGCAAATCTGGGAGATAAAGGGTAAAAACACAAGACAGATTGAATCTTAGAATGTAGACAGTGAGAGAGAAAAAAGATTAAATTTTGAATGCAATGGTCCAAATAATCACCAACGTTATTTTCTCTAACTCCCTACTGACATTTCAACAACTTTGGTGGCTGATGTTCATTAGGTAGCTTTGTCATCTAAGCTCTAGCAGGAATTCTTTTTTTTCTTTTTAGGGCCTCACATGTAGCATGTGGAAGTTCCCAGGCTAGCGGCTGTATTAAAGCTGCAGCTTCTGGTCTACACCACAGCCGCAGCAACTCAGAATCCAAGCCATGTCTGCAAACTACAGCACAGCTCAGGGCAATGCTGGATCTTTAACCCATTGAGTGAGGCAGGGATTGAACCCACGTCCTCATGGATACTAGTTGGGTTTGTTACCACTGAACCACACGGGAACTCCTCTAGCAGGAATTCTTAAGTGCTGTAGCTCACTCTCACCTTCTGGTTCTCTCTTTTGCAGGCCCAGAAATTTGAGTATCTTTAACCTTGGGGATACTGCTCCATAATTAACTTAATCACAGAAGTATATAAACCAGCACCAATGCCAATTTATTAATTAACAGTGAGAACTGGAGTTCCCATTGTGGCTCAGTGGGTCAAGAACCAGACATAGTGTCTGTGAGGATGTGGTTCAATCCCTGGCCTCACTCAGTGGATTAAGGATCTGGTGTGGCCATGAACTTTGGTGTAGGTTGCAGATGTGGCTTGGATCTGGTGTTGCTGTGGTTGTGGCTGTGGCATAGGCCTGCATCTGCAGCTCTGATTCAACCGACCCCTGACCCCTAGCCTGGGAACTTCATATGCCACAGGTGTGCCATAAAAAAATAAATAAATGAAAAGGAAGATGGGAAATTAAAACAAAACAAAACAAACCCAGAACTACAAAATGGTGAGTTACATTCTCTTCAGCCCAAAAACAACTTTGGAAGCTAGACTCCATCAGAGGTTGTTAGGTGAACATAAAAGAAAAAGAAGGCTTATTATCCTGATTATTCTAATTGTTTGAAGGCAACAGAGTAAGGATGATTATCCTTCCCACCTCTCATCACTATTAAAGTAAAAAACTATTCTGACATTATTAAAACTCTAAGGAAGACTTTGTTTCAGGACTATTGCAATAGTGAAGAGAGATCAGTCCCACTACCAGCTTCAGCAAGATACCTGAGAATTTCCAGCCAAGGAGCAGAATGACGGGGGAGTGGATGGGACATTACTAAGTGGAGACATCAAAGGTAAACCCAATTAACAGAGTTCCTTCTGAAGGCAGGTCAAGGATTTACACATCAAGGCGGGGAATGAGGAACTTGATCAGATATCAAGGGCTGGAGGTGGGGGGGGAATCCCCTCTAAGCAGACTTAGCAAGAATCTTACTAAAATAGGACTAAGCAGACCAAAGATGGCCCAAGGATGAAGCCTAGTTGAAAAGGGGGGGGGGGGGGGTGAAGGAACTTGACTTTAGTTTGGTCAAGGAGAGAGTTTTCTGCTACCAGCACCAAGAGCCAGAATAAGTAGGTCAAACCCTCTCCCAGCGCAAAGCTTAACAGAACATTGTCTAGCTTGCCTCCTACACTCCTAAGCGATCCTTTCTCTATTCTATTTCTTTTTCTTCTTTTTTTTTTTTTTTTTTGTCTTTTTGCCATTTCTTGGGCCGCACCCACGGCATATGGAGGTTCCCAAGCTAGGGGTCGAATCGGAGCTGTAGCTGCGGCCTACGCCAGAGCCACAGCAACATGGGATCCGAGCCACGTCTGAAACCTACACCACAGCTCACGGCAACGCTGGATCGTTAACCCACTGAGCAAGGCCAGGGACCGAACCCACAACCTCATGGTTCCTAGTCAGATTCGTTAACCACTGCACCACGACGGGAACTCCTATTCTATTTCTTCGTTATATTTGTTAATGTAATAATCAGGCTCTCTCCTGTCTAGACTTTCTCTCGTGAGTCCTCATCCTGTTTCTAATTCATTTATGGTGTTAACTTTCAAGGAGGAACCCTATTTTCAAGTTCTAGTTGCCTGCAATACATCTGTGTACTTTTAAAGATCGTTCATATACTTAATCTGAATTGGTTCTTATGACAACTCTGGGGTAGCTGCTACCTAGCTGTGGGACACCCACAGAGCAAACTAAGTCTGGGAAAGCCGGGAAGCAAAAATACCTTACTCACTGAAACATTGTTTCCCAAATGGATTTGAAATTTCATTTTTGTTTTCAACCAGTGTTTTGGATAGGGTTTGGGGTAACTGCATAGTTTCTATTTTGCCTTTTGTTCCCCAAACACATTCAGTAGAGACAGACAAGGCACAGTGGGGCAGCTTCATCTCCCAGGCTTAAAAGAGTCCATCACTAACCAGTAGCTCATTTTCACACTCTGTTGTGGGACTGAGATGGAGGAGACAGACCAGTGAGGATCACTGGAGGAGAGTTCTAGCTAGGCTTTGCTGTCATCACAGTTGCCACTTTCAGTCCAGAGACCTGAGCCATTTGCCTGGGTGAAGAGGGGAGAGATGGGGAACTGGGAGGGTCTCTTCAGCCCAGCCGGCTGAGCCAGGGTGCTTGTACTCTGGGAAAATCCTCTTGGAATCACACACATCTTTAACAGCTGTCCTTCAGAACCTGCAAGGTAAAGGAGAGCTCTCCACCTCACTCACAACAGCCATGAACTATTGATTTGAATGTTGGACCTGGTAGCAGAGTGTCAGTCCTGTTAACAAGCTCCAGTGTCTCCTCTTTCTCCTCTGCCTCTTCTTTTGAGCCTAGAATCCAGGGAGGGAAGATCTGGAGAGAGAGCTTGTGGAGCAAGGGTTTAACATGGAGAGGACAGCAAGAGGCAGAGGGTACCAGAGTTGGGGGAGGGAGCCCTGTGTGCAGGGCTGCAGGACATCCCAATTCTGAGGCTGAAACTGACCATTAGACTTTAGGCTATGACCTCTAAGATTAAAAGCAGTGTGATCTGAGCTGGGGAAGTGGAGGTGATCCTTTGTGATCGCTGGAAGGCATTACCGGAAGCTTAAAACATTGAACAAGCAAACTTGCAAGGAAACTGGCCCTCATCCTCTGGCCTCCCTTTATGACTCAATCAGACCTGAGGGCTGAGGGTTTCAAAGAATAGGTATCTGGTTTGGATGGGGTGAAAGTAGGACATCCATGAAAACACAGGTGACCCCCTACAGCGAGGGGAATAGTGAAGCTGGGGAGAGATGAGGGCTCTCTATTCAAAAGCTTGGGCCATTTCTATCAAGCTCTGCTAAGAGATTTGGTTCTGATTTTATCTTTCCTTCTCCCTACATTCCAACACATGATTTGACACTACAGTTTGAAGAAAACACAGACCATTAGTTGATGAGTACCAGTCCATTTAAGCAGGAGATGCATTTTTTTGTTTGTTGTTTTTGTCTTTCTAGGGCTGAACCCACGGCATATGGAGGTTTCTAGGGTAGGGGTCTAATTGGAGCTGTAGCTGCAGGCCTACGCCACAGCCACAGCAACGCCAGATCCAAGCCGCCTCTGGGACCTACACCACAGCTCACAGCAACACTGGAAACACCAGCAGCACCCCTGCGCCACGACGGGAACTCTGAGGAGATGCATTTTTCCTTAAGCGAAAGGATAAATGTTCCAGCAGGAAGACCTCAGCAGTGGTTTCTGGTCTTTCCTATGATCCTTTCCACCCTGTCCCACATAGTGGTTTGTAAATCCCATGCAAAGTTACCAGTTCTTATCCTGATAAATGTCTTGAATGCAGAAACTCAATGAGGTTTAAAATAAAAAGTCCTAGTAATGAGTAGGAAATTGGACTCTTCCTATTAAGAACTATTGTTCACTTTTTTTAAAAAGTCTTTTATCTCCTACCCTCACAAGCTTCATATCAAGATGCTCATTTAGTTAAATATGTGAAAGATTGAATTTCAGCTTGTTTGAGAAACATTTCTAACTTTTCAAAGTGGATGTTTTCCATTTTCTCTAAAAATCTTCACATTTGTGTCATGTGACTTAATAAAAGGGTGACTCCTTGCAGTTATTGTCATGGCTCACTGGTTAGTGAACCCAGCTAGTATCCCTGAGGAGGCGGGTTCAATCCCTGGGCTTGCTCAGTGGGTTAAGGATCCAGCATTGCCATGAGCTGGGGTGTAGGTTACAGATGGGGTTCAGATCCCGTGTTGCTGTGGCTATGCTGTAGGCCGGCAGGTGCAGCTCAGACTCGACCCCTACTCTGGGAACCTCCATATGCTGTGGGTGCAGCCCTAAAAAGCCAAAAAAAAAAAAAAAATTGTGACTCCAGATAGCATGGAAATGATCATAGGTCAGAAACCAAACAAACAAAAAAAAAGAAAACAAGAGGTAAAAATCTTGAATAAGAAGTTTGCATAATCTCTTTTTGGCATAGAGGTTTCTAAATAAAGAGAGTCTTTATGCATTTGATTCTGAAATCTTCATTTAGACAATTCTCTTAGTTAATGGAATTTTTGAGAGGAAACCTAAAATTAGGAGATTGAGAGGCAGGCAACAAGGACTCCAGAAGACTTGCTATTCCATCAGCAGAGCCACTATGGGAAGTCAGGCAGGCTGACACCAGGCTCTCTCCTCCCCTTCTTGCCGTTCCCTGCACTCAGCCGTCTTTGCTGGTCTCACCAACTTTCCAGATGAGATCTTTAAGAATACAGGTTTGGCAGACCTTGGTTAAAATATGAGCTAAATAGTTTCTCTTTCACTCCCTTTCCACCCCTTCCCTCTATGAATTATTTTTATAAAGCTTTGCTCTCTTCCTGTAGCTCAGAGATGTCTTTGGGGATGTTAACTGATCATGTTTTAACAGAGATTTACAGTTGGTCCCCAATTTAGGATGGTTCTATATATGATTTTTCAATTTTATGATGGTGCAAAAGTGATACACATTCTCTAGAAACTGTACTTCAGATTTTGAATTTTGTCCTTTCCCCAGGCTAGTAATATGCAGTACGATACTCTCTTGTGATGCTGGGCAGTGACATCGAGCCATAGCTCCCTGTCAACCACGTGATCAGGGGGTAAATGACCATACACTTACAACATTCTGGGCCCATACAATCATTCTGGTTTTCACTTACAGTACAGTGTTCAATAAATTATGAAAGATATTCAACACTTTATTATAAAACAGGCTTTGTGTTAGGCGATTTTGTAAAACTGTAGGTGTTCTGAGTATGTTGAAGGTAGGCTAGGCTAAGTTACTATGATGTGGATTAGGTGTATTAAATGCATTTTCGACTTAAGATATTTTCAGCACACAATGGGTTTATCAGGATATAACCCCACTGAAGTTGAGGAAGATCTATATTTTTTAAAAGAGTATCTTTACAGCTTGGGGTGCTGTAACAAGTACTCAAGACTGGGTAGTTAAAACAATAGAAACTTACTTCCCACAGATCTAAAGGCTATGAAGTCCAAGATCAAGTCCAGTTCCTAAACCAACAGATTCAGTTCCTGGTGAAAACCCACTTCCTGGTTTGTAGATTGACAGCTGCTTCTTATATCCTCACCTGGTGGAGAGAGAGATCATCTCTTTTGTGTCTCTTTGTATAAGGACATTCATCTCAGTCTTTAGGGTTCTATCCTCATGTCCTAATCACCTCATAAAGGCCTCACCTTCAAATACCATCACATTGGGGATTGGGGCTTCAACATATGAATTTACGGGGACACGAACATTCAGTCCACAGCAGAGGAGCTATTGACAAACAATAACATCAAATTCAGATTCCTTGGTCAATGCTTTCTGTCCCTACTTGAAGGTGAACTCAGTTGGCTTTATTCCGAAGGCATCTCTTCAGGACTAGAACACACTCAATAATGGGATTGAAATTATGTACCATTTATTAAATGTTGGGCATGGTGACCTATCACATCTTTACATCTATATTCTTAAGTCTTCTCCTTTGTCGAATGTAACTGGGACTTAAAGCACCAGCTTGGAGGAGTTCCTGTCATGGCTCAGTAGAAATGAACCTGGCTGGTATCCATGAGGACGCAGGTTCAATCCCTGGCCTCACTCAGTGGGTTAAGGATCTGGCGTTACCATGAGTTGTGGTGTAGGTCACAGATGGGGCTTGGATCCTGCGCTGCTGTGGCTGTGGTGTAGGCTGGCAGGTGCAGCTCAGATTTGACCCCTAGCCTAGCCTGGGAGCCCCCGTATGCTGTGGGTGTGGCCCTAAAAAGACAAAATAAATAAATTAATTAATTAAAAAAAAATAAAGCACCAGCTTGGAGTCACCAAATTTTCCCTGCAAAGCAGGTTTAGTCTTACTTTTCACTGGAAGGAGGCAAATCCTCTTGATTTCCAGCTGGAGACATGACAGGCTACTATCAAAGACAAAAAAGAACAATGTTGGGACCACTGAGACTAAGCAAGAGGTAAGACTACAAGCTAGAAGTGCTATCAGGATGGGAGTCTCAGAGCCAAGCCAACAAAACAGCCTGGTTGAGGACAAGCTCTATTTATGAGGGATGGCAAGGTTCTCATCATGCCATTCATGCCTGTCCAACGGAGAAACAGTTTTGATGCTCAAAGAATAAAATTACAATAGCAGAATGACAGGCTGATGAACTGAGGTTTTGTTGGGGGTCTGCACAGCGTATTAGGTCAGTGGCTCACTTCCACTGGTGTATGAGATCAACCAGATTAGTATCCTAGAGAAACTGCCTCCTTTTCATCTGCCTGGCTTTCATGACAGTCAGGCTTATTTCTTCCTTGTTCTTCTGCATATTTTAATATCACAGAAATTCTGTAAGCCTCTTAATTCTCTCTGTGGAAAATCTGCTCTAGAACATATTATGTGCTGTGTTATCAAAATGTGTTTTTTAAAAAGAAGCAACTGGACTTCTGCTTCGAGGAAGACAAATTGGACATACTTTCCCTATTCCTCTTGCTGAGTACACCTAAAACTCTGGAAATTACATACAATACAAACATAAAAAGACTCTGGGACCACTGGCAATGTCTTGGGAACACTGGGCCGGCAGAGTGGGTTAAGGATACAGCATTGTTGCAGCTGCAGCTTAGGTCGCTACTGTGGCTTGGATCTGATCCCTGGCCTGGGAGCTCCATATGCGGCTGGGCAGCTAATTGAAAGAAAAAACAAAAAGAATGGAAAGAAAATCAACGCATTCTCAGAAGATGGAAAAATAAAAGCTTATTTCCAGCAGATGTACCTAAAGAATGGCTAAAGAAGTTCTTTAAACAAAAAGGAAATATTAAAAGAAAAAAATCTTGTAACGTTAGGAGGGAAGAAAGAACACAGTAGCCAAAATATGGGTAAACACAATAGATTTTCATTCTCATCTTTTTTTTTTTTTTGGTCTTTTTTCTTTTTAGGGCTGCACCCACGGCATATGGAGGTTCCCAGGTTAGGGGTCTAATCGGAGCTACAGCTGCTGGCCTACACCACAGCCACAGCAACTCGGGATCCTAGCCGGATCTTCGACCTACACCACAGCTTGCGGCAACATCGGATCCTTAACCCACTGAGCGAGAGGCCAGGGATCAAACCCGAAACCTCATGGTTCCTAGTCGGATTTGTTTCCACTGCACCACAATGGAAACTCCTCTCATCTTGAGTGTTCTAAATTATGTTTGGTGGCTAAAGGAAAAATTTTAACACTGTCTGATGTGGTTAAAAAAGTGACTTGAGACCTAAGAAAATTATCAGAGTCAGAGAGGGGCATTCTATAATGATAAAAATGTTAATCTATCAAGAAGACACAGCAATTCTAATTGTGTATATATCAACAACACATGTAAATTGTTTTGACCAAAAACTAATAGAAGTGAAAGAAGAAACAGACAAATCCATTACTACAATTAGAGACTTCAACACCCCCTTTTCAACACTTGATAGAACAACCATACAGAAAATCAGCAGTTACATAGACTTCAGTAACACCATCACTTAATAAGATCTATGTGATATTTTTCTGGTCTCTCTCTCTCTTTTTTAGGGCTGCACTCACACATATGGAAGTTCCCAGGCTAGAGGTCAAATTGGAGCTGTAGCTGCCAGCCTACGCCGCAGCCTCAGCAACGTGGGATCCGAGCCTCGTGTGTGACCAACACCACAGCTCGCAGCATTGCCAGATCCTTAACCCACTGAGCGAGGCCAGGGGTTAATCCTGAGTCCTCATGGATGCTAGCTGGGTTCATTACTGCTGCGCCACCATGGGAACTCCTTATGCGACATTTAAATAACACTCCATCCTACAACAAAGCAGAAAGCAGATTCTTTTCAAGGGCCCACAAAATATAAACCAAGTTAGACCATACCCTTGGCTATAAAACAAACCACACAAATTTAAAATAGTTGAAATAATACAGAATGTATTCTCTGACCACAGTGAACTTGAACTAGAAATCAATAATACAAATACCTTAAGAACTTAGAAAAAGAAATACAGACTAAACCCAAAGCGAAAAGAAGGAAACAAAAAAGATGAAAACAAAAATCAGTGTAGTTAAAATAAAAAAAAAAAAGTAGAGAAAAGCAATAAGATAAAGAACTTAATTTAAAAAAAAAAAGAACTTAATCTTTGGAAAGATCAACAAAAATTTGAAAAATCTCTAGCAAAACTGACAAAACAGAGAGAAGACAATGCACCCCGTGTTCATCGCAGTGCTATTTACAATAGCCAAGACATGAAAACAACCTAAATGTCCATTGACAGATGAATGGATTAAGATGTGGCACATATATACAATGGACTATTACTAAGCCATAAAAAAGACAAACTAATGCCATTTGCAGCAACCTGGATGGAACCAGTGATTCTCATATTAAGTGAAGTAAGCCAGAAAGAAAAAGACAAATACCATATGATTTCACTTATTTGTGGAATCTAAAATATGGAACAGATGATCCTGTCTGAAAAAACAAACAGATCATGGCCAAGGAGAGCAAACTTGAGGTTCCCAAGGGGAAGGAGGAGGGAGTGCGATGGATGGGCATTCTGGGGGTTGTTGTAAACTGTTATATTTGGAATGGATGGGCAATGGGGCCCTGCTGTACAGCACAGGGAAATGTGTGTGACTTGGTCACTTTGCTGTACAACGGAACTTGAAGAAACACTGTAAATCAACTACGCTTTAATCAAAAAAAGGAAAAAAAATTTTTAAAAGTAATGAAAACCAGGATGGCACCACAGACTCTGCAGACACCAAAAGGCTCACGAGGGAACATTTATACTACAAACAACTCGACACACATACATTTGACAACTTAGATGAAAGAGACCACTTTTTTTTGAAAGGCATGAACTACCACAATTCACTCAATATGGAATAAATAATTCGATAATTCGAAGATCCCTGTAACTATTAAAGAAATTGAATTCTTACCTAAAAAAAAAAAAAAAAAAACCAAAAGAAATCTGCAGGCCCAGATGCTTTCGCTGGAGAAAGCTACCAAATGTTTAAAAAGTTAATATCAATTATTTACTAACTTTCCAGAAAATAGAAAAGGAGGGAACACTTTCCAATTTATTTATATTTTTAATGGCCTCATCCATGGCATATGGAATTTCCCAGGACTGAATCTGAGCCGCATTTGCAGCAACACCGGATCCTTTAACCCACTGCACCAGACCAGGGATAGAACTCCCACTTTCACAGTGACCAGAGCTGCTGCAGTTGGATGCTTAACCCACTGAGCCAGAGTGGAAACTCCTCCTTTATAAAATTCTTTTTATAAAGCTAATTTTACCCTGACACCAAAACAGACAGTAAACAAGCAAACAAGTAAAAAAATGTCCCAGAAACAGACTAATACTCTTCAACACTACGTATTCAAAAATCCCTAGCAAAATAGAATTCAGCAATATATAAAAAGAATTCTATTCCACAAACAAGTGGGGTTTATGCCAGAATTGTCGGGCTGGTTCAATACTTGAAAATAAATTTGTGTAATCCACCATATTTGGGAGGCTAAAGAATTACATGCTTATACCAGCTGACACAGGGAAAGCATAATTCAGCATTCACTCATGAAAAAATTCAGAACAACAGAAATTGAAAGGAATCCCTCAACTTCATGAAGAACATCTACCAAAAAACCTGTGGCTAACATCACATTTAGTGTAAAAGCCTGAAGCTTTTCCACTAAGATTGGGAACAATGTAAGGATATGTGCTCTCACCACTCTTTTTCAACATAGTGCTAGGATGCTAGGATCTCTACTTGGTTCAAGAAGGAAAAAAAAAAAAAAAAAAAAAAAAAAGGAAATAAAGGGCATACAGATAAGAGCGAAAGAAATAAAACTATCCTTGTTTGCTAATGAAATGATTGTCCATGTAGAAAATCCCAAGGAATCTACCAAAAATTTCCTAGCACACACGGGTGAATTTATCAAGGACTGGCTTAATTATGAGTTTCCAGGCAGCTCTAGACAGCCCACTTTCTCTCTTCCCATTTATTAACCTTCTGCCCACAGTCATTTGATTTGTATTTTCTGTAGGATTAGGAGGATATTGTCATTCAACTCATATTCTATAGTTAACAAGTCTGACTGTCCACATCACCCCAATACCAATACAAAACAATTTTTCTACTGAAAGCCAAAAGGTACTATTTTTATGTAGATAAAATAGGTCATATGAATCCTTTCAACTTGATTGTGTGGGAACAACATATGTGAGTAGCTTACCCTAAACTGTCATTAATGGTATATGGAAGATCCCAGCCTGGCTAGGGGTGGAATCAGAGCTGATTTAAGGTCTCAGGAAGAACAAAAGCACATATAGCAAAAATAATTTAGGCATTTGAAAAAAAAATAAGGATTTCTATTTTGCAAAGGACTCACTGAACAAAATGTACAGGATAGATGAAAGAGTGGGGGAAGATAGTTGCAACTCCTAAACAGATAAGGAATCAATATCTGAAATACATTCATGTCTACAAATCAGCCAGAGAGTTCCAGAAAGTGTTACAGAAAATAGGCAAAGTGGGAGTTCCCATTGTGGTGCACTGGAAATGAATCCAACTAAGAACTATGAGGTTGTGGGTTCAATCCCTGACCTTGCTCAGTGGGTTAAGGATCCGGTGTTGCTGTGAGCTGGGGTGTAGGTCGCAGTCGGCTTGGATCCCACGTTGCTGTGGCTGTGGTGTAAACTGACAACTGTAGTTTTGATAGGACCCCTAGCCTGGGAAACTCCATATGCCACGGGGGCGGCCCTAAAAAGCAAGGAAAAAAAAAAAGAAAGAAAGAAAAAAGAAAAAGAAAAATAGGCAAAGTATATGATATATCATTTAAAGAAACCTAAGTGCCTAACATGTGTCTAGACAGCTATCCAAACTTATTAGTGAATTTTAAATGCAATGAAATACTAGTTTACATTCATGAGAATGGCAAAAATAGAAAGTTAGAGAATATAAAATTTAGTGGGTATGTTGGAGCCCCTCTTACCAGGCTGAGGGAAGGTAGACTGGTGCAGCCATTCTGGACAGTGATTTGAGAGTTTCAATCAAATTAGGTACCCACAGCTCTGTGATCCAGCCAGGACTGCAATGGGACATGCGTGAGGATGTAGAGCAATTAGGATGTCCATCATGGGGGGAAGGAGCAAGGGACATGTGGTGTTTGCACTCCTTGGAGCACCAGGCAACATTTAGAAGAAATGAACTTGGTGTATATATTACAGCATGGGTAGATGTTAAAAACATGGTATGGAGTCAGAAAAGTAAGACTCAGAATGGGACCTTGTGCATGTAAATTTTCATAAATTTTCAAAACATACAACTCAACGTAACACTTTTTTTTTTAACCAAATTGCTTATAAACTCAAGAAAACATATAAACTACATTAGTTTTGTTGCCTGTGGCAGGGAAGAAAACAGACATGGTGTATAAATAGCTAAGCAAAAAGGGGGCTTTGTATGCTTGACGTTGACGATGCTTGTCTTGGAATGAGTATAATTAGCTCAATCCGCTGTACTTGAGAGAGTAAAAGGACAGAAAGATGAAGAAGTATTGGAAGCCTGGTTGGGAGATGAGATGATTTCATGTAACATCAGCTAAGTGGAGTTGGTAAATTAGTAAAGACACTCTAGGCAGGCACAGCTCAGCAATTTCTCTTGAGAGAGGCAGCCTCCATCGCCTAGGCCTGCTTAGATCCAGGACTGTCCAGCATTGGGTGGGCAAATTTTCCTAACTTTGTTGTTTAGTCAGTTGACCCCTTTGGGGCTCACACTTCCAACTAAGGTCTGTTGGTAATGGTTTCCCTTTTTACTTCATTTCTTACATTGTTTATAATGGGATGGGGAGTTCCCTTCGTAGCTGTGAGCTGTGGTGTAGGTCACAGAGGCAGCTCAGATCCCACATTGCTGTGGCTGTGGTGTAGGTCAGCAGGTGTCACTCTGATTTGACCCCTAGCCTGGGGACCTCCACATGCTGTGGGTGTGGCCTTAAAAGGCAAAAAATAAAAATTAAAAAAACTTATAATGCGATGGGGGAAAGGGGTATTATTTATTGGGAGCTCACCTGGAGACTGTAGCTGTCATAGGCCCTTGAACAATCTGAACTGTGTTGTTTTTATTATTTGGCAACCAAGTTTTCTACCATTTTACCCAGCTGGATCGAGGTATAGCCTGGCCTTGGCAAAAAGCAGCGTCCTGAGAAGTAAAGGTAGTGTTCTCAACACCAGAGAAGAGTCAGGCCATTATCAGAGCTTGATATCGGGCCTGTTGACTCAGGTTTGTGTACAAAACTAAACAAGCTTGCTTATCAGGATTTTGCTGGCTACTTTTGATTATTACTATGTTCCTAGGGTGTGGTGTCCTGGAAGGAAAAATGAAAAAGGGGCTGCGGCATCCTGGGAACAACAGGCAGCAGGGGAGGTAGCAAAGCAGCCAAACAGCATGTAAAATCCTTAGTGCCTTGTGCAGCACCATCCCTGATGTCCCCGAGCTTTAGGACAAAGGTAGTGTTTTCCTCAATATATTCTGTTCAATTAGGTGAGAAAATACCTGATACAGCTTTAATAGATTGCCACTGAAAAGAAAAAGATGTTTAAAATGGTTAAGTTCCACTGTTTTAAAAATTGCTCATATGCCACACCTAATTCTCCAATCCTGTTTGATGAATGAATTATGACTTGATACTACTATTTCAATTTTTTTTTTTTAATTTTTGGTTCCCCCACAGCATATGGAAGTTCCTGGGCCAGGAATTGAACCCATAGCAAGCAGCAACCCAAGCTGCTACAGTGACAAAATGGATTCTTAACCCCCTGAGCCACAAGAGAACTCCTTGATAGGTCTATTTTAAAATAATTTCTTTATTTACAAGTCTACTTTTTTGGACTTCTCTAAAAATGTACATCTCTCTGCACTTATCTAAGTAATAAACCCAAATTCATTATTATGGGTTCCAAGTCCTTTTTTAAAACCAATGAAACATGTTTTGAACAAAAGAACTATCTTCAATATATGCCATTGTTTCAAGTGCTTTACAGAATGTTGTAAATTTGCAACATGTGTATTTTCTGTTATGTAATTGTAGACTTTGATCCGAAACACGTATTTAGATAGTAACCTGTAATAAATTTATATTACATATATAGCTGATTCTCTGTCCAATTTAGAATGATAATAATGACTTTTAACTTTTAATTTCTTAGGTTCCAATTTGAGGAAACTGTCTGTGTTTGAAAACCTGGGCCGGCAATAATGTTTCTAGTAGGGCTAGAAACACACATTTTCTAGTGTCTGTACTCTGATTTCTGCTCAGATGCTTACATCTTCATGTACACTGAATTAGAAGGGATCAATATGAATATGAAAATTTCTACTCTTTAAAATGCAGAGTAGAAAAGGATGCAGAGTAGATATTTGCTGGGAAGTATTTATCTATCACAAAAAGTCCAGAAGCTGAACATAAATTTAAAAATTATTTTTCTGCTTAAAATATGTGATTACTGTAAAAAGGCAAAACATTTCAGAGATATAGGACAGAATTAAGGATTTTTTGTCTTCTTAATTATATTTTTGTGTGAGTTCTTCAAGTACTTCCAAAATTGAGTTGTGATTTTGCCACAAGAACACCACTATTTAAGCATAACTATTATTTTGTGACTATATTGACCATCACATAGATACAATTTTTAAGTGCAGATAAAATTTGGTGGACTATATATAAAGTTATGATAGGGACTTTGAGGAATCATTTCACAGTGTTAGACCCGACGCATTTCTGACTCCATTCTTTAGGACAAGAAGAGCTGGCTAGGCCGGTTTTCTTGGTTCCCCAATCTTTTCCTCGCCCCATTCAGCTTTACCACAAATTGTTCTGTACCTTAGCAAAACTTGCTTTTGAACTATCTATATATTTTACTTTTAATCGTTTTCAGATAAATTACTTTTTTTTTTTTTTGTAGGGAAACTGTCAGCCCATATAGGCATTAGCAGCTTAAACTTTTATGGAAGCAATAGCTGTCTCTGTCAAAGCAGGAGAAGCGGTTGGGGTGGATAGTTAGTACCAAGTTCTTTGCATCCTAGATAAATACAAAAGCTTAACAATTTGTAATTTTACACTTTTCAGTACTTTAAAGAGATAGAGAACTGATCTCTATGATTTGCAATGGAAATTCTTGGCATGTCAAATGGGCGAATACAAGTAGGAGAGTAATTATCAGTTTTATATTTCTAATTATTAATGCTTAATTAAAGTGACAAAATACTAAATAAATGGATAAGTGTGCTTATTAAGTTAATGGATAAGTACATGGCCCTAAGATGTGGCAATATTTTCTCATTGATAATTGAAAAGCCGAATAGTTCTTTTTTTTTTTTTTTTGGTCTTTTTGCTATTTCTTTGCGCCGCTCCCACGGCATATGGAGGTTCCCAGGCTAGGGGTCGAATTGGAGCTGTAGCTGCGGCCTACGCCAGAGCCACAGCCTGAGTCTGTGACCTACACCACAGCTCACGGCAATGCCGGCTCGTTAACCCACTGAGCAAGGGCAGGGACTGAACCCGCAACCTCATGGTTCCTAGTCGGATTCGTTAACCACTGCGCCACGACGGGAACTCCCGACTTTACTTTTGATGTTGTAATTTTTATTTTTATTTACTTTAAATTACTGAACATATATGTCTGATTAACAAAGGAAATTACTCTTTCACTTGACATTCTAATATGTATTAGAATGCCTCAGTTGACTGTAGGTTACCTGGCAAGGCTAACCTTAACTTGAGTGTGTGTAGAGAAGACAGATGATGATGGGAGGGATGTTTGGACCATAGCATGATACCCTAGTCTCAGTTCCACACTGTTCAGAAAATCCCCAATTCAATTGTCACTTCTCTCAGTATTCAGTAACATATGTTGTACAAAAAGCTATCAAATGCCTCTATAATGTTGGTTTTGGGCAGCCTTTTTGAAACAGATTTTTTTTAAAATGTATCTTCACTGCCTAAAAAATTTTGAAAGTAACAGATGTATGAAAAATTTGAGCAACATAGCAATAAATAAAGCAGAAAAAGCTTTGAAATGGGGGCATGTATAGGAAAGGATAAGAATCAGGGATACCCATAATAAATAATGTGGCTACTATAGAAAAAAACCCCAGAAAATAATACATTTTGGCAAGGATGTGCAGAAATTGGAATTCTTATGCACTGTTGTTAGGAATGCAAAATGGCACAGCTCTTATGGAAAGCAGTATGGAATTTCTTCAAAAAATGAAAAAAATAGAATTACCATATGTTCCAGCAATTCCACTTCTGGGTATATATCCAAAAGAATTGAAAACAGGATCTTGAAGAGATATTTGCACATTCATGTTCATTGCAGCATTATTCACAATAGCCAAGTGATGAAGGCAACCTAAGCATCACCCACAGATGAATAAAAAAAAATGACATTTTTGATGATCATTGTACAACTATAAATATAATAAATTCATTGAAAAAAAATGAATGATAGAGGCGTTAGTGCTACAGTGGAAATCATGTTGCAACATATAAATGTATCAATCAAATCAACACACTGTACACCCTGAACTTGCACAGTATTATATGTCAACAAGATTTCCACTGAAAAAGAGAAAGTGTGGTATATACCTATAATAAAATATTATTCAGCCCTTAAAAAGAAGGAAATACCATCATCTGATACAGAATGGATGAAACTTGAGGACATTAAGCTTAGTGAAGCAAGCCAGTCACAAAAAGACAAGTACTGCATGATTCCACTTAAATGGGGTATCTAAAATAGCCAAACTCTTAGAAGCAGAAAGTAGAAAGCTGATTGCCAGGGGTTGAGGCAAAGCAAAAGAGGAGTGTTATTGTTTTATGGAATTTCAGTTTTGCAAGATGAAAAATTTCTAGAGATCTGTTGCACAACAATGTGTGTATAGTTAGCACCTAACTTGGTTAAGATGGTAAATTTTGTGTTACGTGCTTTTTTTCAATACACTTTAAAAAAAAAAAGTAGAACCCAAATATCTTAAAACATACAAACTCCAGTGGAGTTTTGGTGAGGGCAAGTGTCCTTTCTTAATAGTTATGGAACTGGGGCTAGAGCTCTCTAATTTGCTAACTTGTGGGATGGAAACAGTGTCCCTCTGCCATGTTGGTTCTGGGGCTGAGGGGACGATGTTTCCCAGAAAAGCCCCAGTCATCCCTGTGGGAGGAGCCCCAGGAGAGCAGTGTGCTGCAGGAGAATCAGCCCAGGTTTAGACCATGCTCTGCACTGAGTAGGTCATTGAATCTCCCAGCCTTGGTTTCCTTATCTACACCTGTGGATATCATCCACTCTGTACTGTGAGGATTAGACATCAGGTCTTTTAAGCAAAACATTCAATAAGTGGTAGCTTTTTTTTTTTTTTTTCTTTTTAGGGCCACACCTGAAGCATATGGAAATTCCTGGGCTAGGGGGTCAAATAAGAACTGCAGCTGCAGGAGTTCCCTTCGTGGCGCAGTGGTTAACGAATCTGACTAGGAACCATGAGGTTGCAGGTTCGATCCCTGGCCTTGCTCAGTGGGTTAAAGGATCCGGCGTTGCCCTGAGCTGTGGTGTAGGCTGCAGACACGGCTCGGATCCTACATTGCTGTGGCTCTGGTGTAGGCCGGTGGCTACAGCTCCGATTTGACCTCTAGCCTGGGAACCTCCACATGCCGTGGGAGCGGCCCTAGATAAAGCAAAACAAAACAAAAAAGAACTGCAGCTGCAGGCCTACACCACAGCCACAGCAATGTGGGATCCAAGCTGCGTCTGTGGTCTACACCGCAGCTCACAGCAATGCCGGATCCTTAACCCACTGAGCTAGGCCAGGGATTGAACCTGCATCCTCATGGATACTAGTTGGGTTCTTAACCAGCTGAACCATGACAGGAACTCCAAGTGGTAGCTATTTTGATTGCCACCTTCAGGTCATTCTAGTTTGATTTTCAGAGCCTCTCCGTTAGTGACCCAGATTCTCAGTGGTCCAAACAGGCAATACCAGGGGAAGTTCCTGGGGACAAACCTCAATGAAGTCAGAGGCTGGCATTGCATTCCAGAGCAACCAGCAACAGGCAAGTTATCTGAATGGGCCTTTGAAATCTGTTATAAAGGTGAGCAACCATCCCTAAAAGAAACATCAAAGACTCAGCTCTCAAAAGCATCATTCATATCAGAAGAGTGCTTTTACTGCCTATTCTATCAAACAGGAAGTTCTTATGTAAACTTCAGGATCTATTGAGAAACTGCCACTGGGAAGTGCCTGGCCTCCTGCGGAAAAAAGTAATTTACCTAATTATTGACCTATCCTTCCACACATATTACACAAATGACTTAGGGAATGAATTATTTCAGACAATACTTGAATTTTTTGAAGGAAGCAGCTTTCATAGCTCTAGATATATATTTTATGCCTCCAAGATCCTCTGCAACAAGTGGATTGCAAGTCCTGGAGGGAAATTCCTAATATTAAAAACAATATTAAAACCCCAAAATGACTCTGTTCAATAGTTATTCAGTGGTTATTTTTACAAGAGTTTTGGAAGTGGTCATTTAGGAGTCTCAAAACAGAGGTTCATAGACAGAACAGAATCAGAATTTAAACATATGCTACCTTTTTTTTTTTAAAGAATTAGAATTCGATAGTCACTGTCTACCTGTCCAAATTTCAGCAGTGCCATGATATACATCTGAGTCCACACAGGCAAATAAAAAACAAACAACTAAGATTAGGACTGAAGACTCCTAGAAGAAAAGATTCCAGCTTGAAGAGCCCTTAGAGATCAGATTGCCTTTTTTTTCCAGAGACATTGTGACCTTACATTAAAAAAAAAGGGTGGGGAGGGGGGAGAATACATGTCATTTAATTCATATTTGGTCTCTGTGGGTTTTTTCCCTTCCTTTGCTAATTATTTGTACTCAGCTGTTGAGTCTGTTGTGCTGCATTATTAATAGAAGGTGAATGTACCACTTGGAAACTGTATCAGGGAAGCTGTTTTTCTGAGTAACTTCAGTGCTGTCTTTTGGTCATGCCAAAGAAAGTATTCATACTTCCCTTTACCTCTGCCTTTAATGATGTGAACAAATATCAAAAAGTTTCTGAATTCCAACTCTATTGCTGTTTGTAGTAAAAAGTATATACATTTTCTTCTAGATTCCTTCTTTAATGTAAATGAGGAAATAGATATAATGTGTGACTATTGTGCCTACAACATTGAATTTATGCTAATGGAAATATAAAGCTCGTTGTTTTTGTGCCCATTTCCCAGATAGACAACTGTTAAAAATGTCCAATAAGAGATTGGACTAGAATTATATTTTCTCAGTTTAAGAATTTTAACTCGTGTGTCCAGATTTAGTGTTAAGCAGGTAAAAGTGATTTATTTATAAAAATCAAGTATTGAAGCTAGTGAATGATTAACTTAAAATAGAGAAGATTCAAGATTATCCTTATAAAAGCCCTGTCCCCTGATTTTGATTATGGGGAATCTATGCATGTGTGGGGGCAGGGTATATATGGGAAATCTCTGTACTTTTCTCTTAATTTTACTGAATTTCAGTCTCTATTAGGTTGAGGGAAAGGGGTGAAGTTAAAATCCATGAAATGTTAGGGGCATATGTGGTATCTGAAAATGTATTTTGTGTTTTTTTGGTGGAAAAAAAGGCAGAAAAAAATTGAATTTTGTGATTTCCAAGTCTCCTAAGATTCTAATTTTGCCAAAAGAAATTTTAAAAAAAGCTTAAAAAAAAAAAAAAAGCATGCCTTGATAGACTTGGAACTGTTTTATTAAATTTGTATTCCTTGTCAGGGCTCCAGGGTGGTTTGGAGACATGGATAGTTACTAACCATCCATGTCTGTTTACTAGTATAAAACAAAGCCATTAATCTCACAAGGAGTTGATTGGCCTTAACCATTTTCCCAGTTGGATTTGATTTTATGGGGTGTCACACTGCCACCCTGTGGACCTGTGGCTTTTCAGCTTTTAGGGAAGTCTTAATTATTAACTAGTATTCCACCTAAAAAATATTCAGGGCCATCACTTGTAACCACCATAACACTCTGGTGGGTGATTTTGATTATGGGGAATCTATGCATGTGTGGGGGCAGGGTATATATGGGAAATCTCTGTACTTTTCTCTTAATTTTACTGTGAACCTAAAACTGCTCCAAAAAATAAAATCTTTAAAAAAAATCACATGCAAAAAAAAAAAAAATTGCAGGCAAATAGCATCTCTCTCTCTCTAATATATAATTTTATATATAGTTACATATTATATATATAAAACTTTAAAATTGGTATATGAGAAATTGTGACATTGTTCGCCACATAGGAATTAAAAGAATTGTTTCCTACTCAAATGAAAGTATGTAAAACTATAGTTACTACATAAGCCAGTTTTAAAAAATATACCTATACCATCACCAGAAACCACAAAATTAATCCCAGGAAGTAGGCTTCTCTTCTGGGCTAAGTCCCAGTCTAGGTTAACAAACTGAACCGGTTTGTCTGGAACTAAACCTTGTTCTAGGATGTAGGAATTTTCATGCTAAAACTGGGGAAGTTCTGGGCAAACCAGGAAGAATTGATCACCCTAAGTATGACTCAAATATTGCTACCTTGCCCAGGGATTTTTAGATTTCTTTGTTTCTAGCAATTTGTCACAGACTTAGGGGAGCGCGTTGTGATCTCTATAGAGTAAAAGGAGAGTGTGATGATTAAAAGGAAATGGAACCAATGTCATGAGCAGCATTATTCATAATAGCCTTAAAGTGGAAGTATTCTAGAAGTCTACCATCTGTTGAGTGAATAAATAAAATGTGGTATATTTATACAATGGAATATTACTCAGCAATAAAAAGGAGTGAAGTATTGACACAGGCTCCAACATAGATTAACCTTGAAGACCCTATGGTAAGTAAAAGAAGCCAGGCACAAAAGGCTACATGTCTGATTCCATTTATATGAAATGTCCAGAATGGGCAAATCTATAGAGACGGAAAGTGGACTAGGGCTTGCTAGGGGCTGGAGGAAGGGAAAAGAGGGATGTTAATGAGTTTCTTTTTTGGATGATGAAATGATTGCACAACTCTGTAAATATACTAAGAGCCATTGAATAGCATACTTTAAACGGGTGAATTATATGGTGTATGAATCATTTCAATAATATTGTTTACAAAAGAAAATAGATCCATAGCATCTTGCTTCCCCTGTAGCAGACTGTCAGCAAACAGGATGATGAGTAATATGGAAATATATGAAAAATTAATGTATGAGTAAAAGTTTCCATGATTAACCCCTTTCAGGTCTATAAAGTATAGAATCTAACTTGTAAAAGACTTAAGAGAGTAAGGAGATCATCAGTTTCAGAGGCAACTTTGCCTGAATAGAGATTTGGAGATTTAGTGTCAGATACATCTGGATTTGACTCCTGCCTCAGGCACCTAACTGCTCAAGCCTCAGTTCCCTCACCTGTAAAATGGGTTTGATAACATGGTCACTGAGTTGAATTTGTCGTCAGGACTGAGTTGTGTGAGTCTTGAGTGATCTGGTTGGCCTCCTAAGGCAGGATTACTGTGGCTGTTGTTTAATCACATCGTACTTTTCCTGTTGCTGTCACCCCAGCTACTGCCCAAGTGCTGAGTTGGGCGACTTGCCATTCCAAGTGGAGGAGAGAGAGCCTCCTCTCTCAGGACACTTGGGGCTTTTGTCCTTTGGGATGTGGCTGTGGTATGAATATGCCGATGAGCTCAGAGGTGCCTTTCATCAGAAAGTCAGGTTAGCACATTGCACTGGCCTTGACTCAGATGCCTTGGACTTGGCATCACTATAAGTTTTCATGGCGCTTGAATCAGAGGAGTTCCATGGAGTTATAAGTGCTAGGGGAGTTTGGGTGAGGCCTTCCTGGCTGAGAGAACCAGTCATAGTTTTAAACAGCTAAATGAATTCAGGAGGGGACAGGGAAGAAGGGCTCTGATGCTCAGGGTGGAAGAGGGGTGGCAGTGCAAAACCTAGATTGGGTCCTGGTTTCTCCTTCCACAGATCAGAAGGAACTTGTGCAGAACTCACTTGCAAGGGCTCCGGGGAACTCAAGGGATGACCATCTGAGCTAAATCCAAAGAAGAATGAAGAAAACTCAGGTGAATAGAAGATTGACCTAAGAGCAAAGCTACTGAGGGAAATTACTGATGTTGTATTTCAGATAGGACCCATTTTTGGAATTTATTACTGTATTTAACTTTGAAAAAATTTCCGTGAAACCCAGTTAAATTTTTAAAAATTGGCATAACTTCAGAGATTCTTTTGATAACAGTGAACACTAATAGTTGATCACACACACACACACATACACACACACACACACACAGCCTAAAACCACGGTGAATTTTTTTTTTTTAATTTATGCCCCTCTTCTTTGTTTTATTTTTATTTTTTACTTTTGTCTTTTGTCCTTTTTCAGGGCCTCGCCTGTGGCATATGGAGGTTCCCAGGCTAGGGGTCTAATCAGAGCTGTAGCCACCAGCCTATACCACAGCCACAGCAATGCCAGATCCAAGCCAAGTTTACAAACTACACCACAGCTCATGGAAACGCCGGGTCCTTAACCCACTGAGCAAGGCCAGGGATCGAACCCGCAACCTCATGGTTCCCAGTCGGATTCATTTCCTCTGTACCACAACGGGAACTCCGAATTTATTTATTTATTTTTTAAAGTATTTGGTTAATGAGTTTGTTGAACAGGTAGTAAGTTGAATCATATGAAATTGAAATTGATATTCAAATATCAGCCATTTCACATGCTTGAACTTACTGGGCTGAAGCAGTTGTTCAAGGAATCAGCAGTGAAAACTCTCCTACCCTTAAGGGATTGATAACCTAGTTGCAATACAGCCTTTACACAAATAATTAAAAAGTAATAAATGAGCAAATAATGACACATGTGTCAACTCTGAGCAGAAAGAGAATGCAAGGACCCAGGGGACATGGACTGAAGGAACCAAACCTAGCCTTTCGCAGGGGAGACACTGTGAAAGTGATGCGAAATGTGGGTAGGATGAGTTGGTGGAAAAAGCGATGGGTCTTCTGGGCAGTGGAGACTGATGAGGGATGGCTCATTGGAGCAGGAAGGAGCCAGGAGCTCTGGTGGGTTGGAGGGTGACATGGAGAATGAGAGCAGAGGGAGAGAAGCTGAGCAGGTAGGCTGAAGAGACTCTCGCAAACCTCGTCGGTTTTAGGATTTTAGATATTGAACTGTTAAAGGATAAAGTGGAGGCATGTTACTAATTTTAAGAGTTTATTTGGGCAAACATAGATTCTAATTGGGCAGTGCCAAATCAGAATTCGTCGGGAGCAAAGTAGTTAGGAATGCTCTGCAGACGAGTGTGAGATAGCGGAAGGACTTACATAGAGAGAAGGTGAGGAAGCAAAGCAAGGAAATTACCTGATTAAGCAGCTGCCTCATTTGGGAAAAGCCTAGCTGGCTGTTAGTAAAGTGTTGTCTTCAGGTTTTGATTTCTTACCCTTGAGGCATTTATAGGCTTAGGTTCTGGTTTGATTACCAAGGCCACCATGGCTTTAGAGCCATCTCAATCTAGTGGCCTCCTTGTTTAATTAATTAAACAGAAGAGAAATGGAAAGGCAACACAATGTTTTAGGCAGGGGAGTAACTGATTTTTACAGTGTGTATTGGTATAGAATTTAGTCTCAGAGACTGTCTACTTGACATTTCCAAGTGCTACCATAAGGTCTGAATGGAATGAAGTGTCCAAGTCTGAATTGGACTCCAGCAACCCAAGTCTTGGAGTGCAAAATCTGTGCACCTGTTCCTCTAGATGGCATGTCCTCTCACGACAAGGGCAGTGCTTGTCCTGGTGAATAGGAGGCAGCTATCTTACCACACCCTCCCAGCTGGATTGCTCTTGAGATTCATTTACAAGCTCTCTTGTTCCTCTGGGCAACTCAGACTATTCAATTTCCAGAGGAACAGATGCAAGCAGAGATTCAGAAAGGAGGTGGCATAGAGAAGACATCATAGTCCTCTTGTGACACTTGAAATAAATGGCTTGGGGTGGATTAGCTGTTGAGGTGTCCTTTTAAAATAACTGAGCCAGGGTTTTGAAGTGACTATTTCAGTGAGAATTCAAGGTAGGTATAAAAGCAACAGAAAAAGTACAATAATGACTACAGTAGCCCATCTGCTCATAATACTGGAATACGACACAGTCATGCTGGCGTAGGTAATGCACTGTGTTTGGTAAGACTGCTGGGACAAACCTTACTAGTAAATAACAGCCCTGTACTTTTCAGGCTTAATTAGAAGCCATCCTTCCCCTGTGAGTGGGATAAGCTATGAGGAAATAAAAAAGTTCTTAGTTTGAATTTTTGACATTAAATCTTTTCCTATTTAATACCGATATTCATCACCCCATTTTTGTATCACCTACAAGGTGCTGGGCTTCATCTTTACCATTTTATATTCTTTTTGTTTTTATTATAGTGTATCATTTTAGAAGCTCTTGACTAAGAATCAGAGTAACAAGTTGAAAATGTCTTAAATAACACAACATGATCTCATTGAAGGACATCTGGAAGTAGGTGGGCCCAGTGTTAATTCAAATTTTCATTGACTTTTGTAAAAATCAATAATAATTATTAAAACATGTTATGGATTAAAATGCTAAATTTGCATGAATTCCAAAGCCAAAACTAGAGATACAAAGAAAATTTGAGCTCATGAGCAGCTCAAAGCTCAAAACTTAAACTCAAGTCCAGAGATGGCCATCATTCCCACTTAACTCATTAATTCTGCTTTGCTGTCAGGGTTCTCCCAGGGAGATGATTCAAAGGCACAGGCCATAGTGATCTGGTGACCATAGGACCGTTCATGATTAGAACAGACCAGTGAAGTTAGCTAATTTAAAAATAGTATAAAATAATAATTAAATATATTAAATAATGTAATTTACTATTACTAAAAATGTGTTTAAAAATAACATGGTATTTACCTTTTTATTTCAAAGACTGGGCTTGGAGAAGCAGGTTGGTTCATACCACAGGCCTCAGGACATTCATAGCCAGCAGTCTAGAGAGTGGAGATCAGTGTGGAGCTGCCATGTCATCAAGAAAATTGTATTATTAAATATATTTTTAGTAATATTAAATTACATTACTTAGTAAATTTAATAGTATACATATTATACTATTTATAATATAATATTATATATAAAATACATTTATTAATATAGTGCTGCTTATATTTAAAAATTTTAATTAAAATATTTTCAAACAAAATATTTAATAGCACATATTTTAATAATATTTAAGTAGATATTAATTATTTAAAATCTAAAAATATATTTATATATTATATAAAATATGGAATTATTATAAATCCCTATCTTAGAGGGGTTTGCAACCATTTTGTGTTATCAAATTTCCTTCTCTAGCAAAGGATTCAATTGGAACGTTTGGCTGACTGAAATCTTACAATTTTTGCAAATGCTGATTAGGTGATTTAATAAAGAAATATAGATCCTTGCTGAGTCTGAAGTCACGGCTTCCTAGTTCTCCATCCTCTCTGAGTTTAAACAGTTTATCTATCATCACAATAGCATTAAGAGTTTTCATAAGAAAGCAGTTTGCTCTCATCCATGATCTTTACCTGAAGTCGAAGTGCTCTTGTTGAAAGTATTTTAGAGAGACTGAGAAATCTTTTTATTAAACACAAATAGCTAAAGAAAAAAATGTTTGTGCAAATATTCTTTTCTCTGCCCCATGGCACATGGAATTCCTGGGCCAGGGATCAGATTTGAGCTGCAGTTGCGACCTATGCCACACTTAACTCCGGACACTTAACCCACTGTGCTGGGCTGGGGATCAAACTTGCATCCTAGCGCTCCAGAGATGTTGCTGATCCCATTGCACCACAGCAGGAATTCCTGTGCAAGTGTTTTAAATTTGTGAACAGACAACCTTTTTATGTTAGCAAAGACCAGTTCACTGTTCCAATTAAAATGACAATTTTTATATCTTTTTTTTGTTTTTTTTTTTTTTGGCTTTTTGCTTTTTCTAGGGCTGCTCCTGCGGCATATGGAGGTTCCCAGGCCAGGGGTCGAATCGGAGCTGTAGCTGCCAGCCTACACCAGAGCCCAGCAATGTGGGATCCGAGCCTTGTCTTCGACCTACACCACAACTCACAGCAAAGCCAGATCCTTAACCCACTGAGCAAGGCCAGGGATTGAACCACAACCTCATGGTTCCTAGTCGGATTCATTAACCACTGTGCCACGACGGGAACTCCCAATTTTTATATCTTTAAATACTAAACAAAATTATGTAGTGTTTACTCAATGCTGTAATAGATAAAATAGCAACCTGCAAAATTAGCTCTCTATCTCCATAAACCTGTCTTTTTTCTCTTTAGAACTCATTAGCATATAATAACAGCACAGATTAAAAAATTTTTTTTAATTGTTATTTCCCCAATACAATTTTTTTTTCTACTGTACAGCATGGTAACCCTGTTACAAATACATGTAGACATTCTATTTTCTCACATTATCATGCTCCATCATAAGTGACTAGACATAGTTTCCAGTGCTACACAGCAGGATCTCATTAACTTAGCACAGATTTTACCTGTTTATGTCTGGTGTTTCTTCCTCTGGTCCTACCCAAGTGACAACTGGGACTTTTATTTGTTTGGTTCACTGTTGTCTCCATAGTTCTTTGCATGATCTTGGGCACATAGTAGGCATTCAATAACTGTTGAAATTCAGTCAACAAATCATTAGGACTAATTTAAACTCTAACTAGAACAACCTGTATATCCAAAGTGACACAATTCTTCTTTTTTTAATATTTACTGGGTTTTTTTTTGTTTTGTTTTTTCTTGTAAGGGTTATACCCACTGCACATGGAAGTACCCAGGCTAACGGTCGAATTGGAGCTGCAGTTGCTGGCCTATAAACAGCCACAGCAACAAAGGATCTGAGCTGCATCTGTGACCCACACTGCAGCTTGCAGAAGCACCAGGTCCTTAATTCACTGAGCAAGGCTATGGATCAAACCCACAACCTCATGGATCCTAGTTGGGTTCTTAACCTGCTGAGCCACAATGGGAACTCTCAACTGTAATTAAAAAAATTTTTTTAAACTAAAGTATAGTTGATTAACAATGTTTTATCAAATTCTGCTGTATAGCAAAGTGACTCAGTCATACATATATATACATTCTTTTTCTCATATTATCTTCTATAGTGTTCTATCACAAGTAATTGGATAGAGTTCCCTGTACTGTAGAGCAGGACCTCATTGCTTATCCATTCTAAATGTAATGGTTTGCATCTACTAACCCCAAACTCCCAGACCATCCCACTTCCTCCCTCTTGGCAACCACAAGTCTGTTCTACTTGTAAAGTGACAAAATTCCTAAACATGTAAATAAATTGACCAAGAACATACCAGGTGGCAGATACTAAACCTTTGTCATTGAATCTGTCATTATTTCCATCTACAGATGAAGAAATTGAGGTAGACAGAACTGAAGTAACTCCCAAGCAAGTGGAGCCAGGATTAGACACAGGCTAATTCAGGAGTCCATGTTCTAACTGCTGTATTATTTCCAGGAGACAGAAAAGATGAAGGCTCTGATGTCGGAGACCTGTTTGGGCAGGGGAGATAAGAGATATATAAGTACTTTGAAATCTAATACCAGGCCTACCACCTAATAAACTCTCCATACATGTTCAGGGTGAAGAACTGTTTTCTGACAAGCACCGAGAACTTCTCTTTATCACTGCAATGGCTTTTGAAGCAAAGAAATCCGGGAGACTTCCTTTCTTCTCTTTCCTAAGTGAACTTTGCTATAGTCACAGAAAGACATTTTTAAGTCTGAAGTTGGTATTCAAAGCTAATTTGCTTTGTGCTCAGACTAAGTCATAAGCAGTAAACAATAATAAATGATGTAATCGAGACAGGAGGGAAGGGGGCAGGGTACAACTATTAAAAGAATGACATGGCCTTTGGGGACATAACAAAAACTGGTTAGAACTCACCAGACTCAAGATGGGAGAAGATCTGACTTCCTATGAACCTTGAGCCTCATTATAAGCACATTATAATACATCAGCATTTTAAGTGACATGCCCACAGGCACCATGACAGTTCTGAGGCACAGACCATAAAAAGAGCAAAAAGTGGGCAATGCCCCAATTCCTGGAAATCCCTGTCCTGTCTCCAAGATAGTTAGAATATTCCTTCTCTTTGTAGCCCATGAAACTACCCCACCCAGAAAAACTAACTACCCCTGCTCCCAGGGGCCACCCTCACCTTCTGAGACATGACATTCTGTCTATAGACCTCTCTAAATAAACTTGCTTTCATTTTACTATGACTTGGTCTTGAATTCTTTCCTGCTCAAAGCCAAGGAACCTCAAGTAGCAGCCTGACTGAGGAACTCATCCAAGACCTGGGACACAATCATCCTCTCGACCCCCATTTTCCTGCAACATAATTTGTTATTAGTAGGATTTCCTATTTTCCCCCCTTTCTTATTGGTTTCTCAATATCTGTAATAAGGTCAATATTGAAGTTTTCCCCATGTCATCTACAGCTTAATAATTATAATTACAATCACACATTTCTTAATGAGTGTGACTTCTTTAAAAGATGAACGTCCTGGGGCTTGATTCTCATGGGGCAAAGTTGCTGCCTCCTAAACCTGCTAGCATTTCCCATCTAAAATCCCTGCCCTGAGGAGTTGTATCAGTGCTTTCCTCTCTCTTCTCACCATCTGTCTGTCCTTGGGCAGTTGCTTTCTCTGCTCTATCCATATATTTCATGCCTGGAGTAGAATTTGAAACAACTGCAATTCTGGCCTAAGAGGGGGTGCTGGTGCTGTGTGTGTGTGTGTGTGTGTGTGTGTGTATGTGTGTGTGTTGGTCTATAAGGGGCTGTGTGATACCGCGGGGTTCCTGGGCCTCAGTGTCTCAGAGGTTGGAGAAGCTGCATTAAGAACAAAAGTTGGGGGTGCTCCAGAGGGAGAGAGACCACAAAAACTCTGTTATACATTCTGCCTCCTCTGATCTGGAGGCTGGGAGAAGATGGCCTGATTTTCTCATTTGTAAACCTCTTTTTTTTTTGGTCTTTTTAGGGTCACACTGGTGGCATATGGAAGTTCCTGGGCTGGGGGTCAAATTGGAGCTGCAGCTGCAGACCTATGCAGCAGCCACAGCAACATGGGATCTGAGCTGCATCTGTGACCTATACCACAGTTCATGGCAATGCCAGATCCCCGACTCACTGAGCCAGACCAGGGATGGAATCCGCATCCTCATGGATACTAGTTGGATTGGTTACCGCTGAGCTACAAGGGGAACTCCATCATTTGTAAACCTCTTAATTTTATTACTAAAGCCATTTTCACTTTAGGGCTAGCTTTAAGTAAAATGGTTAAGTGATCATCTAGTATCTGGTTTCAATCTCTGGAAATATCTTCCATGAAAACATCATGCCTTTTATTTATTTTTGCTTTTGAGGGCTATACCCGTGGCATATGGAGATTCCCAGGTTAGGGGTCCAATCAGAGCTGTAGCTGCCGGCCTACACCCCAGACACAGCAACACCAGATCCAAGCCACATCTGCAACTTACACCACAGATCATGGCAATGCCAGATCCTTAACCCACTGAGAGAGACCAAGGATTGAACCTGCAACCTCATGGTTTCTAGTCAGATTCATTTCCACTGCGCCATGACGGGAACTCCGAAAACACCATGCCTTTTAGTCTTAATTAGATTGAAGTCTCAAAATAGGCTCAAGAGTACAAATTCTTATGACAGTTAACAAATAAAAAGCAATGCTTTGGTCAGGAGCTAGGAAGGCCCTGGGTGCCTGGAAGTTCCCAGGCAAGGATGGAACCCACACCACAGCAGTGACCCAAGCCACAGCAGTAAAAATGCTAAATCCTTAGCCCACTGAGCCCTCCAGGAACTATCTTGTAGACAGTAAGTGAAATAGAGAAAGTCAAAAAAGTTTTTTCCTTCCTTTCTCTCTCTCTCACTCTCTATTTCTCTGTAACACTACTCTGAAAAATACTTTTGTATATTTCTCCCTTTTTTGAAATTTTACTTTACATAGTTGAGATTAGATTCAGAATACATACATAGTTTTAAATACTTCTTTTTAGTAAATATTACAGCATTAATTCCCTCAAGCCTCCTCATAAGGCAGATTTAGAATAACCGTTAGTAACTCATACAAAGAAAGAACAAGCACCAAACAAAATAAAACAAAACAAAAAACCACCACCACCAACAAAACAGCTTCCTAGAACTTTATAATTCTGAAAAATTTCCAAATTTGGAAGTAGCAGGAAAAAAGGCTCTGAACAACAACAAGAACAATAAGATCCCCTGAGCACTCAGAAGTAAATACATATTTGAGAAGAGCCAAAAAAAGACCCCAAATTATGCCTTTATGTTGTGATTTTTATCTTTTGTTGTGCAGCACAAGAGGCATGGGATGATTGATAGCATTTCCATCTTTAAGCCTCAGGGAAGGAATGCAAAAAACAAGAATGTCTAATAACCCACTTCGGCATTTCAGCCATCAAGGTCCTAGGCTAAAAAAAATTTTAATTTGATAGTAATGTAGCAAAACCAAGCTGCAGACCAGAAGCTGATCTTTGTATTTGTTTTTAGCTTCTGGTCCTCTAGGCGGGGACTTAGGCTTATGAAACTCAAAAGCTCATTATTTAGTATTTTCCTTCTTTTCATTCTGTAGTATCCCCCCTTTGCTGAGGCATAAAGATGAGATGCACAGGGTTGGAGGAACATAAATGGGAGACATTGCCCACTCGATTGACACCATTGAATATCTCACCAGAGGAATAATTATTGTCCTGGTGTTGGTCAGAGTATCAGTCTTTTGGACAATATCAAGGTTCAGCTTATGTGCTTTTAATGGCTTTTAGCAAGCCTGATAAAGAAGTAAGAGATGCTGGCAGAGGTCTGTGCTTAAGTAAGAACTTGCCTGCATGGCAAATTCTTAGGCCTTGAATGTTGACATGGCCCCTCTCAAGCCTAATAGCATAAAAGGTCTCTCTTTGAGGCAACTGAATAACATTTGTGCAGTGAGTGACCAATCACTGATAGATTTTGCAAGAAGTGACATGATTGGTATCTGATCTTAATGTGTGCCTGTTTCATATACCTGATTTGTGGACTGCAGAGATAGCACAGAAATTTGTATTTAATGCAATACTCACAGTTAATACATTGTGCTAACTGAAGTCTGAACTGTGTTATCATTTAACTAAACTTGGCAACTGAAATTTCTGCTTTTCAGAATCATCAAAATAATGACTGTCTATAGGGTGGTAGATTTTATTTTCTAAAGATGGTGCAACAATCTCTCCTAGTCTACACATTCTTCTAGGATCTTCCCATTCCCCCATCAAAATGTAGGATCTAATTCCCCTGTCCTTGGATCTGGACAGTTTTGTGCCTTTTGGGTAACCAATAAAATGCAGCAAAAGTAACTGCATGATTTCTAAAGCTGAGTCATGAAAATCAACACAGCTTAACACTAGAACACTTTTACCAAAGCTCTAAGTCACCATGTAAGGGCACCAGTTGCCTGGAGACCATTATGGTGTGAAGAAGTCCAAACAAGTCCATTTGGAGAAATCACCTGGAGAAGATGTGTGAATTGGTTGATCCAATATTACATTATTGGGCTTTTAGTTTGTTTCAAATCTTTGGCTAATATAATTAATTCTGCAACAAATATCTTTGAACATGCTCCATTTTTCACAAGTGCAAATCTATGTGTCTGTTGAATCCCCCAAACCAGGAGAAGCACAAATCTTGATATTGAAAGCAGACTTCATTTTCGCATCCCACCAAAGAGTTAAATCATATGAGAGTAAAGAATGTACTTAGGTTTTCAAGGAAGTACTTATTGGCCCACATTGTTAATTAAGTAAAAGTTACAAATATTATTTGTGCTAATAAGACGAAAGGCACTCATGGTACAATGAAGAATGCAAATTTTATTGGGATGAGAAAATTCTTTAGGCAAGGGAGTTTATTCTCTTACTTAAAAATATTTTTTAGAAAGATAGCCATATTCCTCTGACCAAGAAATTGGATAGTTGCGTGTTTGTTAATCTACCTTCTTTAAAAATGCAGAAAATGAACAAAGAGCAGGTAGACAGAGGAGTTTTTGTTTGTTTGTTTTTGTCTTTTTTAGGGATGCACCCAAGGCATATGGAAGTTCTCAGGCCAGGGGTTGAATTGGCGCTGTAGCTGCTGGCCTATACTACAGCCATAGCAATGCTGGATCCTTAACCCACCCAGCAAGACTGGGAATGGAACCCTTGTCCTCATGGATACTCATCAGTTTGTTTCTGCTGAGCCATGATGGGAACTACCCAGTGGGGAATTTTTTTCAAGAGAATAAGTTTTAGAGGTCAATTCTGGAGTCAGTACTATTTTTCTTTATGTTGTTTACCAGTTTTGTTAGCATTTACTGAAATATATTCAGCTCAAAACAAACCCTCATGTGCATGTTGCTCAGAATGAGAACTTCGTGTCATTGAGAAGAGGTTAAGTTTGGAGTTCCCACTGTGGTGCAGTGGGTTAAGCTTTGTCTCTGCAGTGGAGAGGGCTCAACCCCTGGCCTGGCACAGTAGATTAAGGATCCAGTGTTGCCATAGCTGTGGTGTAAATTTCAACTGTGGCTGGGATTCCATCCCTGACTTGGGAACTTCCAAATGCTGTGGGTGTGGCAAAAAAAAAAAAAAAAGGTTAAGTTACATTAGCATAATTTATTTAAGAAGACAAGGAAGCTGAATTGCTATTTTAGATTGTCATAAGAAAGAACACCAGCACCAAAATATCTGGCCTTAGAGAGTTAACCCTCAGCAATCTAAAAAGTAGCTACCCACAATGACTTACTTCTGTATGTTGCAAATTTCAGATTCTTTGATTTAGGCTTAGACTTTATCTTGATGCTGGGCTAACTGAAATTTGTACAATATTTCCTCTTCAGGACAGCTGCATTTGGACATATCTTAGGTATCTGTGGTGGCTGGTTTCAGTTCTCTGTCTCAATAGACCTGATAAGGCAGTATTTTAGTTAATATGTAGTAAAGTTCTGAAAGCACTTTTAACAAACTTCCTTGTCCTCAGCTAACTCTCAGAGTATTTGTTTATGAATGGCAGCTTTGTTTGCTTTTTAATTTTAAAATATGTCTTTGGTTTCAAAGGGTTCTGTTTTCCTCTCTGCTGTATCATTTGATTTAGGTGCTTCCATTTTTTTTTGTTACTTCTTTATTAGAGCAGTGTTACTGTTTGCTACAGCACAGCCTGGGAAAACCCAATTTCCTGCATATCTTAGCAAACCTAAAAGCAGTGAAGTGGAGGATCCACTGAGTCTGATCCTGTGTCAGACTGTGTATGTATCACACAGCTGCTGAAATGCAATTTGCCTTCTCCACTTTGTTTGCTTTCCATGTGAAGTGCTCTCCTAAGGCTTAACCTTTACTCAGTGGGTGACTTTCTTTATGGGAGTAAAAGGAAACTATGTTATGAAATAGCTGTTATGGGAATGATACAAGATATCTAGGAGTCAAAGGTCTAAACATTATTTTAAAAGGCAAAGATTCCATCATCTCAAAACAAAACCAAAAAAATCCACCAGCCACTCTTTCAACTGAAGTAATGAAACCCAAAGAAGTCAGATAGAGAAATGGAGAAAATGAGAAGAAAGACCATCTAAAATCCCGCCATTGGTGAAGTAATGAAGAACGTTTACTGGCTTATCCTGAAACTTGTCAATTTTGTGACTCTTGTCTGCGTATGGATTTCCGTGGTACAGTGTACAGTTTTAAACAGCTGCCTAAAGTCATGTGTAACTAACCTGGTAAGTTTTACCGGTATAATATTTGTCTTTTAGGAACTAGAACATGTAGAATTCAGCTTGTTATAAATGATTGAATTATTTTCTCTTTATGACACGTTTCCTTGTGAGAAATAGTAGCAAGGCAAAAAAATATTCTTTTTCCAAAGTAAGTTGGAACGTTAGTAATTATAGATAGGGAAGGGCTACTTTATTTCTTTATTAAGTTTATCTGCTCATAGGTCTTTTTGAGATGGACATAGGATTTAGGTAATGGAGGCTTATATGAAAACAGTTTTGCACACCTTTGAAAAATCAGTTAAACTCATTTATTACAAAATCATTTATATTTGTCTGGAAGCATGAGATAGGTTTGGCCACAGGGCAAAAATGCCTTCTAAGTTGACAGCAGTCCTATTTCTATTGTGGATGCATGCTTGTGTTGGGAGGTGGATGACAAGAGAAGCAGATGCAGATGCCAAATAGAACATTTAATCTTATTATTAATTATTATTTTATATATTATATATTATATATAATTATTATTAAATGAGAACTGTTTGTAATTCCTTTCTATCTCTTCATTTATAATTCTTTTGATGAGTTTTGATGGACATTTATGACTTCCTTCTCATTTCTGGGTGTCATTCCTCTATATGTATTGTTTCATATCATTTCAGTTCTGTGACTTAGTTGTGCTTAAACAGTCACTGAACCAACTTTAAAAACCAAATACATTCTAGCCAGGGAAAGACACACTCTTCTTATCTAAAGACAAAGGAAATAGTATGATAGCTTACTATAACAATTCTTATAGTCATACTTCTTAAAATAATGAAAGTAACAAATACAATACTCATTATTATGCTGAAGTATTGGAGATAGAAGTATGTGGTAGAATAAAAAAGAAATGTAATTTTGTTATACTCTTGGTTTAATTTAAACTATAGTTTAAAACACTACTTAGATTTACTATGGTTGGTAGCACTTTTTAAAAAATTTTTTATTTTATACAAATCTTTGCTGAAGATTTCATTGCCATTAATGTAGCATTGCATATTTTAGCTTTTTATAGTTTATAATCCAGACTTAAAAATGGAATAATGATATTATTAAATGCTTTCTTTATTAAAAATTGAAAACATTTCTGATTATAACAAGAATGCATATTCATTGCAAAATATTTATAAGACAGAGAAGAAATAGAGAAGAACAAAAGAAAAAAATCCTATAATTCTACCAGTATTAACCTATGATTGCATTTTCTTTCAGTGCTTTTTCCTCAAAGACGTATGTAATTTTTCATAAGTTGTGCACTGAGCTTTTTCATTGGACATTGCCTGTGGGCTTTCCTCTATACCCTGGAGTCTTTATGGAAATAGGATCTTTATTGTATTTTGAATATTCCATCATATGAATATACCACTGTAATTTGTTTATTAATTTCCCTACTATCAACACTGATGCTGGTTGTTTTCTGTTACTGTAGTCTCCATTTTATTTTTAAATTTTTATTATTTTATTTTTTACCTAAGTTTAGTTTTATCTTATGTTTATGTGTGTGGGCTTCTTGATTTCAGGGTTTGGCAGAAGTATGAGACAGTCTGTTCTTTGTTGAGCTGCCTTCCGTTCACCACCTACAGAAAAAGGCACAGCTGATGTGGTGGCGACTGCAGAAGACATGGTCTGCCAATTTGACTAGTGACTGTCATAAATGTTCTCCATCCGGGCCTCCCACACTGGGGCTGGGGGAACAAAAGCTAGGTAAAAGAGCAATGAACAGAGCCAGGGATCAGGGGAAAGATATGAAAAGTGCTCAAGTTTATTACAGTGTTTGAATTTTTTTCCCCTGTGCTATCCCTTTAAGCCTGGACATTTGCTATGAAGGTCATCTTTGATTTCACTGGGTAGTTCTTGATATTGGGGCATTTTTGCCTTAAGAAAAAAAACAAAAGTCATGTAAAAAGGAATGTTAGAATTGCTGTCCCAGAATGCATAAACCATAGTTCCATGCTTGAGCATGGATTTTACAGTAATGTATTAATTGAGTTTATTAACTGACCTGATATTTTAAAATTACATATGCTATGTGCTGCAGAGAACAAAAAATAATATTCTTCTGAACACTAATATTGTAAGATCCTTTAAGGAAAAGAAACAAAACAGATTCACGGTCAAATAATTTATGGAAATGCTTACTGCCATACTCTTTTTTTGTTTCTTTAAGGAAAAGAAACAAAACAGATTCACGGTCAAATAATTTATGGAAATGCTTACTGCCATACTCTTTTTTTGCAGATCCTCAGGACATAGTCACATATTAATGGCTTTATTTAATCACAATTTTCTGATCTTCTCTGGCAACAAAATCCTTTTTTTGAGTAGCAAATCCCAACAACTGAGGAACTGGTATAGTGAAGTACTCTTTTAGAAGTATCAACTCAATTCTATAAAAGGCTATTAGAAACAATAGAATTTAGAAAGGTCCTGTTTCCAAAAATGTAGAAACATCAATACCTTTCTTGTATATCAATATATAAGAAGATAATGGAACAAAACAATAATCCAGAAATTTCATAAAATATCCAGGAATTAGCACCATTTGTACTGGTATAGGATTGACAGGCCAGTAAAACAGAATATACTCCAGAAATAAGACCATGTATATAAGGGAGTGTGTAATATGATAAAGATGATAATTCAAACCTAAGTAGGGCTATCCATTTAGAATAAAAAATAACTCCTTCAGTAGGTGAACAAATATTATACTGTGGCAATTCAGATAATGGAATGTTATTCAAAGCAAAGGAGAAGTGAGCTATCAAGCCATGAAAGACATGGAGGAAACTTAAATGCATATTATTAAGTGAAAGAAGCCAACATGAAAAGGCTGCATACTGCATGATTCCAACTATATGACATTCTGGGCAAGGCAAAACTATGAAGATAATGGAAAGATCAGAGGTTGAAGGAGATGGGGTTGGACTGAGGGGAGATGGGTAAGCAGAACACAGCATTGTTAGAGCAGTGAAAATACTTGGTATGGTATTAAAATGACGGATACATGACATTATACATTTGTCCAAACACCAAGAGTGAACTCTAAGGTAAACTATGGACTTTGGGTGATTATGATTATGTCATTTTCATTCATCCTTAATTAAAAAATATACTATTCTGGTGGGCGGTGTTGATAATGATGGAGGCACTGCATGTGTGGGGGCAGGGGGTATATGGGAAATCTCTGTTGTAATCCCAATTCTGTTGTAAACCTAAAGCTACCTTACAGAGAAACGCATGCTGATGAATATTCCCAAAAGCTTCACCTCTAATGCCCTTCCCCCACAAAAAGCCACATTCACCCCGTTTTCCCAGGAGATCCTCCAAAATCTGCAGTCAGGTCCGACCCAAATTTCTATGGAGCCCCTGCTTTGCCCTGGGACCCGGTCCATGTCAAAGTCTGTGTGCGCCTTTCAAGAATGGGGTTTCCGTTTCCCCCAGTCCCTTGGAGCTCCTGCATACAAGCCCCACTGGCCTTCAATGCCAGATGCTCCGGGGGCTCTTTCTCCCAGTGCCAGATCCCCACATGTGGGAGTTTGATGTGGGGCTCAGAACTCTCACCGCTGTAGGTGAATCTCTGTGGTACAGTTAGCTTCCAGTCTGTGGGGCTTCCCACCCGGGACGTATGGGGTTGCTTATATCACGTAATCGCCCCTCCCACCTCTTGATATGGCCTCCTCTTTGTTTTCTGGAGTCTTCTGGAATCTTTTTGAAAATTTTCAGTCCATTTAGTTGAAGGTTGCTCAGCATTTGTTTGTAGTTTTGTTGTTTTTATGAGAGAAGTTGAGCTCCAGTCCTTCTATTCTGCCATCTTAATCTCGTCTCCCTCCCTGCAAAAATTAAAAGTAAAGTGCTTCTTTCTTTAAAAGAAAGATAAAAAAGGATTAAAAAAAATCAACTCCTACATCACTAACAGAGTCAAATAAATTCCAAGAGGTATTAAAAGAAAAAGTATGATTTAAATACAAACAGACAGAAGTTCCTGCTGTGGCACAGTGAATCAAAGATCTGGCTTTATCTCTGAGGTAGCCCAGGTTTGATCCCCAGCCTGGTGCAGTGGGTTAAGCATCCAGAATTGTTGCAGCACTTGTGCTGGTGGCAGCTGGGGCTCGGATTTGATCCCAGGCCTAGGAACTTCCGTATGCTGCAGGTGTAGCTGAAAGAGGGGAAAAAAATACAAACAAATAATAAAAATAAAACAAGACCTCACCTCATTAAAATATTAGAATAAATTAGGGGTGAATATTTCCATAATCTTGGAGTGGGAATGCTTTAAGAATCCTGCTTCAAAAATCCAGAATAACTAAAATAAATTATTAATAAATTCAACTGCTTAGAAACTTAAACTATATGACAATAAAAACAAAGCCAAAGAATGGAAAAAAGTTTGAAATATGATAAACACAATTTTACCAACTCTTCTACACACACACAGACACACACAAAGAAGTATTTGAAATAAATTTAGAATAGGAAGACTTACTTCAAAAGAGAAGAAATATTAATGGCTAAAAAACCTATGATAGATGTTCAACCTCACAGCAACCATAGACTTGTTCAGTAAAGATGAATCATCAATTTTTCTTCTATCAGATTGGCAAAGATAAAAACATTTTATAGTTGGCAAAGTTTGGATAAACTAGATCTTTCATGTGCTGTTGGTTAGGGTGCAAGTTAGATAACTAGAAAACTATGGGTTAATCAATATCAACATTAAAAGGGAAAATATAACTTTAATCCTGAACGTCAAGAAATTTATCTAAAGAGGTTATTATTACTATTATTTTTTTGCTGCACCTGCAGCATGTGGAAGTTCTTGGGCCAGAGATTCAACCCGTGCCTCATTCAAGCTGTGCCAAAAGGGAACTTCCTAAAGAGATTATTGCATAACTAACTAAAAATATGTCTGCTAAAGGATGTTTATAGCAAATTTGCATATAATATTAATAATAGATTTCTAAGTGCCTGGCACTATGCTATAATAATGAATATATTATTTAATTGAATTCTCACAGAACTGTGTACTAAATATTACCCTACTTAAGTTTCACATGAGAATGCTAAGTCTAAACAGCACAAGTAAATTTTAAAATATCACACTGGGAGCACGTATCATATGTGGGGTTAAAATGCAGATCATTCTGCTCTGTTTCACTATTAGGATAGGAAGTAAAGGATGAAATTAGTTCCGGCCAAAGTAGGCAAGGTAGAAAGTTTGTGCCAAGAAGTAGGTGTTAGGATCTGGGACTGGGATTGTCTTTTTTTTTTTGTCTTTTTGTCTTTTTGTGTTTTCAGGGCCATGCCCATGGCATATGGAGGTTCCCAGGTTAGGGGTCTAATCGGAACTGTAGCTGCCTGCCTACGCCACAGCCACAGCAATGTTGGATCCTTAACCCACTGAGCAAGGCCAGGGATCAAATCTGCAACCTTATGGTTACTAGTTGGGTTCGTTAACCACTGAGCCATGTCGGGAACTCTGGGATAGTGTCTATTAAGCAGATAATTGGAGCAGGTAGAACTAAAGTAAACCAGTGAGGATCCTAACTCCAAAGTGAGGAATTTAGTTTAGATTACAGGAAGCACACGTGCTTTGGTTAAGAGTACAGGCTCTAGAGGTAACCAGCACCCCAAATCCTAACTCTTGGGCAATTTACTAAAGCTCCCTTTGTCTTAGCTGTGCAATGGAGTTAATAGTAGGACATACCTAATAGGGTTGATGAGATGTTGAATGAGATTTAGTGCAAAATACCAAGTGCTCAGAACATAGGAGTCACTCACTAATATTATCTATAGTAATGAGGAGGCAGAGGATAGAGAGTGAGTGGAGATTAGGGAAGAGTGTTGACCAAATCTGCTTCATCAGAACCGCACAGACCCAACTCATGAGGCTACCTTGCCCAAGACCACTTGATGGGCACTCCATTCAGACTGTGAAATTTAATTTTGAGAGCTCCCAACAGGACTCAATACTGTTACAATATGACTTTATGGTTACCAAGAAACATCTCTCTTGTTTTATTGTTTAACAACTATCCAGCATCCATCCTTTTGCTTTTATGATCTAATACAGATTTTTTAAGGATAGGAGAAAATTCAATTGCAAATTCACTCTTACTCTTGATTGTGTATGGCTGTTTCAATCACATAAAGGGGAATCAAAAGCTTCATTTTGAACAAAATTACAAAAACGAAGAATGGGAAGCATGTGGTTGCACAATTAACCTAAAAGATATAGTTCTGGAATTCCCATCATGGCTCAGCGGTAACGAACCTGACTAGGACCCATGATGACGGGGGTTCAACCCCTGGCCCAGCTCAATGCTTTAACGATCCGATCCGGTGTTGCCATGAGCTGTGTAGACACAGCTCAGATCCTGAGTGGCTGTGGCTGTGGTGTAAGCCAGCAGCCATAGCTCTGATTTGAGTCCTAGCCTGAAAACTTCCATATGCTGTCCTAGAGAGAAAAAAAAAATATTTACAGTTCTTATTGTCTATAATCAAAAACATACTAAGTGTATTAAGTATCCTTCTCCTTTCCCTACAGATATAAGTTATTAGGAGATGGAGATTAGAGGACTCTTTATTCACACATCAAACGAGAGAAAAAAATTCAACATTTGTCCTTTGGTTCTGTGTCTGATTAATTCTCAAGCAAATCCCCAAGATGCTAGGTCACTGGATGATGCTTCCAAGGGACAGGACTTCTAGACCATTCCTGAGCAGTAGGCTATCTTGAATTCATAGATTTATTCCTTTAGCATAAATTTATTGAACATCTATTATCCTCTGGCACTGTTCTAGATGCTGGAGAGAGAGTGGAGAGCAAAATGGATCGTGCTTACATGGAAGGGAGAGAGAGAGGGCTCCATGAACTTAGAGGTGGTCGGCTCTTCCCTCTGAAAAGTACGGGCTATTTGGAAGGCCACACAGATGCTTAAATCACTTCCCAAGTTACTTCGGATTTTCTGTTGTCTCTTGGAACATATCTTGCTTGTAGTTTTAGGTTACCCAAAGACAGATGGCGTGCTCCTTACTAAATTAATCACCTCCCAAATTCAATGGTTCAAATTCAGCAAATTTTAAGGCAAGATTCTGGTGGTACCAATTAGAGTTACTAAAAATATTCACTTAGTTTTCCTCTGCCTGTAATTCTAAGTCAATGAGTGAGGCAGGGTGACAATTAGATCATAACCATGTAAGGCTATTCGGGGTGCATGTCTGATTACCATTCTTTGTAAGCCCTTCTGTTCAGGAAAGACTCCACTCAAATAATGACCAGGGAGAGGATGAACAACTTACATATTTTCTCCCTTAGTTTCCATTTCTTTTATTTTCCTCCAGCACAAAAAAATTCCCAAAATTTGCAAAAATATGAGAAATAATCTGCTGTTTTACTATGTGCAAGATTCTGAATTTGTATTTTTCCTCTGCCCTTAATAAGACTGCTTTTAAAAAAGAAAAATCCCAACATAATTCATTCTAATCCAGGAGTCTTTGATAAACTGACTAAGGTCACAGGCTTATAAAATACTATGTGAGAATTTTTCCATTTGTTTTTTTGTTTTGTTTTGTTTTTTGTTGTCGTTGTTGTTGTTTTTGCTTTTTAGGGCTGCACCTGCAGCATATGGAAGTTCCCAGGCTGGGAGCTGAATTGGAGCTGTAGTTGCCAGCCTGCTCCACAGCCACAGCAACATGGGATCCGAGCCATGTCTGAGATCTACACCATAGCTCATGGCAATACTGGATCCTTAACCCACTGAGTGAGGCCAGGGATCAAACCTGCATCCTCATGGATACTGGTTGAATTCTTAACCTGATGAGCCACAATGGGAACTCCAATTTCTCCACTGTTATTAACTCCTCCTTATGGCCACACCCCACTGCAACCTTGAAGGTTTGTGGCAACCTTGTGTTGTCTGATGATGGTTAGCATTTTTTAGGAATAAAGACTTTTAAATTGAGGCATATGTACATTGTTTTTTAAAACACAATGCTATTGCACACTGACCAGACTACAGTTTAGTGGGAACATAACTTCTATGTGCACTCAGAAGGCCCCAAATTGGTATGATTCTCTTTATTGTGGTGACTGGACCAAACTTGCGGTATCTCTGAGGGATGACTATTAATTTGCACTGGCATTTTGTCTGATTTATGACTGATTTAACAACTTTAAAACATTTGGTTCCTTACTTTACAGTTAAAAAACCCTGAGGAGGCAATATTATTTCAGGAGGCATTTTTTTTTTTTTTAAAGGTGTGGGAGTTCCTTTTGTGGCTTAGCAGTAAAGAACCTGACTAGTATCCATGAGGATGCGGGTTCAAGCCCTGGCCTCACTCTGTGGGTTAAAGATCTGGTGTTGCCATGAACTGTGGTGTAGATCACAGACACGGCTCAGATCCTTTGTTGCCGTGACTGTGGTATAGGCCGGCAGCTGCAGCTCCGATTCAACCCCTAGCCTGGGAACTTCCACATGCTGCAGGTGCAGCCCTAAAAAAGCAAAATAAATAAATGAAAAACTAAAATGATAGTTGAGCTGGATTTGAATTTCACTAGAAATAATTTCTTTATAGTTGAGTTACTATTACAATGCAAGGGGAAAAAAATGCAGTGGTTACAATGAACATAAGATTGATGGGGTGTTCACTGCCTCCTTCCTCATTTCAGGGCAGACAGCTTGATGTTGGCACACCATACAATCTGAGTGAACCGGTGAGTAATCTGTTCCACTGCCTGGGACTTTACAGTGTTTGAATTGATAAGAAAGAGACATTGGTCAGGTTTGATTATGATTAGAATAATTCCTAAGTAAAAGTTCATGTATTTGTTCCTGATGGAGAAAGCTGAACCAGAAATAGCCGGAAGTCTGAATCACAGAGTATTACCTGTGATTCAGAGATCCGGTACTGTCACTGCAGTGACGAGGGTTTAATTCCTGGCCCAGGAACTTCCACATGCTGCACACATGTGTGACCAAATAAACAAATATGACAGCTCTGCTTAGAATCTCAAAGGTCCTGATGCTTTTGAGGCCACAGATTCCTTGGTAGATTTCTATTTTGAAAACACTTTGTGTTACTAATTGCACTTTCAGGTGACAAGAAAAAGTCATCCTTCTTCAGTCACCAATGTCTTTTATTGTCTCTTGCAGTGCATCCAAGGATGTCATTTTTGGAACTCAGCAAATCAGGAAAACTGTGCTTTAAAGTGTGTAAGTATTAATTATGTTTCTGTTCTGATACTAATGTTGCTCTCAAGGGAAATGTTCTCTAAGAGGATTCCCATTTGAGTTTTCATTAGCTTTCAATTAATTTACTTGACTCTAAAGCAAAAGTGTGATTGCCTGAGTAGTACACAGCAGTAGGAAAAAAGTGCAATCAATATTATTAATGGAATTGGAAACCAAGGAAAGTTAATGCAATCCACAGAACGCAGGGATGCCCGATATCTCCAAACTATAAGACTTTTAGTAGAATGTTAGGTATCTGTTGAATTTCCTAGTCCTGCACTTCTCGAATTTTAATATGCAAATATCTAGGATCTTGCTAAAATGTAGATTCTGATTCAGTAGGTTTGGGGTGGGGCCTGAGATTCTGCACTTATAACAAGCTCCAGGTGGTGCGATGTTAGAGGGCTCTAGACCACACTTTGAATCGCAAGGAATGATCATGTTCAGAGTTTCTTTGCAGGGAACATGGTAGCAATCTAATCCGGAGGGCATAAACACCTAGGTTTGCACCATATTGTGTAGGAAATACATCCCCCGGTACTTTATTTTTCATTTTTAATTTATTCCAGCTTTGCCATTTAGCGTATGACTTCATCCTTTGGTACTTTACTTTCCTCATCAATGAGTTGGGCAGTAATGGAATCTCCCTCCTGAGGATAGTGCCTGATACACCATAATTACTCCAAACTTATGGAAAAGAACATTGTTAATTTAAAAGTGGGTTGCTTTGTTCAGGTCAGAGATTAAATCTGTTAGGATCATGGTAATTTGGGGTAATATTTTCTATTAATGACAAATTATAGTAAAATTCAAATTGAATTTTAAGTAAGGATGTTAATGTCTCCTCACATATAGTCTTGTAGCTTTTCTTGTTTAGCGTGTCCTCATAGATCTATATTATGGGAGTCACTCTCAATGCTTGTGACTGTGTGCTTCATAGACAGGAAGTTATCAAAGGATGGAGCAGGTGCTGTCTGGACTTGGGAACTGTTATACACTTTAAAAACACTTTTCCCTCTCCTTGGTGGCATTTGATAGAAATGGCAATTTAAATCATTATTTATCTAGCTACGTGTTTAATATCTCTTGCCGACACATAAGCCCATCAGGACAGGAGGCTCTCTGTGTCGTTCACACTGTGTCTCCTGCACTGAACACAGTGAGAGGCACAAAGCAGGTGCTCAGACTGCCCTTGCAGAGTGAATGAATGGGAAGAAACATTTGTTTCCAGAAACAGCTCAGGAAGCTGGGTGGGCAAGATGTGGCCAGTCTGGGCAGAGGGCCCTGCTGGCCTTTCCTAGCCAGAGCTATTGATGATTCTCATTTCAGGGTTTGTCTCCTAGGCACCTGCCAATACCCCTTCATTCCCTAACCTGGACAATCACATACCACCTCTTGGCTGACTGCGATCTTCTAGCAGACATAATTCACCCTTGTTTTTCCAGTGATGCAAACAAAATAATTTTACAGCTGTTGGCACAGTAGCCTTCCTGGATGGAAGGCCCATCTCTGGGCTCCCTTGCTTTTGATTTTTTTTTATTGATTATTTTGTCAATGGTGGGGCAAGAAATTAATTTGGAAGAAATGCCTAGCTAAGTGTCCTGAAAATTATTTACAACTTTAAAGATTTTAAATAGTTTTCTTTTTTTTTCTATGCAGAATGATACGTATACTGCTGTTTGTGAGGTGAGTGACAGTCACTTTGAAAAAAGATGTCATCAAACCCCATGTTTCTCTTGTCCTTAAAAAGCTGCTAAAATAAGAATGAAGAAAATAGTCATTCTCAGTGCACAGAAACATTCTTCCTGGGAGGGCTCTAACTCTGGGCATAAAAATGACTGTATAATTTCATTTTTGACACAAGTACTTGCTGTGTTTTATACACATATGTGCATATATATAGTGCATATATGAATGTATATACATATGTATATACACATGCATGCATATTCACACATAATATACTCCCTTACATATATATGTAAAATATATGTGTGTGTGTGTGTGTGTGTGTGTGTGTGTATGGTTGGAAAGATTCTAATTCCTGAAGCCTGGGTGGAGAGTGTGGTGGGAGGAAGGAAAAGGCACATGGAGGGTGACCTTCTTCTCTGCTGATTGCATTTTCATTATTCTATTCTTTTCTATTCTATTTTGCTATTTTATACTTTAAATAAAGTAGACCTGAACAGTAACACATGCTCAAAAGAGACAGAGATAGATAGATTTTTTTTTTTTTTGGTCTTTTGTCTTTTTAGGGCTGCACCCATGGCATATAGAGTTTCCCAGGCTAGGGGTCAAATCACAGCTGTAGCCACTGGCCTACACCACAGCCACAGCACCACGGGATCTGAGCCAAGTCTTCGACCTACACCACAGTTCATGGCAATGCTGGATCCTTATCCCACTGAGCAAGGCCAGGGATCAAACCTGCATCTTCAAGGATACTAGTCGGGTTCGTTAACCACTGAGCCACAGTGGGAAATCCTAAATAGACATTTTTTTTTTTTTGGTCTTTTTGCTATTTCTTTGGGCCGCTCCCTCGGCATATGGAGGTTCCCAGGCTAGGGGTTGAATTGGAGCTGTAGCCACTGGCCTATGCCAGAACCTACACCACAGCTCACGGCAATGCCGGATCGTTAACCCACTGAGCAAGGGCAGGGACTGAACCCGCAACCTCATGTTTCCTAGTCGGATTTGTTAACCACTGCGCCACGACGGGAACTCCTAAATAGATATTTTTAACTCAGCAGCTCACACCTTTAGGAGATCAAACTCATCAACCATAAATAATGCTTCAGCCTAGGATGCTTGGAATTTGTGCACATGTTCCTTGGAGGAAATAGTTTTAGAAGCGGTAGCTTAGCAAAATGTAACTTAGACAGTGATGTTGGCAAGTAAATAAGATGGCTTATTCCTAATAATTTAGAACATGAATTAGATTATCTTAATCTGAAATTGTTGAAAAAATATAATGCCTTCTCATTGCCATTTGAGAAAACATTACAGATTGACTATGTTTTCTGGATTCTCCTGGTCATTTCTTTGACTTATTTTATTTTCCTTGTAGCATTTTTCATTATCTGAACCTATTTTATTTTATTTAAAAAAAACATTTTTCTGTCTTCTTCTAGGGCGGCACCAATGGCATATGGAGGTTCCCAGGCTACAGGTCTACTCGGAGCTGCAGCCACCGGCCTACACCAGAGCCACAGCAACACGGGATCTGAGCCACGTCTGCGACCTACACCATAGCTCACGGCAACACCGGATCCTTAACCCACTGAGGGAGGCCAGGGATTGAACCCGAAACCTCATGGTTCCTAGTCAGATTCATTATCCACTGAACCACGATGGGAACTGCCTGAACCTATTTTATTTTTTAAGTTTGTTACTCTGTTATTGTCTGTCCCTTTCTAAGAAAATGTAAATTCTATGAAGTTGGAGAATTAAGCTGTCTTGTTCATTGTCATATCCTTAAAACTAAAGGAGTGCTTGGCATATAAAAGTATCAATAAATATATTTTGAATGAATGAATGGTTTTTTAGGAGACAAAGCCACAATTTGTATGGGGAGTCTGCAGTAGAGGCATCTGGGAGGTTGGTGGGCATGTCCTCCTTGTGTTACAGGAGTAAGAAAAGGTACCCACAGCAGGTGTGCACTGGGAAACACGGGGTGGAGCCAGAGAGACAGTGACAGAGGTGGTCTTACTGCTCTGGGAACACAGACAACAGGCTGGTGTGTCCCTGGGAAGTATGGACCTGGCTTCTGCAGTGGGAATGGCAGCTCAATAGGCTGGAATATGCCATAAAAATGCCCCATCCAGGGACTTTGAGTTCAGATTCTGAGAATTTCTTTCTGTTTGTCTGTCTTTCTGTATTTCTTTCTTTCTCTCTCTCCTTCCCCTCCCTCCTACCCTCCCTCCCTCTCTTTCTCTCTTTCTTTTTCTTTGTCTTTTTAGGGCCGCACCCATGGCACATGGAAGATACCAGGCTAGGGGTCAAATCAGAGCTGCAGCTGCAACACAGGATCTGAGGCACATCTGTGACCTACACCACAGCTCTGGGCAAGGCTGGATCCTTAACACACTGAGCAGGGCTAGGGATCAAACCTGCATGTTCATGGATACTAGTCAGGTTCTTTACCTGCTGAGCCACAATGGGAACTCCCCTGAGAATTTCTTAAATGCAAATTCCTTTAGATTCTCTCCAGGCAATTTAAGATTGAGAAACACTGGATAACTTCATTTAAAGTCTAATGTTAGATTAGAGAAAGGGGGCGGAGGGAGAGAGAGGTGGAAAATCTAATTAACAGCTTTATCTCTGCTTGGGATAACATTTAAACTCCTTAGAGTAAAATCTTCCAGTTATAAGATTAACAAGTTCTAGGGAATCTAATGTATAGCATGGTGATTAGAGCTAATAACACTGTAATATATACCTAAATGTTGCTAAGAGAGTTTATCTTAAATGTTCTCATCACAAAAAAGAAACAATTATGTGATGGGATGGAGGTTTTAGCTACTGCTGTGGTAGTAAACATCTCAATAAAGCTGGAAAAAAAATATAAGCTTCATCAAAGTAAACAAAACATTTAAACTCCAGATAGGTTAGAATTTTATTATCTATTTTCTCCTGAAAAAAATGCAGGAAAAATAGGCCCACAATTTCCCCCATAATCAGGACTGGCTATAATTTCCAAATAAACATTTTTCCATCTTTTCTTCTTACTCAGTTTTCTTTCTTAAAGAAAAAAAAACTCATGTTAATAATAGTTTTGCTGCCACTTGGTATATTTATTCTCTGCAGTTAATGAAATTGTTGAATGCATTTTACAGAAACCTGCAAAGAAGATGTGAAAAGTATACTAAATCCTTAAGTTAAATAATCCTGAGCCCAAACAGAGGTATTTAAATTAATCCTTAACTAAGCAAACCTGGGCTTATCAGGCTCCACTTCCTTTAAATGCACAGATCAAACATGGGACAGCTAAGTATTTGCACACAACAGCCCTTCTCTACCTGGATGTTCGGGGCCAATGCATTGTGTCATGGTTTCCACTATTATCATGAGAAACAATAACGTGTTATCCTCGGTGTTATATTTATAAACTGAATGAGAGCAGAAAGATTGATCATGATTGTGTTGTGGTTTTACAATGTGTGCCTTCTCCAAGTCCCCCTCTACTCCATAACCATTGTTAATGCATCTGTTAAAAGTTACAGGAAATTTGTGTCTCAGTCATCAAAATGTTTACTCTGTTTTCAGGTAATGAGATAAAATGTTAATCATTATTAGTTTTTGTAGACCTTAAAATTTAACATTGGTACTAGGACATCCTTTGAGATGTTCAGTTACTATAAAGTTTATAGTCTGTTTTTAATTTTTCAAGGAAGGCATGGATATATAAAATAAAAAGGCATCATTTTAGTCTAGAGTTTTAGATTATTAACTCCCTAAACCTTTGACTCTGATGGCAAACATATAATTGCTTTGTTGAGCTCAGTATTTCGTCAAACTGTGAGGTGTCATCCATTACAGGGTCATGAAATTTACTAAATAGTCACAATAAGCAAAATGAAACAGAACACATAAGGTTGTGTCACAGCACAAGATTTCTTTTTAGGACGAAAATGTTCTAAAATTAGACTGTAGTGATGATTGTGCAATTCTTTGAATATACTAAAAGCCATTGAACTATGTACTTTAAATGGATATATAAAATATTTTTCAATAAAACTGTTTTAAAAAAGGGAAAAAGGTACCATTTCAAGAATCTTTTTTTCTCCCCAACATGTATGTGTGGACTAAGTTGTTTTTTTTACATGTATTTTGGAATTTGGGATACGGTCAAAAATGTTTAAGAGATGTTTAATCTCATTAGAAAATGGGAACTTACAGTTGAAATACTTGATATACAGGTATACTTATATATCAGGTATTCATATTTCAAAATTTAGTTGAAGCTTATCAACACAAGCAATACCAAGGCTGCACTGACTGGCACACTTCTTGCTTTCCACAGCGAGAATCCTGTGAAGTCGGCTGCAGCAGTGGGGAAGGTGCATATGAAGAGGAAGTGCTAGGTAAGCAGAGGCACGCAGCTATTACTAAAATTAATCTATACCTCTCTAGGGACCTGTGCTAATGAGCCACCTCTTAAAATATCTAGACTTCGATGTCTCAGTATGGCCTGCCTGCCTATCTATCTATCTATCTATCTATCTATCTATCTATCTATCTATCTGTTATGGAGTAGATAAATATTTCAGCAACTTCAAAAGTGGAAGGTATGTTGATAGACACTCAGGAAGACTTCTTTCAGAGGAAAATAGGGGAAACAGCACACGTTTAGAACTCAAGATTTTGCACGCCTAACTTCAGTGGATGCAATCAATCACTTTTATCTTAAAGAGAAAGACAAAATGCAAATCCTGAGCAACATGATATCAGGAAATGCCACTGTTTTAATGAACTGAAAGTGTAGAATTTTTTTTTTTTTTTTTTTGCCTTTTTAGGGCTGTACCCGTGGCATGTGGAAGTTCCCAGGCTAGGGGTCTAATTGGAGCTGCAGCTGCTAGCCTACACCACAGCCACAGCAACGTGGGATCCAAGCTGAGTCTGTGACCTACACACAGCTCATAGTAATGCTGGATCCTTAACCCACTGAGTGAGACCAGGGATTGAACCCATGTCCTCATGGATACTAGTCAGGTTCATTACCATTGCACCACCATGGGAACTCTGTGTAGAAATATTTAATGCATATTTCATTACTCAGCTAACAGGTATTCAGTACAGTACCTACAATAGGTCTGGCTCCCTTCAAGACTCTGGGCAAGTAGCAGAATGTATATATAGACATTATGCTTCTCAGTGCTAGGTTTTGAGTAAGTAAGGAACTTGCGTGTATGTGTCTCCAGCTCCCTCTGCCTTATTTCAGAGCAGGTTGGGTGTGTCTGAGTGACTTTGCCTGTGTGTTAATTCTCTAGTGGTTTCTGAAGGACCAAGGCTATAAGATAAGTTATAGCCTGGGTGTTGGCAGCTAACTTTTCCAGAATTCCCCAGCATCTCCCCCCACTGAGAGATAGACAGTCCCTGCCAGAACAAGAGATGATTATTGTAGTCCTTGTTTCAATGGCTTGCTTCTTACTCTCAGAGGCTGATGGAAACTGGAAGGTGGCTCTTGCCTTGTTATCCTGATTTACTTCTGCCCTTTAGTGTCTCACAAAAGACCTTCCTTGACATTTCTGTTGAGAGGTAGCCATATCACATTTTTTTCTCTTCTGTGTAGTGGGAGTTAGCTATGGATAAAATGCATATTCTGTGGCTTCCAAACTGTGCACTGAGGTTTCCCAGGGTTCTACCTCGTGGGGAGGTGTGGAGCAAAACGCATAGGATGTCCAACATCTGCTGGACACAGCTGGAACAGCTAGAAGTAGTTGACAGTATAAACAATGGATTACACTACATTTCTTTTCTTTTTTCTTTTTTTCTTTTGGTCTTTTCTAAGGCTGCACCTGTGGCATATGGAGATTTCCAGGCTAGGGGTCTAATTGGAGCTGTAGCTGCTGGCCTACACCACAGCCACAGCAACACCAGATTTGAGCCATGTCTGTGACCTACACCACAGCTCACAGCAACGCTGCATCCTTAACCCACTGAGCAAGGCCAGGGATTGAACCCGCAACCTCATGGTTGCTAGTTGGATTTGTTAACCACTGAGCCATGACATGAACTCTTACATTTCTTTCTACGAAATCATATCTTTACAATGCTGTTTTTTTGTTTTTGTTTTTTTTTTTTTTTGGTGTGATTGTGGTAAAAAGCAAATACCTTGAGAAACCCAACTGGGGAGAGGAAATGAGGATGGAGGTACCCAATCTGATTACAATATTTGAGAAGATGTGCAGTACCTGATAGGTGCATAGAACCTATTACTATGCAATTATTTTTATTTAAATTTAAAATAAATGCACTATTTTGTCTCTCAATTTATGTGGTTTTCCCACCTAAAACAGCTACTAAGTTGATAGGACATGCATACTTAAGATATAATACAGGAGTTCCCATTGTGGCTCAGTGGGTTATGAACTTGACTAGTAGCCATGAGGATATGGATTCGATCCCTGGCCTTGCTCAGTGATTTAAGAATCTGTTATTGCCATGAGCCGTGGTGTAGGTCGCAGACGTAGCTTGGATCCCACGTTGCTGTGGCTGTGGCTGTGGCTGGCAGCTGCAGCTCCAATTAGACCCCTAGCCTGGGAACTTCCATATGCTGTAGGTGCAGCCCTGAAAAGAAAACAACAACAACAAAAAAAACAAAAACAAAACAAAACAAAAAAACAACAAAGGATATAATATTGAATAAATGGAACTGTTTGGTGATTCTTTTGGTCTAGGAAGTCATGAAAAAGTTACTAAGAAACTGAAGATGCCAGAACTTAGAAAGTTTGGGAAACCTTGATTTATACTCTTTTCTTACAGTCTAAAATTATACTACCAACTTAATTATATACTTCTGTTAGAATAAAAGTAATCAGTATTTTATTTTAAATTTCTCACTGACTATGGATCAATATATATGTACCATTAACAAACAAGATGTACCAAGTCTAAATATAAGACATTTGTGAAGTTCCATTGTGGTGCAGTGGAAACGAATCCAATAGGAACCATGAGGTTGTGGGTTTGATACCTGGCCTCACTCAGGGGCTTAAGGATCTGGCGTTGCTGTGAGCTGTGGTATTGTTGCAGACATGGCTCGGATCTGGTGTTACTGTGGCTGTGGCATAGGACAGCAGCTGTACCTCCAATTAGACCCCTTGCCTGGGAACCGGGAACCTCCATATGCCCCCTGGGTGCAGCCCTTAAAAGACAACAGACAAAAAAAAAAAAAAAAAAAGACATTTGTGTCTTACAGACTGTATTGTTTGTTCATTCTAATGAATCTTTTTGTCCATGCCCTTAAGACCCTGCTTGTCTCTGACACATTTGGTATTAGTCTATTTTTCTGTGGGTCTGTATACTATTCCATTTTAGATCCCTCCACGCCCGTTTCCCACATGGGGGGAATAATAATAGCTAATAATACAGTGAAATTAAATAGCTATTATTTAGTAGGCATTAGGCACAGTTCTAAGTAACTTATAGGTTTTAGCTCTTTTTGTCCTCAGAGGTATAAATACTATTATCATCTTCATTTTATAGATAAGGAAAAATGATGCCCACATGTAAATACTTACTTGGGGTTGCACAGCCAGAGAGGAATATAACTTGAATTTTAACCCAGTTATCTCATTCTAGAGGCTATTCTTATCTACTCCGCTATGTATTGAAAGTAGTATATAGCTCAGTTTAGCTTCTCTTTCTCTTTTTCTGTTCAATGTTGTCTTGATATTTTAGAATAAATCTACTTTACCTCTGTTTTTCCATATGCATCACCATGGCCTTGAAATATATGTCTTTATTTAGTTATGAAATTTACATTTACTTGTCCTGATATAACTCTGGTCCCTTCTGCCCAGTTCTCAACTTGCATATCTTCTGATACCTCCTGGTTCTTCTTCCTTACTTTACTGACAGCTCCATCACTGGACTCCTCTTTAAGGTATCCCATAACTATCCCAATCCTTGCTAGTAAGCATCTCACACCATAAAAAGGGAAAAGTAGAACTGTGCTTAGTTGTGCTAAGCCTCTCTGTGGGCTAGACTCTCAGATGACCAATGGCTTTATTTTTTTCTGGGTCATAGAGTAATTGTGTCGTACAGATTTTAATTAGTTCAGATTCAGTATGTACAGTAATTAGAATTATGTCAACTTTTCACTGGCAAAGGTCACACCCATGAAGATGGTTACTCTATTAAAAAAAAAAAACCCTCCAGAAAACTATAAGTATTGATGACAATGCGGAGAAATTGGAACCCTGTGCACTGTTGGTGGGAATGCAAACCGGTATAACTCCTGTGGAAAACACCATGGTGATTCCTCAAAAAATTAAAGATAGAATTACTATTTGATCTAGCAATTCCACTCTGGGGTATATACTCAAAGAATTGAAAGCAGGATTTCAAAAGAGATATTTATATACCCATGTTATATTCTTGTATTGAATTCATAATAGCAAAAATGTGGAAGCAACTCAAATGCCCATTGCCGGATAGATGGATAAACAAAACACAATATACACATACAATGGGATAGAATTCAGAGGTAAAAAGAGTGGGAATTCTGACATATGTTATAGGGTGAATCAATTTTGAGCTCATTATATTGAAGGGGAAAAAAGCCAATCACAAAATGACAAATACGGTTTGATCCAATTTTATGAGTAGTTAAAATCATAGAGACAAAGTAGAATGGTGGTTTCCTAGGGAAGGGGAGGGAGAGGAGGAATGAGGAGTTATTATTTAATGGTTAGTTTCAGTTTTGCAAGAAAGAAGAGACTTCTTGAGATGGATGGTGGTGATGGTTGCACAAGAATACAAACGTCCTGAATACCACTTAAAAACAGCTAAGAGAGTAAATTTTATGCCATGTGTATTTTACAATAAAAAATTCTGAAAAAAGCAAGCTAATGCATTAAAGTAGCCATGATTTTGGAAAATAGAAATAGCGAAGTGAAATAATTTCTTCCCAGTAGTACATATGATTTAGAATTCTAGCCCTTCAAACAGTGCCTGGGAATAGCACCAATAACTATGTGTACCGACAGTAATGTTGCTGATGTTTAGAAGTCATGAAATATTTCACTATAAAAACAGTGGAATACAGAATCCTTGGGAATACAATTACTTGCATGTAAAAAAAAATAATGTGGTGACAAGAGGGGCAATAACTGTAGACATATACTGTAAATTTAAAACATATCTTGCGATACATGTCCTAGGCAGTGGATGGTTGGTTCTGTCGCCCCAGACATGTCCTCGGCATTCACCCTTCGAACCTGTATAGAAGTGGTATTGCAAGAGAAAACCACACAGTCTCAGAATACTCCATGTTGCTTGCCTGTAAAAAAACTGTCTTCAAAGGTACCAGTTAATTTCTATAGGGGAAAAAAAGCTGCCAGACCAACTGGCTGATTTAAACATAAACTAATTGAATATGTGCATCAGTTATTCAGGTAAATTATTGTGGCAAGATGTAGCAAGAGGGTGCTGAGTGTCCTAAATGAAGCAGATACACTCTCTCCTGCTTTGACAGATAGGGGTAAGGTGAATGAAATCTTGTGTTCTCCCCAGAAAACGCAGACGTCCCCACTGCACCCTTCGCTTCTTCCATCGGAAGCCATAGCGTGACGTTACGATGGAAATCTGCCAACATCTCTGGAGTAAAATACATAGTTCAGTGGAAATATGCACAACTTCCTGGAAGCTGGACTTACACTGAGGTATGAAAGGCTGGCTATGTAACTAAACAGAGACTTTTCCTTCAAGTTATTAAAAGTGTCCAATGACTACATATAGTTATCAGTATAAAGACAGTCTAGAGAAGATTCAAATGTAAAACAAGTGGTTGGATTAGATGAACCTTAATTTCTGCTACTCTTTACGCTAAACCTTTTATTTTTAAGAAAAATATATCATTTGATACATATGCTATTCCTTTAGCACAGCCTCACATAACCAACTACTCATATCATTGGTCATTATCTGGGCATCTGGCCGAAAGCGATTCCCGTTAGGGTGGAGAGGTCATCCAGGATAGTCCCGTTTAGGAAAGCAAAAGCTTGTTCAGAGAAAAAGAGGCCCAAGACACCAAGTATATTAACATGGAAAATTAAAGTAAAGCCTTGAGGTAAATGCCAAATAATTGAATCCATTAGTTGTGTAGTTGTGAATTAGGAAAGAATTTCAGTGTGAATTACACAGGCTGATATTGGGGTGGGTGAGCACTAAGCTCCAGGCCTCCCTTTGTCTGGTCTGGCAGGTCCTGGGACCCCCCATATCCAGACAGCCACCCATCATCTGCAAATGAATCTTTGTTCTGAGTTACAGTACATAGTATTGGCTCTATAAATGCTGATTTTTGGTCTCTCTTTGATCTAGGCCGTGTCCAAGCTCTCCTATGTGGTGGAGCCCCTGCATCCCTTCACTGAATATGTTTTTCGAGTGGTTTGGATCTTCACAGCCCAGCTGCAACTGTATTCTCCCCCAAGTTCCAGTTATAGGACTCATCCTTATGGAGGTATGGTATGCACATGTTGCTTAAGAAAGAAGGGATTATTACAAAGCTTTGGTTTATTTATTTATTTATTTATTTATTTATTTATTTATTTATTTTGCTGCGCTAGTGGCATATGGAAGTTCCAGGCCAGGGATTGAACCTGTGCCTCAGCAGTGACCTGAGCTATAGTAGTGACAATGCTGGATCCTTAACCTGCTAAGCCAGCAGGGAACTCTGTTTCAGTTGATTTTTATTTTAAATAAAGAAATAGATTTATTGACTCATCTAATAATAAGAGTACCTAATCAGGTGCCAAGCAGTGTTCTAGGTGCTCAACACACCTCTGTGATCAAAACGAAATCCCTATTCTTGCAGAACTCCCATCTTGCCGGAGGAGAAATATTCCAAGCCATAAACCTAATGAATAAGGCAGATAAATTGTACGTGGGAAAGTGCAGGGTGCTATGGTTAGAGGAACCAATTGAGCAGACTCTGTCCTTTAGAAATCGAGAGTATATTGAATAAGGTGGTCAGAATAAGCCTCATTAAGTGGCTAAGAAAGTTTTAGAGAGGAAGAGTAATTCCTTCAAGTGTTCCTTAAAAAAATCTTTTGACAACTATGTGTAAGAATGGATTGAAGGAATGAGAGATTGGAAAGTACAGAGATAGTGAGACCAGCTGGGAGCTAATTATAATACTTTAACATTTTATTAGAGATGATTTAAAAAATAGTTCACATAGAGCATTTTCTGATTTCTTCTTTCAAAGATGTGACTTCCATACCAGGAAAAGAATTCAAGCCTAGAGCCTTTTAGGGAGGTTGAATGCCTAGGGCAGACACTCAGTGAAAGCTACCTGGTGCTCCCACCCTCAGCATTAGCTGAGGGGATCTGAGAGGACTCATTCCAAGCCAGATGTCAGATATCACTACCCCTCAGTTCTAGAGATTCAGCTGTGTGCAGAGACCCTCACATTGAAAGGGGCCTGGGACCTAACCATAGATGGACAGCTGTTGAAGCCAGTTGGGGCATTTTCCCTCTTTCCTGATTAGTGTTCTCTTCTTGCTTACTAGACATTAACATGTGTGTGGCCACCTCTCCTGATTATTCCCTGACCATCCTTAGAGCCTTAGATGTGGGCCCAGAGCCATGTTTGAAATTTTCCAGATCAGAGTAGAATACATGGATCATTCTTTGTTCAAAGCTGTGGCTTATGCACGCCAATGGTGCTGGAACACCTTCCAGTGCTGGAGACATAGTGTGTTCAGGGTCTATGGGTAGTCAAAGCCAAGTAATGAACAAGGCAGGTTTTGCCTTTGATTTCTGGGTCTTTTTTTGGATATACAAGTCCACATATCCTCCAGGTGCTCCAGAACTTGTACTGGCTGTCCTTTCCATGGATAGCATCTCATGCTTTAATTTTATCACTTTAACAACCTCACCAAAACTTATAAAGTTGGTTGTTTTGTCATTCATTGACTTATGGCCCTTTTCTCTTTTAGCTAGGAGAAATATACGATTTTTTTTTTCCTTTTTTGGGAGGGTCCACACTGCAGCATATGGAAGTTCCTAGGCTAGGGGTTGAACTGGAGCTGCAGCTGCCAGCCTACACCACAGCCACAGTAATGTCAGGTCCAAGCCACATCTTTGACCTGTGCCACAGCTTCCAGCAATGCTGGATTCTTAACCCACTGGGTGAGGCCAGGGATAGAACCTGCATCCTCATGTATACTAGTTGGGTTCTTAACTTGCTGAGACACAATGGGAACTCCAGGAGGAATATATGATTTTAGATGGTATTACTGGCTTTTAATTAGGGCTCTTATGAAGATAATTTCTCAGTCAAGTGGAATGGTTACCTTGCCTAACCTGACCAGCCTTTTCAGGTATGATTTTTCTGGGGAGATTTGGACAACAGTTGCAGCTCGCCATGTAGGTGGCATGTAATGTGTCTGAAGTGGAGCTGATCATGTCTGTCTGGGCGTTGACTCTTTTTTTTTTTGCTCAAATGAATTTATCACATCTTTAGTTGTATAATGATCATAACAGTCTGATTTCTGGGCATTGACTCTTAAGAGTTGGGTTTTCTGACATCCTGATTCTGATTCAGTGAGGGGGGAGAGGGCGATTCCTATTTCCTTGCTCCAGGGTGACTGAGTGCATGGACCAGAGGGGGGATGCAATGATATTTGTGTTTGCTAAAGCTCGGTCCAAAAGCTGGGGAGGAACTCTATCAGGAAAGGTTGAGAGACCAATTAAAAGGTCTTTAAAAATGCATCCAATGTGAGGACTTGACTATCTCATTTCTCTCCAGTCTAATGGGTCAGGGGTGAGGCAGGGCAGTTGCCAAAATTGTTCTGAGAGAGATAAGGCTGCTGAAAAGCAAAGGGACATCACTGTCTGTCTTTCTATGGAAAGAGGAGACAAAATAGTATGATTTCCCCATAGTTTCCGGGCAGGGGAGGTATGGAAAGCAGGTAGAGACATCGATGGAACTTAGGCTGTTAGGTCGTTTGTTTTCCTTTCTGTTCTTTGTCACTTTGGTGAGTCCTGAAGTCTACAGGTGAATGCTTAGTTTAGTGGATGCATGCTCTTTTCCTCCTATGCACGGGAAGGGAAGCTGCTAAGACACAGCCAGCCTGGATTCCAGGGAACTTGGGAGCTGGGGGGAGAGAAGTACAGTCTGGGTCAGCAGAACTGATGCCAGCAGAAGTGAAGCAGACTGTTCTAATTCAGGCTTATCTAAATCCCTATCTGTAGCTGAAACTAGTCCAGCCACAGCTCTCTAATATGAAAAGGCTCCAGTCTTCTTCAACTCATGTTAATTATTGACTCCAGTTCTGCTATAGATTCTCTTCTCCTTCTTAACCTGGTTCTGTCCCATGTTTTGATGCATTTAGATCTCTGGAGATTTTTTATTTTTTATTTTATTTTATTTTTTGCTATTTTAGGGCCGCACCTCTGGCATGTGGAGGTTCCCAGGCTAGGGGTCGAATTGTAGCTGTAGCCAATGGCCTATAGTCTCGGACCCAGCAACATGGGATCTGAGCCACATCTGCAACCCACACCACAGTTCACAGCAACGCTGGATCTTTAACCCACAGAGGGAGGCCAGGGATCGAACCCACATCCTCGTGGATCCTAGTTGGGTTTGTTAACCTCTGAGCCACGAAGGGAACCCCAATCTCTGGAGATTTTTAACAACTTTTTTCCTAGAATATTTATCCTATTTCCATGCTTCCAATTTCAATTTTATTGCATAAATTAGAAGTGAGGAAAATAACATTTGAAAGAACTCCTTAGGAAAGTATCTACCTTGTACCATTTAGGGATCAAGGGTTGCAGCTCAGAGATATATTACCATCTTACCTCTATCACTTCTTGGGAATATTAACAAAAACATCTCATTTATGCTAAGGTGTCAAAAACATGACTTTTTGAACCTACAAACAGAAACAGACTTGAATATTTCAAAACCAAACTTATGGTTAACAAAGTGGAAACATGGCAGGGGGGCATAAGCTAGGGGGTTGGGATTAACATATACACACTACTGTGTATTAAAAAAAATAAGTAACAAGGACCTACCATATAGTGCAGGGAAGTATACTCAATACTGTGTAACAACCTATATGGAAATAATCTGAAAAAGAATGGGTATATGTATATGTATAACCGATTTACTTTACTGTACACCTGAAAATAACACAACTTTGTAGGTCTATACTCCAATAAAACTAAAGACAACAACAACAACACAAGAACAAGACTTTTTTTCCTATCCTATTTACATTTTCTCTGTATATTTCTTGTTCACGTGTCACTATTATCTCTTCCAGTTCCTGAAACTGCTCCTTTCATTAGGAATATTGAAAGCGCCAGTCCTGACACAGTGGAAGTCAGCTGGGCTCCACCTCAATTCCCAGGTGGACCTATTTTGGGTTATAACTTAAGGCTGATCAGCAAAAATCAAAAACTAGATTCAGGGACACAGAGAACCAGTTTCCAGTTTTACTCCACTCTAGCAAATACCACTTACAGGTAAGAATTAAGTGGTGCACAAAAAATGTAACCAGCATGTGGGCAGACATGATAATTATTTAAGAAATATGGCTAAAAAAGGAGTTTAAATGTATTTTGATAAGTCCCATCGACTTTGTGCTGTTGTTGGTTTGAAGTTATTGTGGTTTTCCTCAAGTATGTATGCTAATTAGATTACACCATCCTTAGCAAAAACATTTTAAAGCATTTCTATTATATTCAGAGATACATACAAATATGGGCAAAAAAGACATCATAAGTACCATTAAATATTATTTCTTTATTTAATCCAACATAAACAAAGTAAGGAGGTAATATTGTTAATGATATTTTTGTATTAACTATTCAGGGGATTATTTTATTATTGTTAGCTTTTCTAGCATTTACCAAGACCTCTTTAAATTAGGGCATGAATGGGGGTCGTGCAGATAACAGAGTTCAGTTTTTGACCTCCATGACCCTGAACTATTCAATGAGGAATGCAAACAAGGATGTGATTTATGGTCATTTTAGTGCTGAGCAGTGGCACCAAGTAACTAGATACCAGCATTGCCATTTTATCCTTTAAATAGAAATGTTATTGCTGCTTCTATTTTTGGCTCATGTTCACACCATGCCATGTAAAACCCAACTCTCCAAATCGTTTTTGGAACAGGTTTTCTGTTGCAGCAGTAAATGAAGTTGGTGAGGGGCCAGAAGCAGAATCTAGTATTACCACTTCATCCCCAGCAGGTACAGACCTGGGTGCGCCTTCTGTTACAGAGGACCTGAGGAGGGTTTGAGGGTGGGTTCAGATTGTAGAGGTCCTGGGTCATCTGGTGCTCCCCAAGACCTTACTTGTTTTGCCCAGATAAATACTCTTTTTGAGTACTTGGTAAGTTTTCAGTTTTAAATGAGTCCCAGTGTTTGACAAGTAGGAGTAAGTTGTTACCGTATTTCACATTAGCATTGAAATTTTTTTTTTTTAATTTAAGAGTTAAAAAAATGGCCTCAAGCAACCTTTTGGTTTCAGTTAAAATCATTAGTGATTATGATTCACATTTACACACCTAAACTTTCTGCCCTAATCCTCACTTTATATATGTACCATCATGTAATACAGATCAGATACCTTTTTCTTCCAGTCTCCTTAAGGTTGTAAAACATATCTAGACTCAGTAAGTTACATTTTACCATTTTGAATATTCAATTTACCAAATTAACTTTTCTTATTATTTTGCAAGTTTTTGTTTTTGTTTTGGTTTTGGCATGTTAACAATTGCCCTGAGAGACTGAATACTTACTGCAAAACACCCTTGTGAGCAAAATAATAAAATAAGATGCTTTCTAAGAAGCACTGGAAATATTTGGGGGAAGCTAGTTAAAAGAGTTTGGAGTAACACACAAAGATTCGGAATTCTAGGAGTCCGTTTTCTATTTTCACAGGAACCCCATTTGCTGGCTTGATCAGCCCTTCTCTGAATCTGCACACACTTATGCCAGGGGGTATTAAATATCATCCATCACCAGCCTTTAGTTTCTTTGGCTGTCACTAGACTGTAGGAAAGGAGAAGTATTTTTGTTATGCAAGAAGCATCCAAAGGGCGAGTTAAATATAGAGCAGGCTTAAGGTCCTCGTTACTGTGATTATTGCATAACGTTTACTAATTAGCCTAAAAATGTTCATCAATGTACACTGCCTCAGTCTCCAGTTGAAGAAAAGGGCAAGCAGAGTTCTGCAGTCCTCAAATTTTACTCCTCTACAGACTTTTCTCCTGCCTCAAAGAGAGAGATAATTGAAAACAAAACGGAGAAAACCAATGTCTGTCTGTCTGTATATGTGTGTTATGCAACAACCCCCTCCAGCCTGTGCTCCACCACCTCCACCAAACAGTCATATTTCCATGGCTGAGGTTGATGAGCTGAGCTCCTATTTGGGCAAGGCTGTTGAGAACAGGGATACCACATGTGACATTATTTTGAGGGCATTTAGGGGCACATAACACAGAAATCCTGCTTCGTTGACCCTGCACTTCCCCACCCTGGTCATAGGATGTGATTTATACCACAGTTAAAATACCCCAGTGCCTTCAGAGAAAATCTGACCAGCCTTTTTCACGTGCTAGTCCCCTTGTATTGAAGGGTGGTATTGATTTTTTTCATGTGAATGTGACTATGTTTGGTCTATCTGTCTGTAAATCATGTTGTTGTTTTAGTTCAAGAAGAGGAACAGTGGCTCTTTTTATCCAGGAAAACTTCTCTGAGAAAGAGATCTTTAAAACATTTAGTAGATGAAGCACATTGCCTTCAGGCAGATGCTGTACGCCGTAATATTACAGGTGAGTGTAACAGAGAAAAATGTTCCTTTAGTGGGAAAAAAAAGATCCAGTTTGACTTCAATGTTAATCACTTTATTAAACATTAAAAATGTAAATTCTCTTTCATGTTAAGTGTTCTGTCTGGTTGCTATACAATAACCCTCATGTGTTTGCATGGTTCTTCCAGGAATATCAGTGAATGTCCACCAGCAAGTTGTTTATTTCTCTGAAGGAACTGTCATATGGATGAAGGAAGCTGCTGACATGTCTGATGTGTCTGACCTGAAAATATTTTATAGAGGTTCAGGATTAATTTCTTCCATCTCCATAGACTGGCTTTATCAGAGAATGTATTTCATCATGGATGAACTGGTTAGTCTGAGAATTTAAAATTAACAACCAGATACTGATACTCTTATGCATATCTTGGTACATTTACAAGTAAATATAATTCTTCCCTTCATTTAATATTTATTATTAAACACTCATTGAGTATTTACTATGTTTTATACTAGGTTAGCAATGAATCATTGATCTAGTCTCTAGAAAGATCTAGATTTTACCTAGTACTGGCCCTGTCCTATCATTAAGTCATCTTTATTGTGATTTTTCAGAGCCATGAGTTTATACTAATGATAATTCATCTTTTATAAGATAGTGCTGTAACCTGAATTATCACTAGGTGAAACTGCCAAAATCAGCTGTAAGCATTTTAAGCCATATAATCACCATGGATAACTTTAGTAGATCTCTGAAAATATTGTTTTACTGAAATCTTTGAGAAGACCCAGATTTGCTGTGTTTCAAGTTTCCTTCTTTGAAAGGGACAGCCTGGTTACAGTCACTATGGCTGGAAGCCCATAAGCTTGGATACAGCTTAAATATTAAAAACAGTTGAGTGCCTCCACAAGCCAGGAAAATAGGTACTTGTATTTCGTGGATACCAGGAGGATATAAACACATCAGGATATAGGGTAAAGAACTGGCTTTCAAAGTTTTGTGTGTGTGTGTTTTAGAAAAGTGCTCTGTGACTAGTGAAATGCTAAGCACAGAACAGTTTTTCAAGAAATACTCATTGGCCAAATTGAATATAGACACTCATTCTGCTGATACACTTTTCTTTAGGTATGCGTCTGTGATTTAGACAACTGCTCAAACACTGAGGAAATTACTCCTCCCTCAATTATTGCACCTCAAAAAATTGTGGCTGATTCGTACAATGGGTAAGTGTTAGCCTTGCAAATGTGAACTCCCTTCCTCTGGCAAGAATCTTGGGGAAACTTGCTTGCTAATAACATCCCAGTACCAGATAAGCCAATCCACGTATATCTTACTTCACATTTAATTAAATCCAGGCAGTTTTCATTCTATAGAGCCAAAAGGAAATTTCTTTCAAACTTGATCCACAGCTTCTCTAGGTAAGTAGTTTTCTGTTTCTCCTTCGCAAAATGGCGGTATATGGGGAAAGACCTCTTGTCTCAACACAGGGACCTGGGTTCTAGTCTTGGAGTTGTCACTACTCTATGCATGACTCAGGGTCTTATTTTCCCCTCAGTATTCCCCATGAGAAGCCTTTCCTACCTCTCGTTCATCTTTTCATTGCACCATTTTCTTTTGCTGAGCAATTCAGCGCCAGTTCATTTTATTGGACTGGTCAGCACATCTATCAGGATTCTAGCTTAGAGAGAATGCTGTCCGCATCCACTTTAGGAAACAAAGTGATGGTTAATAACAAGGTAGTTTGCATTACAAATAACTATTTTATCCCCCTGCCACAAAGGAAATGGACACATTTTAGCTTAGTTGTTAGGCGAAATTGGAGTAGAACTTCAGGAAAGTAACTTAGTATCTGTGAGGTTTGCTTTACCCATCCATATGGAGAAGACAGTAATACCCAGTTGGGGTATTTTGAGGATGAAATAAGGTATTCACTGTGAATGTATTATATGAGTCCAAATGCTCATAAATGTGAAGGATGAAAACAAAGCAAGTTATTTTGGGGTTATTGTTTTTTCCTTTAAAGAAAAATTGTTCTTGGAGTTCTGGTCGTGGCTCAGTGGTAACGAACTTGACTAGTATCCATGATGACATGGGTTCCAACCCTGGCCTCACTCGCTGAGTTAAGGATCTGGTATTGCTGTGAGCTGTGGTGTAGTTCGCAGACGAGGCTTGGATCCTGCGTTGCTATGGCTGTGGCATAGGCCAGCTCGTGCAGCTCTGATGTGACTCCTAGCCTGGGAATTTCCATGTGTGGTAGGTGTGGCCCTAAAAAGCAAAAGCAAAAAAAAAAAAAAGTTATTTCGGTGTTTTGCTTTTTTGGCCTCGACCTGCAATGGGTGGATATGGGATCTCAGTTCTAAGATCAGGGATTGAACCTAGGCTGTGATGGTGAGAGCTAGAAATTTTTTTTTTAGGGCCATACCTACGGCATATGGTTGTTTCAGGTTAGGGGTTGAATCAGAGCTGCAGCTGTTGGCCTAAGCCACAGGCACACCAACTGTCAGATCCGAGCCGTACCTTCGACCTATACCATAGCTCACAGCAACCACAGCAACACCTGAGCCTTAACCAGCTGAGTGAGGCCAGGGATTGAACCTGCAACCTCATGGATACTAGTTGGGTTCGTTATCTCGTTATTGTTGAGCCACAATGGGAACTCCAAAGTGACCAATCCTAACCACTAGGCTTTCAGGGAGTACCCTGGGATTATCATTTCTGAAATATGACCAGCTAATTACAGGTAACTAATAAGCAAGGCCAGTATTTGTAAGACTAAACATTTTTCTTTCCTGTAGGGATAAAGTTGTTTTCATTTTGAATGAAAAAAAAAAAAAAGCCCATAACACTTTTTATCTTTCACAAATTGGCTTTCTTGCTCATTAATGATTTAAAAATCAAGATTTTCTATTCATATCTTTCATAATTTATTATATATACATTTTAATGTCCTAGGTTTGAATGAATTATTGAGTTAACGGAATTTTTTTTAAGCCTTGTGATGTAGGACAAGTCCTTTGGACTCTTTGGATATTATTTTCTTCATTTGTAAAAGGCTAAGATCCTGTGAAATAAATTTTGTTGCTGGCAGTTACACAAAATGACTCATTCTGAGGATAAGGAACTTCATTCATTAAATCAATCACTCAAAATACATCTCAATGAGGTCTTTGGTGGCTCTTTTGTCCATTAGGATAAAACTGATTTGTGCACAGATTTTGAAATGTGACTAGAAAATAGAACAATAATAATTAATATCTATTGAGCACTTGATATATGCTTTTTTTTTTTTTTCTGGTCTTTTTAGTGCCACACTCGCAGCATATGGAAGTTCCCAGGCTAGGAGTTGAAACATGGAGCTGTAGCCACTGGCCTATGCCACAGACACAGCAATGCCAGATCCAAGCTGCGACCTACACTTCAGCTCAGGGCAACTCTGGATCCTTAACCCAGTGAGCAAGGCCAGGGATCCAACCCATGTCCTCATGGATACTAGTTGGGTTCGTTATGCTGAGACATGACAAGAACTCGGATACGTGTTTCTAAGTGCATTACTGCCAATAATTTATTTAGTCCTTGTAAAGCCTTGTGAGGTAGGTACTTTTATTATCCCAGTTTTATAGAGAGGAAAGCAAAGCACAGGTTAATTTATTGACTGCCTAAGGTCATGCATCTATTTTGCACTGGAATCGGTATTTGACTTCTTGCTTCAGGGCCTGTCTTCTAATCATCTCCCTATATAATGACAGAGTTTCTGTTAAAATTACAACTTTAAGCCAACCTTTGTATATAGTATTCCTAAAGAATTTCAGATGGATGAAATAGTTTATTCTTCTGTTTAAAAAATTTTATCTTGTTATTTTGTACCACTGAATCATTCACTCATGGAGTTTGTACTTTATGATAAATCTCTTCCCTCTCCCCTCATCTCTGCTTCTTCTCCCTTTCACCTCCATCCTCTCCCTTCCTACATCCAGCTCTCCTTACCTTCCTTCTCTTTTTCCTTCCCCTCCAAAGTGTCAATGAGGGTTAAAGATTTGCCCTCTTTCCTGCTTAGGTATAAGAATTATAATCTTCTGAAATCCCTTCAAATTCCCTTAACAGTTTTGAATTTGGGAAACAAAAAAGGAAGTTAGAAGCCAAGTTATTTCTGCTTTTCATAGGCTACAATGTTTTCTTAAGAAAAAGAACTTTCAGTTCATGTCTCAACATGGAGTTTACATCTCAGGGCATTAGTCTACCCAGGAGTCTTGAGCATGTTGGTAAATTTGGAATAGTCATCATGGAGAATAAAAGTGAGATGAAGCCAGACAGGAAAAATGATTTGATGGTTGTGATGAAAAGCTGGAATCCAGCCAATGCATAGGATTGTAAGAAGAAAGATTTACTAAGCAAAAATATACTTTTGTCAATGTCTCTGTCCATGATTGCAAATTCTAAATTAGCTACATGCAAATTAATAATTTTATGTTTTAGTTAAAATTCTATTTATAGATTCATTAATCAATGAAATATTTTGGCAGTGTTTTCTTTTTCATTATTTTCATTATTGAAAATTCACCTGTGCAGTTCCCATCGTGGCTCAGTGGAAACGAATCCAACTAGAAACCATGAAGTTGTGGGTTCAATCCTTGGCCTCGCTCAGTGGGTTAAGGATCCAGCATTGCCATGAGCTGTGGTGTGGGTTGCAGATGCAGCTTAGATCTGGCATTGCTGTAGCTGTGGCATAGGCTGGCAGCTGTAACTCTGATTAGACCCCCTAGCCTGGGAACCACCATATGCCATGGGTGCAGCCCTAAAAATAAAAAATTTAAAAAAAAAGAAAAAAAATTCACCTGTATCATTACAATGATGTTTGGCTCCAAATTAGGTGTTTTTTCAAAATTTTTCCACTGGCCCCTTTCCCCCAATTGTTATTTCTTCATGATTTTGTAAAATGGTAGCCCTACTGCCTGACTCAATTGTGAATATTTTTTAAAAGCTTAGTATCCTGCAAATACAAAGTAGTATTGCTAGATAATGACTGTGTAAAATAACAGCTGTGTGGTTTTTAAAAAAATGGCTTAAATGTTTTCTCTTTCTTCCATTTTGTCACTCACAATTCATGGGAATATTTATTGACAGAATTAGACTTAAGAATTTATGTATTTTGAGGAAGAGTGTTTTATAATAAATAACATGTTCAGTCATATAATTTTTATATAGTATGCTTTCCGTTAAGAGTAGATTTCATTAGAAAATCTTTACTGTACCCTTTCTGTTCTTAAATTCTGATTTCTTAAACAAGTCATATATAGTAATTAGGAGACTAAGCATTATAAGCAAGGCTGAATTTTCCAGTGTTCCAACTTCTAATTTAAATGAATAGAGCACATCTTTAGTAAATAACTTTACCAGATTGCACCTTGGGAAACCCTGTACTTAACCACTCTGGAGATATTTTGGTGCTGATTGCCCAACAGGATAAAATGATGGGCTGAGGCCTTGATACTTAAGCATCCTTGCATTGACTCATATGGGGCTTCTTTTGCTCCTACATCAGGTATATCTTTTATCTCCTGAGAGACGGCATTTACAGAGTTGATCTCCCCGGGCCATCTGGTTGGGACTTGGAAGCTGTGCGTGTTGTGCAGAGCAGCATGTTAAAGGACTTTGCAGTCAAGCCCCAGTCCAAGCGTATCATTTACTTCAACGACACCCTCCAAGTCTTTATGTCAACCTTTCTGGATGGCTCTGCATCCCACCTTGTCCTACCTCAAGTCCCCTTTATGGACGTGAAGAGCTTTGCTTGTGAAAACAACGACTTCCTGGTCACAGATGGCAAGGCTGTTTTCCAACAGGATTCTCTATCTTTTAATGAGTTCATCGTGGGATGTGACCTGAGTCACATAGAAGAGTTTGGGTTTGACAACTTGGTCATCTTTGGCTCATATACCCAGCCGCACCCGCTGCCCAGCCGCCCACAGCAGCTCTCCGTGCTCTTCGGCTCCCACCAGGCCCTGGTACAGTGGAAGGCCCCCGCCCTCGCCATTGGAGCCAGTGAGTGTCCTGTCCCCAGCCTGGAGACTGGCCTGGCTGGAAGGAGAGGAAAGCTTGACCCACTTGACATTGTGACTCAATGTTGTTTTTTAACTTGTCTTTCTTCCTCCCTCCCACCTTCCCTCCTTTCCTTCCTTTTGTTCTTTTTTTTTCTTGGCACATTCCCATCATGTGGAATTTCCCAGGCCAGGGGTCGAACTCTCACCACAGCACTATCAAAGCCAGATCCTCAACCCGCTGCCACAAAGACATCCTTGCAACTCAGTTTTAAGAGCCCACATGTGACTACTTAGTCATTAACCAGAAGCAGTACTCAGCGCACTCGCTCTCCCTCTCCCTCTCTCTCTCACACACAGTGTTTACATATTCTGCATTTATTAGTTTTGCATTAAGAGAATCTCTATGTGTCCCATGTCTCTTCCGATGGAATGGTTGGAACATTTATTGAGTGTCTTCTTGGAACCAGGCTGTGACATTCTAGTCTGAGGGAATGTATTATCCAGGGGGATGGAGCCCTTGGGTTCCATGGAGATTTTGTACCCATGGAGATCTTGCATGAATTTGAGTCACTGGGCTTGAATTTTCATCTCTGGAGAGGCAGTATGTGTGGTGGGTACGCAGGTGCACTCTGGAGCCAGCCTGCATGGATTCAAAGGCTGGTCTTGCCATTTATAAGCAGAATCACCCGGGCAAGTTCCTTAACCACTTTGTGCATGTTTCCACTACTGGAAAATGAAAATATTAATTACATCTTTCTGTGAGATTGTCATACAGGCTAATTTAAGATGCATAGGTAGAATGTTTAGAACAGTATCTAGCACAAAAGCTGGCAAATTTTTTCTATAAAGGAAGGACCAGATAGTAAATGCTTTCAGCCTTGTGAGTCATATGGTTATCTGGTATAGCTACCCAACTTTGCTCTTGTGGGTATGTACGCAGTCACAGAGAATATATAAATCAGTAACTATGGCTGTGTTCCTGGACAACTTTATTTACAAAAACAGGCAGTGGCTCGGATTTGGCTTGTGGGCTGCAGTTGGCCAAGTCCTGGTCCCCTAGAGTATTGAGCAAACATCGGCTGATGTTTACTTTAAGATTAAGTTAATGATGCCTGTTTGCTGTGTATCTCAAAGATGGATATAAATGAATAAACCAAATAATTTTTTTCTATTGTTTGTTCTCCTAGGAGGGAGATACTCTACTAACCCTGGGAATTATACTAGAGATTCATCATTAAGCATTTATTTATTAGGCACCTGTACAGAACACTGTCCCTGCCCCCTTCCCCCCGAATAATTCTATGCAGCCAGTCATACAGCACTGACAAAGGAACAGTGGCCCTGATTGTTGGGCATGTCTTGTTTCTTTCTCTCTCTCTTTCTCTTTTTGTCTTTTTAAGGGCTGCACCCATGGCATATGGAAGTTCCTGGGCTGGGGGTTGAATCAGAGCTGCGGCTGTTGGCCTACACCACAGCCACAGCAGTACCAGATCCAAGCTGCATCTGCAACCTACACCACAGCTCATGGCAACGCTGGATCCTTAACTCACTGAGCAAGGCATCCTCATGGATACTAGTGGTATTCTTAACCCACTGAGCCACAGTGGGAATTCTGCATGTTTTCTCCTTTGATGGGACAAAATGAGGGGGTGGAATGGCTGCAGTCCCAGTCATGTCATCAAAATTCCTGGAGATGAGGGGGGTGACAGGCATTACTTCCCAATTATCCTTCCACTCAAGGTGAAACTACAGATATGCCTAAGGACTGTCCTTTATTTGCCCTTGCTGATAGAACTCCTGGTCAGTAATTCTCTTTCACTCTTCTGATTAGGCCCTTCTGCCTGGCAAAACTGGACCTATGAAGTGAAAGTATCAACCCAAGACTTTCCTGAAACCACTTATGTTTTCTCCAACATAAGTGGGACCATCCTTAATGTCCATGACCTTCAGAGTGCTACAAAATACAAGGTTTCTGTGAGAGCAAGTTCTCCCAAGGGACCAGGCCCTTGGTCAGAGCCCTCAGTAGGAACTACCCTGGTACCAGGTGAGAAAATGTTTGGAATTTAGGGAGTGATGCTGAGAAAAAAAAAAAGGGGTTTTTCCCTGTGTCCTTTGAAATTCCTCACCTTCAATACCGTAAAAAAATTAGAATGAGGGTGGGCTGACCTCTGCGTATGTGTATTATCTGAGACTAGGAAAGCAATAAATCACTGTGTGATATTTATATTTAAGCTATCCAAGATATTTTTGAACAAACTATAGAATTTGCTTCTTCTTCATGGTTTCCCCCTTTCTCATGGTTGATTAAGCAGTAGCATTCCTTCAACTCTGAACATCTCAGCGAGAGCAATTGAGGGGCTGTGGATTATGCTGAATTCTACTGTCTTGGTTGAAATAAAATGGAAAGATGACTGACCCATTTTACTACCATTGTTATCACAATTGCTTTCAGATATTCTGAATATGACCATAGCAACCAATAGCCAAAGCAAAAAAAAAAAAAAAAAAATTTTGCCATGATGGTGCTATTCCTATGGCGACAACATCACCACACCTTTCTGCTCATATTCAACTTCAAATATTTACATAAAAATCAGAAAGTATGTTCAATATGATGGATAATTCTTTTAAGTAGATACAATTATTCATATCCTTCCAGAATATTTTTCAAAATGCTGACTAACTTTATAAAGGAAAACTAAGGTATAACATGTATATCTAAAATCTGCCTTCGGTGATATTTCTTTCCCTGTCTTTTAACCAAACAGCTACAGAGCCACCATTTATCATGGCTGTGAAAGAAGATGGGCTTTGGAGTAAACCGTTAAACAGCTTTGGTCCAGGAGAATTCTTATCCTCTGATATAGGAAACGTGTCAGGTAAACACCAAGTCCCCTGTATACTCGCATGACAGATCTCTACTCTTAAGACTTCCTGAGCTATTCAACAGATCAAAAGAATCAAGTGTTTTGGTATTAGGTCAATAATGAAAGAAAAAAAATATTGGCTGAACTATACTGCCAGTGACACCATTAAGAAAATGTCAGTTCTCCAGAAGGAATGCTAGTTATTATTTCACAGAATGTGAGGTTATTTAATGATTTATGCCCGTTTCAGGGAGGCTTTGATATACTTCTCGTGTATTTTAATCTGTCACTGTCGTCTCACAATAACAGCCTATATTGTTCATGAAGACAGCTATAGTTAAGTAATTTATTATGAGTTTGCTATAAAACCAGAGCACAGAACAGCTATGTCAAGTTCTAAATCAAGTGACAGAGAAGATTAAGGAATAAGTGAGTAATTTTGCCTAGAAGACAATGCAGTGAAATCTTCATTCTAGGATGGTATAATAGTGTTCTTGCTTGAAGACAGCCTCTTCTTTTTTTTTTTTTTTGTCATTTCTTGGGCCGCTCTCGTGGCATATGGAGGTTCCCAGGCTAGGGGTCGAATCGGAGCTGTAGCCGCCGTCCTATGCCAGAACCACAGCAACGCGGGATCCGAGCTGCATCTGCAACCTACACCACAGCTCATGGCAACGCTGGATCCTTAACCCACTGAGCAAGGGCAGGGACCAAACCCGCAACCTCATGGTTCCTAGTCAGATTCGTTAACCACTGCGCCACCACGGGAACTCCGAAGGTAGCCTCTTCTATAAGTATTTATTCATTTGATTTCTTTGGCCATTAAACACACCACAGCATTTCTGACCAACATATGAGTTGGACTTAGGAGGTAGTGTGGTACTAATGGAAAGAATGATGCTTTGAAATTGGCTTGACTCTGGGCTCTTCCCCTTTTTATCTGTGAGGCCTTGGGCAGAATAGATAATTTCACTGAGTCTTGGGTTTGCCATGTCAAAAATGAGGATGATTTCCACTTCAGAGCTGTGTTTAAAGAGTTGAGTGAGTCATGTAAAAGTGCCCCGGACAATGTTTGGCAAAGAGGAGATGCTCAATGAACCCCTATCTCTACTTTAACTGATTAAGATTTGGGGATAACATTATTGAAGCATTCTTGACAGATTCCTTAGGCTCTAGTGAACATCTGTGTTAGTATCTGCGGAAACATTATGTTGAGGTGCATGTCTGACTTGTTGATGCCCCCTGTTTACGTTGGCATACATGAAAAAGTAACTGCTACCGATTCACTTTGTTTTGAGACATGGATTGGTATAACAACAGCCTCTACTACAGCGACACAAAAGGTGATGTTTACATGTGGCTGCTGAACGGGATGGACATCTCAGAGAATTATCACATACCCAACATTGCAGGAGCAGGGGCTTTAGCTTTCGAGTGGCTGGGTCACTTTCTCTACTGGGCTGGAAAGACATATGTGGTAAGTTAAAGCCTGGCATTTTGGATGCTTTTCTTTTTTTTTTCTTTTTCTTTTTTTTGTCTTTTTTGACTTTTCGAGGGCTACTTCCCACGGCATATGGAGGTTCCCAGGTTAGGGGTCTAATTGGAGCTGTAGCCACCAGCCTACACCAGAGCCACAGCAACGCAGGATCCGAGACACGTCTGCAACCTACACCACAGCTCACAGCAACACCGGATCGGATCCTTAACCTGCTGAGCAAGGCTGGGGATTGAACCTGCAACCTCATGGTTCCTAGTCGGATTTGTTAACCACTGCGTCACGACGGGAACTCCTGGATGCTTTTCAACAATGCCACCCACTCCAGTGACTAGAATGTCATTTTCATGATTTTTTTCATACACGTGTATCACCTGTGTTATTCTTTATTTAATATTTGTCTCTAAACCTATTCACTTTAATTAAATTGTATTTACGTGTAAAGGAAATTTTATATCAGTATTTGGTGTATTACTTATATATATTTGAAAGTATCTTAAAATAAATATATTAAAATGTTCACTGGGGGTTGGTGTCCTAGGGAAGATGGCACACTCCAAAGGCATTGATTAAAAGAAACTAAGTAAGGGGATCATTTTCAAAGATGTGGACAAGACTAAGGAAAATGAGCAACAGATGGTGAAGCATGCCCTGGGCTGGCAAGTATGGGAGGTTATGATGACCCTCAGGCATAAAGGACAAAGGAAAGGAGGAACTTGGTGAGGGTTGTAGCTTTAGGAGAGCTGCTGACATGTAAACCAGCCTCTGCCAAAATGTATGGTCTGGCGAGAAGGGATACAGAGGTACTTATGCACCCCCTTGCCTCTTTCCTTCTGCTCCCTGATCTTCTTCCACTGGTCATTTCCATTGGCTACCCTCTCTGCGAGCCAGAGAACAAGGGAGCCAGGTCAATGTCAGGCTCAGGGGAACAGAGGAGGGTAGAGAGGGCAGAGAGTGGGCCTGGGGCCAGAGGAAGACACCCTGTGCATTGTGCGGGGGTACATGTTGAAGAAAAGGTTGGTTGATGATGAGACCACTGGTCTTACAGATCAAGAAATATGGTATAGAAATAATTTTCTCATCGGGGGGGCACATGTCTATTTATTTCTTTATTCATTGTCTGTTACCAAGAAATTTAGAGCCTTGAGAATAGGCACCATAGAGAATAAAAAGAAAATAGACATGTCTCTACTCTTTATAGAAAATATATCGGTTTTATTGAGACATAATTCATGTACCATAAAAGTCACCCTTTGATTAAGGAAAATGCAGTGGTTCTTAGAATGTTCGGCATTGTGCAACCACCACCACTTGCCCCTGCTCTTTTGATGACATAAAAATACATTCATGAATTAATAGAGGCAGCATACAGAGTAGTATATTTAGAAGAAAAGCAGTATGGTACAGTCTGAATTCATGAGTGCCACAGACTTGTACTCAGAATAGAGCTGAATAGGGTTAATCAGAGAATGCTCCCCAAAATGGGTTTAGTTTGAAAATAGTTTTAGAGGAGGAAGTGGAAGAGCAGTAGAAAAACTGGTTTCAAGTATTTATTTTCTTTGTCTCTTATAAAACTGTTTTACTCCATGAAAAATTATTTGAATTTTTTGAATCCAATCTAGTTGTGAAAAAATAGGAAATAGAAATCTTTTTTAAGTTTATTATGAGGGTTATAAGAGCTAATAGTTTAAAAATAAAAAAAAAGAACAGTGCCTAGTACATAATAGGTACTCAATAATGGTAGTAATTAATATTCGGGAGATACAGTGACAGAGCAGAGCAGGAGTTTACATTTCCTTAAGGGAGTCTAATCAAATACGTTCTTATCTAGCATGTGTTGGTTGTCTGGATGTATAATTAGGAAGAGCAAGTACTTTAACTCAAAATAAAAGTGTCTCCTTTTCTTTTTAGAGAGATGAAAAGGAATAAGCTTCCTTATAACTTGTAATTTTCTCATAACTGTTATGTTTCCAAGACTAGGCACACCCCCCCAGCTCATAGTACCAATAAATATTTGTGGTTGGACAAATGAAGAGGTTAATGCAGTAACTGACTATTGAAATAAACTATTCAGAAATAACAATGCCATTTGAAAATCATTAACCGACTTATGATTTGTTTTACAGATACAAAGGCAGTCTGTATTGACAGGACACACAGACATTGTGACTCACGTGAAGCTGTTGGTGAATGACATGGTGGTCGACTCAGTTGGTGGATATCTCTATTGGACCACACTCTATTCGGTTGAAAGTACCAGGCTAAATGGGGAAAGTTCCCTTATACTACAGGCACAGCCTTGGTTTTCTGGGAAAAAGGTGACATATTAAAAATAAGATCTGGGAGTTTCTGCTGTGGCATAGTGGGTTAAGGATCTGACTGCAGCAGCTCAGGCTTCTGCAAAGGCATGGGTTTGATCCCTGGCCTGGGAACTTCCACATGCCATGGGTGTGGCCGAAAAAAAAAGATCTGATAATTTAATAATGCTAAATAGTGCTATTGTATATTTATGATAATATTGTTTCTGCTTATTGTGAGTCATTCAGGTAGAAACTGAAAGGAAATACTGTTATGGTAAGATCTTGGTATAACCAAAATTTCTCTAAGTTGTATTTGATTGTCATAATTAATTAAGTAAATTAAAACATAATATGGAGATTTATATAGTTTGCTTTATCTTGAATAGACTCACAGTTTAAGAGCATTTTTTTTTTTTTGGCTGCATCCATGGCATGTAGAAGTTCCCAGGCCAGGAATCGAACCTGTGCCACAGCAGAGACTTGAGCCACTTCAGTGACAACAACAGCTCCTTAACTCACTGTGCTACCAGGGAATTCCAGGAGCATTTTAATTTCTGTCTGTTTTTATAGTTTTTAGGAATTCTATTTGATATTTTAGAGCTTCTTATTTTGTGATGATTAGGTGTTTTATTATTTTCAATCAATTTTTGGTATTGACTGCTCTAAAAACTGTGTAACTCCTAGGAAAGTTATTTGACTTCTCTATGTCTGTCTCCTTATCTGAAAAATGGGAATATTACCAATTGTCCTATCCTTAGGTTTGTTGTGAACATTAAATGAGATAATTCATGGGAAGTAGTGAGAATAGTTCCAGGCACATGGTAACTGCTCAATAGTTGAGTTCATTATTTTGAAGCTCATACTACAAAATACACTGATATAGAAATGGTTCCAAAAGTTATTTTTACTTCCTCAGCTTCTAGAAGCAATATCTATTCTTCTTGATCCTATTTAGTCGCTCTCTAGATATCCATCTAAATTTCTGAATTTTGTTTTTTCTAATCATCATAATATATGGCCACTATAGAAAATTAAGAAGTTACAAAAATTACAAAAGAAAAGCAGAAATAACCTATTCACACTATTTCTATCTAGGATAATTCTTAAAAATTTCTTATTTTTTAGCCTTTTTTTTGTTGTCAATGAGATAAAATATACATAACACAGACATATCATTTATAAACAAACAAACAAATTGCTGAGTCATTTGACCCTTGATTTCATAGGATATATTGGATACAATTCCTAACATTTGCATATATAGATTCTAACACAGATATTTAAAAGAAATGGAAATTTACACACCAGACTGAGATTAATCACTCCTGTCAAATAATGAAAAGATTCCTTAATTCTATTTTGGAGCCACCTGAGTCTAAATAAAAAGAAAGTATATTTTTTATGTCTCCATAAAAAATGTTAGGAGAAAAAAATTTTATTTTTGTAAAAGGATTTTAATATAATAGTATCAGAGAGATGGGACTAAGATGGTGGCGTAGAAAGGACTGCAGTTTACCTTCTCTCATAAAAACAACAAAATTACAACCAACTGCTGAACAACTTTCAACAAAATAGACTGGAACTATCAAAAAAGATATCCTATTTCAGAATACAAAGAGAAGGCCACAACGAGATGGTAGGAGGGGTAATTACATGATATACAGGCGACCCCATATCTGCTGGGCAGGAGGCCCACAGACTGAAAAGTAACTATACTGCATAGGCTCACCCACAGGGGGCAGACAGCAGTCCCTTCCATCAGGAAGCCTGCAGCAAGCCACCATACCAACTTCAGCCACAAGGGGGCAGACATCAGAAGCAAAAGAGGCTACAACCTTATTGTCTGCAAAAAGGAGACCACACCAAAAATCTATACAAAATGAAAATCCATAGAATTATGACTCAGAAAAGGGAGCAAGAAAAAAACAAAGAAAACAGCTAAGTGATCTGGAGATTACAAACTTCCATGAAAAAGACTTTAGACTGATGAGAGTAAAGATGATTCAAGATCTTGGAAATAAACTGGAGGCAAAGATTAATAAATTACAAGAAATACTGAGAAAATAAATAGAAGATTTAAGGATTAAGCAAGAAGAGATGCAAAATATAATAACTGAAATAAAAAATTCACTAGAAGGAACCAACAGCAGAATACAGGAGGCAGAAAAACGAATAAGTGAGGTGGAAGACAGATTGGTGGAAGTCACCAATGCAGAACAGAAAAGAGAAAAAAGATTGAAAATAAATGAAGACAATCTAAGAGAATTCTGGAACAATGTTAAACACACCAACATCTGTATTACAGTGCCAGAAGGAGAAGAGAGAGAGAAAGGGATAGAGGAAATATTTGAAGAGATAATAGCCAAAAACTTTCTGAGCACGGGGAAGGAATCACTTTCTCAAATCCAGGAAGCACAACGAGTACCATATAAAATAAACCCAAGGAGGGACACCCTGAGACATGGATTAATCAAACTGACCAAAATTAAGGACAAGGAGAAAATATTGAAAGCAGCTAGGGAAAAGAAACAACATACGAGGGAACCCTGATAAGGTTATTGGCTTATTTTTCAGCAGAAACTCTGTAGTCAGAAGGATGTAGCACAATATACTTAAAATGATGAAAGGAAAAAACTTCCAACTAAGATTATGCTATCTAGCAAGGCTCTCATTCAGATTTGAAGGAGAAATCAAAAGCTTTACATACAAGCATGAGCTAAGAGAATTCAGCACCACTAAACAAGCTTTACAACAAATACTAAAGGAACTTCTCTAGGTGTAAAAGAAAATGCCACAAGTAGAAACAAAAATATTACAAATGACAAGGCTCACCAGTAAAGGCATACACATAGTAAAGGTACGAAATCATCTACACACAAATATGCTACCAAAATGAGAAATTATGAGAAAAGAAGGGTATAAATTCAAGATACTGGACATGCAATTAAGAGACCAACAACCTAAAACAATCATATATATATATATATATATATATATATATATATATATATAGAGAGAGAGAGAGAGAGAGAGAGAGAGAGAGAGAGAGAGAGCGAGAGAGAGAGAGAGAGAGAGAGTATATATAGCCATGAGCTGTGGTGTAGGTCACAGATGCGGCTTGGATCTGACATTGCTGTGGCTGTGGTGTAGGCCAGCAGCAACAGCTCCGATTAGACCCCTAGCCTGGGAACCTCCATGTACTGTGGGTGCAGCCCTAAAAAAGATTAAAAAGAGAGAGAGAGAGAAGAAGGGAAGAAAAAAGACCAAAAAAAAAAAAAACCCCAAATCCAAAACAATTAATAAAATGGCAATAAGAACATACATATCAATAATTCAACAATTACCTTAAATGTAAATGGATTAAATGCCTCACCTAAAGATATAGACTGGCTGAATGGATACAAAAATGAGACCATATATATGCTCTCTTCAAGAGACATAGACTTCAGTTCTAGGGATACATACAAATTGAAAGTGAGAGGGTGGAAGAAAATATTCCATGCAAACAGAAATCAAAAGAAAGCTGGAATAGCAATACTCATATCAGACAAAATAGACCTTGAAGAATATTATAAGACACAAAGAAGGACATTAAATAATGATCAAAGGATCAATCCAAGAAGATATAAGAACTGCAAATATATGTACTCAACATAGGATCACCTCAATATATAAGGTAACTGCTAACAGCCTTAAAAGGAAAAATTGACAATAACGCAATAATAGCAGGGACTTTAACACCCCACTTACAGCAATGGATAGATCATCCAGACAGAGAATCAACAAGGAAACACAGGACTTAAATGATGCATTAGACCAGATGGACTTAATAGATATTTATAGGACATTCCATCCAAAATCAGCAGAATACACATTCTTGCAAGCACACACAGAACATTCTCTAGGACAGATCACATTCTGGGCCACAAAACAAGCCTCAGCAAATTTAAGAACATTGAAAACATCTTTTCTGACCTCAACACTACATGACTGGAAATCAACAACAGGAAAAAACTCCACAAACACGTTGAGACTAAACAACATGCCACTAAACAACCAATGGATCACTGAAGAAATCAAAGAGGATATTAAAAAATACCTAGGAGCAAATGACAACAAAGACACAACAATCCAAAACCTATGGGATGAAGCAAAAGCAGTTCTAAGAGGCAAGTGTATAGCAATACAAGCCTACCTCAGGAAACAAGAAAAAGCTCAAATAAATAACCTAACTTTACTCCTAAAGCAGCTAGAGTGAGAAGAACAGACAAAACCCAAAGTTAGCAGAAGGAAAGAAATCCTAAAGATCAGAGCAGAAATAAATGAAATAGAAATGAAGAAAACCATAGAAAAGATCAATGAAACGAAAAGCTGGTTCTTTGAAATGATCAACAAAATTGATAAACCCTTAGCCAAACTCATCAAGAAAAAAAGAGGACTCAAATCAATAAAATTAGAAATAAAAAAGAAGTTACAATGGACATCACAGAAATACAAAGGATCATAAGAGATTACTACAAGCAACACTATGCCAATAAAACAGACAACCTGGAAGAAATGGAAAAATTCTTAGAAAACTACAATCTTCCAAGACTAAATGAAGACAAAATAGAAAAGATGAATGAACCAATCACAAGTACTGAAATTGAAACTGTGATAAAAAACTTCTAACAAACAAAAGTCCAGATGGCTTCACATGTGAATTCTATCAAAAATTTAGAGAAGAGTTAACACCTATCTTTCTTAAACTCTTCCAAAAAATTTCAGAGGAAGGAACACTCCCAAATTCATTCTACAGGGCTACCACCACCCTGACACCAAAACCAGACAAAGACACCACACACACACATAAAAGAAAATTACAGGCAAATATCACTGATGAACATAGGTGCAAAAATCCTCAACAAAATTCTAGCAAATTGAATCCAGCAATACATTAAAAGCATTGTACCCATGATCAAGTGGGATTTATCCCAAGGATGTAAGGATTTTTCAATAGCTGCAAATCAATCAGTGTGATACACCACATTTACAAACTGAAGAATAAAAACCATATGATCCCCTCAATAGAAGCAGAAAAAGCCTTTGACAAAATCCAATCCATTTCTGATGAAAACCCTTCAGACGAATGGGTACAGAGGGAACTTACCTCAACATAATAAAGGCCATATATGACAAACCCACAGCTAACATCATTCTCAATGGTGAAAAGCTGAAAGAATTCCTGCTAAGATCAGGAAAAGGACAATGATATCTGCAGTCACCACTACTATTCAACATAGTTTTGGAAGTCCTAGCCACAGCAATCAGAAAAGAAACAGAAATAAAAGGAATCTGAATTGGAAAGCAAGAAATAAAACTATCACTGTTTGCAGATGACATGATACTGTACTTAGAAAATCCCAAGATACCACCAGAAAACTGTTAGAGCTCATTAATGAATTTTGTAAAGCTGCAGGATACAAAAGTAATACATAGAAATCAACTGCATTTCTACATACTAACAATGAGAGATCAGAAAGAGAAATTAGGGAAACAATCCCTTTTACCATTGCATCAAAAAGAATAAAATACCTAGGAATAAACCTACCTAGAGAGACAAAAGACCTGTACTCTGAAAATCATAAGATGCAGGTGAAAAAAATAAAGATGACACAAACAGATGGAAAGATATACCATGCTCTTGGATTGGAAGAATCAATATTGTCAAAAATGACTATATTACCAAGACAAGGAACAGAGTCAATGCAATCCCTATCAAATAGCCAAGGACATTTTTCACAGAAGTAGAACAAAATATTTTAAAGTTTATTTGGAAGCACAAAAGACCCAGAATAGCCAAAGCCATCCTGAGAAAGAAAAATGGAGCTGGAGGAATCAGGCTCCCAGACTTAAGATTATACTGCAAAGCTACAGTCATTAGAACAGTATGGCACTGGCACAAACATAGAAATATAGATCAGTGGAATAGGATAGAAAGCCCAGAATTAAACCCACACACCTACACACCTACAGTCAACTAATCTATGACAAAGGAGGCAGGAATATACAATGGAGAAAAGACAGCCCCTTTGATAAGCAGTGCTGGGAAAACTGGACAGCTACTTCTAAAAGAATGAAATTAGAACACTTCCTAACACCATACACAAAAATAAACTTAAAATGCATTAAAGACCTAGATATAAGACAAGATACTATAAAACTCTCAGAGGAAAACATAGGCCAAACATTCTCCGACATAAACCACAGCAATATCTTCTCAGATCTACCTTGCAGAGTAATGACAATAAAAACAAAAATAAACAAATGGGACCTAATGAAACTTTAAAGTTTTTGCACAGCAAAGGAAACCTAAAAAAAAAAAAAAAACAAAAAGACAACCCACAGAATGGAAGAAAATATTTTCAAATGAAGTGACTGACAAGGGATTATTCTCCAAAATATATAAATACCTCCTGCAGCTCAATACCAAAAAAAAAAAAAAAAATCAAAAAATGGGCAGAAGATCTAAACAGACACTTCTCCAGAGAAGACATACACATGGCCAAAAAACACATGAAAGATGCTCAACATCCCTGATTATTAGAGAAATGCAAATCAAAACTGTTATGAGGTACCACTTCACACCTGCCAGAATGGCCATCATCAAAAAGTCTACAAACAATAAATGCTGGAGAGGTTGTGGAGAAAAGGGAACCCTATTACACTGTTAGTGGGAATATAAATTGGTGCAATCACTATGGAAAACAGTATGAAGATTCCTCAAAAAACTAAAAATAGAACTACCATTTGATCCAGCAATCCCCCTCTTGGGCATCTATCCAAAGAAAAATATGACTCGAAAAGATTCATGTACCCCAATGTTCATTGTAGCACTATATACAATAGCCAAGACATGGAAGCAACCTAAATGTCCATTGATAGAGGAGTAGATCAAGTAGGTGTGGTATATATACACAGTGGAATATTATTCAGTTATAAAAAGGAAAGAAATAATGGCATTTTTAGCAACATGGATGGACCTAGAAATTATCATGCTAAGTGAAGTTAGAAGTGAGACACTAATATCATATGCTATCACTTATATGTGGAATCTAAGAAAAGGGTATAATAAACATATTTGCAGAATAGAAACTGACTCACAGACTGAAAAACTTACGTTTACCAAAGGAAACAGGTTTGCAGAGGAGGGATGGGCTGTGGGTTTGGGATGGAAATGTTGTAAAATTAGGTTGCAATAATGGTTGTACAACTATAAATATTATAAAATTCATTTTAAAAAGATAATGGTATCTCAGGAGGACTGTACTGTCCATCCCTTAGGCTTTGTCAGTAATCTCCCCGCTCTCAAGATCTGGTCTTTGAGATGTTTCTACTCAGGATAGCTCTGGAGTAGCCCTGGGGACTTTTCTATGAAAGAGTGAATGACTAGATTTCTCAGAATGTTTTGGGGAAAGATATTTTTCTTTAAAAATCCATTCCAAAATCCTTTCACAGGTGGCTAGCATTGTTGTTGCTTGTGCAAATCTGTGTTCTGGTTCTGTGGTTTGCTGTCTTATTCAACTAATGCTCATGGGTGCTGTGAAGTTAATATATTTTGCACCAAGCAAAGCTATCTCACTGTCATTCCTTTATGTGTTACTCATAGATGTATCCTGGAGTCATAAGATATTTTTCAATCAATAGGCACAATAAAATAGCCAATCATTTATAGAAAGACTCATTTGTGTGATGAAATGGGAGAATAAAAAGAGATATTCATCTAAAGTGAGAAGACACTTTTTCCCACATCTGATATGTCAGGCTCATAGTATATGGTACATTTTACCAAAGGATGAAACTTAAAGGTTTTAGTTTGGATCAAAGGGATTCTTTCCAAGGTATGGGAGTTATTAGACATAACAATGGTTACCGAAGATTTATGGAATGCCCTCTGACACTTTTTAAATATGGGCCCAAATTGTTGGTATAAAGGAATGGAATGATAACACAACCCCTGAGTTTGACCTATAGCTGAATAGTTTTTGTATTCCAGCAAAGGGAATTGTAGAATGTTCTGATTCAAGAAAAAAATAGAATTAATATGAAATTTACAAAACTCTAGTATATCTCATTATAAATAACCAAAAAATATTAACCTGGTTTCACTGTAACTGGAAAAATTATCAGTCAATCTCTTTTAGTCTGAAGCACGGACATAATTCAATTCTCCAAAGGCTAGGAATTGCTAGAATCATTTTTTATCTTTTGGGAAAAAAGTAGGTTGATTTTTTTGAAGACAGAAAGCTGTGATTTGTATGATGATTGAAGACTTTTATAGCCGTAGGCCTTAAGATTATTTCTTTGTAGGAAGACTTGGGCAATCTGTCAGCAAGTATTTTTAGTTCTTGGATACTTTATTATATTCTTTTCACAGACTCATTATTTTTGTTTATATGCTGCATCTTGCTAAAGATGTAGTCATCAATTTTGATCCTATCTGATACCTTTCAGCCTCTAGATCTGCTATAGAAAGACTCCACTACTCAGCTCAGTAGCATTCTCAACTCATTTGAAAAATACCTCTAAAGCAAAGAAAGCAAAAAATAGCCCTTAGATTTAACTTCTATTTCATGCACTCTATTTCATAGGAAAAACAGTCATTCCTCAGGTGTCACCTAGACAACTAGACCTAGAATTAAGACATGCATTATAACAAGACAAAGAGCAGTAACAAGAGGTTTTCATATGTCAGCTGGAAATGGGACTTCATATACACACTGTTTTATATTTTAGAAAAGTGTCAGGATGTTTTTGGCTATAATTAACAAAAATGTAATTCTAAATGGATTGAATCATTGGTTCTCAAACTTAGTGACACATTGGAGAATTTGAAGACATACCGGCGATGGGGTACCATCTGCAGAGATTAAAATTTAGCAAGAAGCAGACTGAAATGTTTAAGGAATTTCATAGATGATTCTAATATTCAGCAGTGTGTGAGAACAACCGATTTAAACAACAATCAAATTAATTGGCTTATAGCAAGCTTTAAGCAAGGCCTGCCTGGCACAGTGGCTCAAAGTTCCTTGTTCAGTAGGACCTGGAGTGTGGTTGAAAATTTGTATTTGTAGCAAATTCCCAGGTGATGCTGATGCTGGTGGTCCAAGAATCAAACTTTGAAAACCACTAGAGCTCAGTATATAGAAGTAAATAACAATAGTTTCTGTCATTTGAGGATTTTTAGGAAACAAGTACTTATATCCAAATTATACAGTACTGGGTATACTCACATAATATTTATATTTGGTGAAAGGTAAAAATCACGGAGTTTCTAAAGAAGATGTTAAAGAGAAATTTGTAGCTTAAGAATGACATATTCACCAAGGTATCCTTAAACATATATTTGATTCATCTCCTTACCTTCTTTTCTATTTAGGTAACTGCTCTAACTTTAGACCTTAGTGATGGCCTTCTGTATTGGCTGGTTCAAGACAGTCAGTGTATCCACCTGTACACAGCTGTTCTTCGGGGTCAGAGGTAAGTAATTTTTTTTTTTAACTTTAAAGGGCCACACCTGCGGCAATGGAAGTTCCCAAGATAGGGGTCAAATCGGAGGTGTAGCCACAGGCCTATGCCACAGCCACAGCAACACGAGATCCGAGCCGCATCTGTGACCTACACCACAGCTCATGGTAATGCTGGATCCCCAGCCCATTGAGCGAGGCCAGGGATCAAACCCGTAACCTCATGGATACTAGTTGGATTCATTTCTGCTGCACCACAATGGGAACTCAGTAAGTGCTTTTGAATGCAATTGGCTGAGAATAAAAAAACAACTTGCCCCTCAGTTATAAATGATAGTGCATGAGAATTCATTAATTTTCCCAATAAACCTTTACTAATTATCCACTATTTTGAGGCATTGTGCTTGTGGGGAAAGTAGGTTTGTAAATAACTATTTACTGTAGAATATGGTAAATACCATGATGAAGTATAAAGAAAGTCCAGTGGAGGCACTGAGAATGGTCTTCAAGGGCCCAGGAAATGGGTGGATGGGCTTTTCTGCCTCTTAACAAAGTAGGGTGTACATTATGGAGTTAGGCAGAAGTCATCCTATATGTCACAAATGAAAACTGGAAAGTGGAAAGGACCACATGAATTATATTCTTGATTTGTGTCCTCAACCTAAGCCCCCTGTCCTCCTGAGAGGTGGTAAACTGGTTGATAGTGTTGTTAAAATATTTCTGTCTTCTTATGTTATCGCTTAGAAAGAGATGTTAAAGTCTCAAACTATGATTATAGATTTGTCTACATTCTCTTTAATTGATGTGTCTGTGTGCTTTGTATTTAGTATTGTTATCTATATAACTATATTTCCTTTTATCACCATAAAATATCTTCATTCATCTGTGGTAATACTCTTCATCTTAAAGATTACTTTGTCTGATGTTAGGATAACCACAGCAGCTTTCTTGTGCTTAGTGTTTTCATGGTACATTTCTTCCTACCTCTTTACTCTCAATCATTTTTTGTCTTTACATTTCAAGTGCGTTTCTTGTAAACAGCATATAGGGTTTTACTTTTTCATGTAGTCTGACAATTTCTGCCTTTTAATTGGGGTTTTTGGTTCATTTACATTTAATATAATTATTGATAAGTTTGGATTTAAGTCTACTATCTCGATGTTTGATTTTCACTTGTCTGATCAGCTCTTTGTTCCTCTGTTCTACTTCTCTGTCTTTTTGAGGATGAACAAAATACTTTTAAATATTCTATTTTACCTCCTCCTATGTTCATTTATACTTTTCTTAAGGTTACTTTAGAGAGTAAAATATGCATTTTTTACATTAAACATTTTCAACTTACCACAATCAATATGCAAAATATTTTTACTTCATAAATGATTTAAAAAGTTTATGACAATATATTTCTAATTATTACCCCCCACTATTTGTGTTCTTGTCATATATTTTACTTTTACCTACACTGTAAAACCCATATTCATTATTATTTTTAAACCACCAATGGTTTTTAAGTTCAAGGAAACAATTACATATCTCAAATTAAAATATAGGACATAAAAATAATTAGAGAACAGTAGTTAGAGGGATAGTTTAGAAGTCATTTTATTTCACAGATGAGGAAACTGAGACTAGAGTTGTGCAGAAATCTGCCAATGGTCACATGAAAAATTAGAGAGATGGTTGGGGAAAGGGTTAGAATAAAACAAAAGGTCATGTCCTAGGATAGAGATTTTTAATATTGGATTATTGGGATTCATGGAGAGCTTCAGGTTGTGTATGAGTGCTTGAAAACTGAGCATCTATACTTCTCACCTAATTTGTAAAAGAATCTAATCTTATAAAGACCAAGAATTTCTGGTTTACAAAGACAATATCAAGATTATTTTTACATTAAAGTACTTTTTTTTGGCTTATGGAAAACCTTTTAATCACAGAGACTATGGAAAAGGAGTATACATACACATACATATGTATGTGTATGACATATAATTATTTATGTCAATGTATAATGCATATAAGCTTATACACACCAAATCTGATTAATCGTTTGTTTCATATCAGCTATGGCATACAACTCTGACTAGTTTCCCAACTGCGAACCATAGAAAACTGGTTTTTCCTTTCTCTGGAAATGTAAGATATTGGCAATCTGTCAAAAGAATCTGTCTGTGAGATATAGATAGTGTTCAAAGTAAGAGTTTCCTGAAGGGTCAGGGTTCACTCTCCATGTCTATACATCCCAGAGGACAGGCTAGGTGGTGCTGTTTGAAGGCCCAGCTCAAGTATTGAGAGAGTTAATATTATTGGATTTAGCAGTTAGAGGAAGGAAGTTTCTCTTTAAAAAATGCATTTCCTCTTCTCAAGGTTAATAATTTTCCTTGTATGCATGCCCAGTGGAGTGCAGCAGGACTAGACAAGGTTACACGAAGGACAGGCAATTTCACCTTCCACAGAAGTCTTTCTATCACACCAGGAAAAAAACCAAAACAAAACTGTACATAAAGACAGGGATTCCAGAGCCATCTTACAAGCAGAAATGTTTTTCCTAATATATGACAAAAATTTCTGGAGTTCCCCATTGTGGCTCAGTGGTAACAAACCCGACTAGTATCCCTGGCCTTGCTCAGTGGGTTAAGAATCCGGCATTGCCATGGCTGTGGTATAGGCCAGAAACTGTAGCTTGGATTTGACCCCTAGCTTGGGAACTTCGATATACTTCAGATGTGGCCCTAAAAAAGCCAAAAAATAAAAAAAAATTCTACTTCATTTTTAAGTTCCTTACCTTTAGTCTAGAATCAGCACTGCCCAATACAAATAATGTGAGCCACATGTATAAGTGTAAATTTCCTAGTTTCCTCATAAAAAAGTAAAAAAGATACAGGTAAATAATTAATGAGTTATTTGCATTCTTTTTTCATATTAATTCTTGGATAGCCTGGCTGTATTTTACACATACAGCACAGCTCAACTTGAACACTAAGTTTTCATAGGGAATATTTGATCTGTGGATGGATTTCATAAAATTTACAATCGAAAAAGTTGACTTAAATACCCAAGTTTTTCCAAAATACTTAAAATTTTCTAGTAAATCATACATATGATTCATAATATATAAAGCAAATGTTAGCTTAAAATTTTAACTTAATTAAGATTAAATAACATTATGAATTCAATTCCTCAATTGTAGTAGCCGCATGTCAAGCGCTGGGCAGTCACCTCTAGCTAGCGGCTACCTTATTGGACAGCAGTTCTAGCATATAGCAGTGATGAGTTTAGCTGTCTGATGTCATTCAGCCTTGTGAACTTGACAACTGGAAGAGCTGCCTTTCAAACTGCTCTTCTCTCTCCTACGTACAGCCATTCCCTTTGGTTTATTAAAGAATGAATCTGTTATCAGTAAAACAACCTATCTGTTTTGGAGGTTGAAACAGGTGCATCTGACATAAAATTCAGGCATATCTAGTCATGTCAGGACTCTGTGTACTGCACCAAAGGAGTCTAGACCCTTGCTGTCCCCTCTGCCTAAAATGGTCCCCACACCCAGTTCTCTTGGTGACTTTGTGTTCAGACTGCATGGCTTAGCTTAAACATTGCTCTCCAGGAGAGGCTTTCTTTACCCAGATCCCTTAAGGTCTCCTTGCTAAGGAGCCCACTCTACCTTTCCTTTTACAGGGCCATTCAGTGGTATAGTTATATGCTCACTACCTGCCTTTTCTGCTAGGCTCTATATTCTGTGAGGGCAGGGATTATATTTGTCTTATTTACCACTGTTTTCCTGGTCGCTAACACAGAACCACACCCCTAACATTTGCTAAACAAATGAACAAATGAGTGAACCTTAGGAGAGTAACCTCAGGGGACATATCTCATGCTTCATGGGAGGGTTTAACCTTTTAATGATTTTGTTGTTGTTGTTGAGCTTTGATTTAAATCCAGCTTTACCTACTGCTGAGGACTGAAGGGTTTGAGGTACTGACCTCCCGAAAGTAAGGAGGTCATGCTGATGTTGTGCTAAACCAGATGTCAAGAGTTTTTGGATCAGCCCAGGAGATATTTATAGGAGAGGAGTCTTCAGCTGGAAATGAGGGGGCAGTCCAAGCCAGTGGCAACTACAGGATTTTCAGTCTCACCCTCCAGGGGAATCCTCTGCCCTGAGCATTGTTTTGGGAATGCTGAACCAACCACCCTGTGTGCAAGGCTAACATGAACACAGTCAAAGGATCCAGGCTGCAGCAGCTCTGTGGGTGGTCCAGAAGGGCCAACCTTCTCAGGCCCCATGTATCCTGCTTGGGGAGCTTCCTTCCATGTGGAATTTGGTTTCATGTACCCTCACCAAGCTTACTGGAAAGTTCTAATGAGAAGTGGAAACAACAGAGGGTAAAATTAGACAAGTAGGTGAAAGTCCAAAAGGCAAACCCAATTGCTGTATTCTCAACTGAGTAGGTATGAATGAAGAGTATTTTACAAGAAAAAAGACTATAGGAATAGTACTAGTGAAAATACCTTTTCTTTATAAGGTTTACAACTCCCAGCTATGGTCCTCTGAGGTAGTATAAGTCTTCTCAGCGAGGTATTATGAAATTCTCAAAACAAGACTTTTATTCATTTTGATTTTGAGTGGCATACTTTATACTTTTCTAAAGAGGGGACTGTCAATGCTTTAAAAAGATTATTTTAAAAAGTCAAATTACCTCTCCAAAAGGCTCAGAATGATTGAGATAGTTTTTACTGATTACTGGGCAACTGGAGTAATTTTAGAAACAACCAGGCAGATTTTAAATCATTATAAAATTCCTTGTCATGGAGAAAGACCTTCAAAAGAAATTTAAACAATAGTAGACTTTTATTTGAATTCCCTGGTTGAAAAGGAGCATTTTGACTAAGCTTTGGAAGTTAGTAAGTATCATTGACACATAGACAGTTGTGAACAGTCTAAAGTGAAGGACTAAACAGCCTAGAATAATGAATGGGGAGGCAATAAGATGACTAACCATGAATAGGAGGGATGCATGACACAGTGAGGAGAAACCAATCATTAGCTTATGCCTTTGATGGAAGATACTACCAAAAATCACAAGCACTAATCTGTGTTATACTCTTGATATGTGCAATACCACATTCATAAGAAAAGCCCTAGCAAATTTGCTTTAGGTGTACTTTATGAAAAATGTAAAAAAATCAACTTAATATGGAATTGAGAATAATGACAATTACTGTTACAAAATACTTTCCCTTTATTTTCAAGGACGCACACTCATAAACACACATTCTCTCCATACTCGAATGTCCCAAGCCTTTCCCCCACTCCATTAATTGGCGTCATGTTTTAGCAGTGCTGGGGACACCACCATCACAGAATTTGCAGCCTGGAGCACTTCCGACATTTCCCAGAATGCACTGATGTACTACAGTGGTCGGCTCTTCTGGATCAATGGCTTTAGGATTATCACAGCTCAGGAAATAGGTCAGAGAACTAGCGTCTCTGTCTTGGAACCAGCCAGATTTAATCAGTTCACAATTATTCAGACATCCCTCAAGCCTCTGCCAGGTACAATATTTTATTCCTGCTTGTCCTCTCTTCTCCATGCTTTCTGTTAAATAAATGTTTATTTTGGGATTTTTTCCCTTAAGAATGATGTTTTAAGAGGAAAAAGGCTTCAGGAGTTTCTGTTGATCTGCTTGCAAGTCATTTAACTCAACCCAAATTTACATCCTAGAGCAGTTAGAAAAAGATCCTTTTTAGGATATATTGAAAGAAAGGAAAATTTCATTTTGGTTCTAATTATTAATAATTTCTATTAGTTTTCCATGTGTCTATGATGATTGATGATCATAAATTCTTTCTCTCTCATCCCATAGGGAACTTTTCGTTTACTCCTAAAGTTATCCCAGATGCCATTCCAGAGTCTTCATTTATGATTGAAGGAAATGCTTCGAGTTTTCAAATCCTCTGGAGTGCTCCCCCAGCAGTGGACTGGGGTGTAATTTTCTATAGTGTAGAATTTAGTGCTCATTCTAAGGTATGGCATTGGTTTTGGTAACTTCCATTTTTCAAACTGTACCATTTGCATCAGTGCTGCCCATGCTGCTTTGTGCTTTCTTTACTTAGCCAAGCCCATCTCCCTCCTTGTTCCTGTAGCATTTAGTTATCAAGATTATTCCTGAGGATTCTTGCTTTGGGGTTAGTGTTAAGATTGGTGCGTTAGATATACCGGTCTATGTGGAACACCTTGGAACTTGTCAACATTGGCATTTCTAAAACTACAAGTTTTAACTTTACATGTGAACCAAAGTTTGAAGACTTTATTTAATTAGGAATAAAATGTTTTATGATTCTCTGCCTAAGAAAATAATATTTTGTGCTTATATTTTAGTTCCTGACTAGTGAACAACAGCCTTTTCCTGTATTTACTGTGGAAGGGCTGGAGCCCTACGTCTTATTTAATCTTTCTGTCACTCCTTATACATACTGGGGAAAGGGCCCCAAAACATCTCTATCACTCCGAGCACCTGAAACAGGTACAGAGGTTAAAATCTCTCCTTAAAAAAGAGGCAGAATCTCTCTTTCCATGATCTAGAATGGATAATTAACACTTTTAGAAGATAACTTTCAGTTCTGTAGATGTGTTTAGATTCAGTATTCTTTCAATGACTCTTTGGAGATTAGAATAGCACCATTAAAATAAATCTGCATAATTTATTCCAAAAGAACATTTCAAAGATTTCTTAAAGGTAAACAATGATATATATATTGGTATATATTTATAATGCCAAAACATGTTTCAGGTAATTTATGAAATGCTTCATAAGAACAAAGGGGATTTAAAAGCATTAAAATTTCCTGGGTGGCAGGCTTACCAGGAAGTGTTCTCACAGATGGTAACTCAGAATCTTCTGTAGGTGAATAACTGGTATTTAAATTTTTTAAAAATTCTTTTCTTTGGAATATATTTTTAAAGAGGAAAGTAACCACATCTTTACATGTGTACATTACTTTAAAGTGTACATTTATATGTCTCACTCCCTTATTAAACATTAATTACAGCCCTCTCATGTGTCAGAGACATCATTGTGTCATTTCATTTTACCCTCACACAACCCTGAGGCAGGTAGAACAGGTGTTATTATCTTGATTATGCTAAGAGAAAATGGAAGCTCAGAAGTAGTTAGGTGTAAAATATCTAGTAAGTGGCAGGACTGGGGCTTAATCTGGACTTTTCACTCTAGTTTCATCCAATCTCCATTCAAGCATTGCAAACGTTGACAAATGATCCTATCATGTTGATTTAATTTATGTGGGACCTGGCAGGCAGTAAGAGCTCAATAAACATGGACGTCCATTCATCATTGCATGTCTTTTTACTGTTAAGATTTTATCCACAATATTTATCTGTGAGTCTCATAACAAGAACATAGTGGAGCCTCTGCAGGTTCTGGAGCACTTAGCATTTGGATCCAGGTATGCTCTCTCTGAGACTGTCTTGGATGTCAGCTTTGGTTGGATTCTTCTGTGGAAATGGACTTGACTGCATCCATCAGGGGATGCATTGGGGCTTAGGGGTCCTCAGCACTCTGCTGGATGTTGGGGGCAGTAAGAAAGAATGACAAGATTTGGCCCTTGCCTTTCGGAAATTAACAACGTAGTTGGAAATTTTACAAATTGACAAACATTTATTAAGCACTTACTGTGTGCCAGTCCTATAACTAGATTTGGGGGAATTTAATCAGGAATAAGAAAAGGTGCTTTCTCTCTTTCTATGATGAAGCTCATAAAACAGTAGAAAGATAGACACGTACGCTGCTAATGATAATAGAAATAAGACTGTGACAACTGAGAAGCAGTGGCACAGAGTGAATAAACAAGCTATGAAACCTTCACCTCTCTCAAGCTGCCTCTCAGTATTTTTAGGAGAGGGCCATGCACATAGACTGGTATGGCAGGGGAGGGCCTTTGGAGAGTGGAAACTTTAGCTGGGCTCTAAAGGATGAAGCAAGAAGAGGTATCCCATGTAAGTATAATGTAAAAAGGCCCAGGGACCGGATAATGATGTGAGTCTTGAATACTAAGGAGGAATATGATTGTAGTGATGGAGTGGGATGGGGTCTTGTGGAGAAATCCTAAGAAAGAAGAGGGATGTCTTGGATGGAATGACTTGGAAAACAGACAGAGGAATTTCTCTTGATTAAGAGAGAGAGAAATTAATTAAAGGAGTGGGAGAGGCTAAACTGCTTGGTTTTTAGTGCCTTTTTTGTTGAACTGCTGGGGAGATCTATAAAGGACATTTTCATTCATTTCCCTGTTTGATGTGTCCTATAATCTCCATATTTGGATAATAGGTTTTAGGTTTTGCCTTTTATAAAAGTATTCCCTTCTAACATTTTTTAAAAAAATATTCTACATGTCTTAAATATACTCAAATAATTATGACGATAAAATTAAAAACTTTTCTGCCTTCTCTACCTATTTCCTCCTTATGTTTAAATATGGAAAGTAAAGAAAGCTACTCTTCGAACAGCTAACAGAGTTCACGTTCATTACTATCCTTTATTTTTTTCTTGAATGTGTCATTTAACACCATGTAAGTCATGAGTAGCAATTGATAGTATCCATTCCTCATTGAGGGGGGTGAATGGCGAGAGAAATTTATGTTAAGGCTTGGGCCTGTACTGGCTCCTAGAGTTGTCCCTTTGTCCTAAAGACAATGATTGCTGAGGAACCAGATTTTAAAATGTATTTTGATATTATTTTATTTATTTATTTAAAAAAATGTTAATGGCTGTACCCAAGGCATGGAAGTTCCCTGGCCTGGGGTTGAATCTGAGCTACAGCCGCGGCAACACAGGATCCATTAACTCACTGCACTGGGCCGGGGATTGAACCTGTACCTTTGCAGCAACCTGAGCCACTGCGGTCAGATCCTGAACCCACTGGGCCAGAGCAGGAACTCCTAAATATTGCACTGTATAAGGAGAACCAGCCAGCTTCCATGTGTACAGACCACAGACACGAAAGAGGTGCCCAAGTAGCAGTAAGGAGGACTTGGGTTGGAGAAGAGGAAGACCTGCAGAAATACCAGAATAGGTTCCTGAAGAAATCTATGGAACGTTCTTTCCTGAAGCTCTTTAAGAACAGGCTAGATATACTTTAACCATCGGCACTGAGAGATCTTTATTACTATGTTGCGCCACACCTTCCTCGTGAGTGGCAAAAGTCAACGCTATATTCTCTTCTGCCCTGTGCCTCTGCCTTTCAGTTCCATCAGCACCGGAGGATCCCAGAATCTTTGTATTACCGAGTGAAAAATACCACAACAAGAATGAAGTTGTGGTGGAATTCAGGTGGAGTAAGCCTAAGCATGAAAATGGTGTGTTAACAAGATCTGAAATTTTCTATCAAATATCCAACCAAAGGGGCACAAACTCCACATTAGAAGACTGGATTGCTGTCAATGTCACTCCCTCAGTGATGTCTTTTCAACTTGAGGGCATGAGTCCTGGGTACATTGTTGCCTTCCAGGTATGAGAGTGAAAACGGGGATGGGGGAGTAGTCTTAATAGTGTAAAAAGAAGGTTGATTAAAAGACTAGGTTAAGAATTATGCTGCTCTGTCAATACTTTGAGGTTTGCTGTGATCACAGAGGTCAAGTGGGCAGCAAAGGTACAGAAAGGAGAGGGGACAGCCAGGGTAAAGGACATCTTGACAATTTTCTGGCTTCCAGATGCAGAACAAATTATTTTTTGGCTCCATCACTGTAGGCCATGCACCACGGTAGGTGCTTTTATATTCATTATTTCATTTGATCCTCATTGTCTGTGAAGAAAAAGCCTGTCCTTGGGTGGCCAGGGAGTTACCAAAGCTGCATGGCTGTGAAATGGTGTGCTATGGTCCAGCTTTTAGAGCCCTTGCCACCTATCACATCCACTGCTGTGAGGCCTCTGGATGCCTGCACTTGGAGCTGCCAAAGGAAATAAAAGCTGAGGGTCTGGGCAGTCAACAACTCTAATTTATTCCCTGGCTGCTGAGAGAGGAGGAAGTCAGAGAGAGCCAGAGTCAAAAGGAAAAAGCTACTGCCACCGACTTTGGCATTTTAAATTTAATGTGACATAGTTTTCCCCTCATGATAGATGGCTTGATGATTTCATATCTTCACTAAATACCCGGTTGGTGTTAGAGTTGGTGTTTAGAGCTATTTTTCATTTCTTTGTCGGAGGAACATAATGTTTCTGGGAGTGTTTTTTAGATTTGTAGTTTCCCAAGGATCTGTTTTCTTTTTTGTAAAATTCTACTTCAATGATAATTTTGATAATACATTAGGTCAAAAAGTTGTACATCAAAGTTAAAGATAGTACGCATTCCTATTTGTTAAGAATTATGAGTTTTCCAGTTAAATGGGTATTCTGGTTAAGTGTATTTGCCTTTATGTTTATATAGGCTCGAATCTCCATCACCACAGAACTTTGCAAAGTGATATGTGTGGTTAGGCATGAGTTTTTAACACTGTTCAGTGCAAAAAGTGAAGACTGCTTGATTATACACACACACACACACACACACACCCATACACACAATAATATGTAGAATATAGTAAAGTAGGTTTAATACTAGACGTATAATAAAAATAAGCCAGTGTTTTGTTGATTGAGAGGGCACTTGAAGATCTATCTTTCAAGGCCGTTATTATGGGTGGGGGTTTTCTTCTACGCTGTTGTACATAGGCAAGGTTTGGAAGTGGAAATAATTGTTACACCATAAAAGACATCTAATAAAAATTGTTTTAAAAAAACTTTGCTGTTAAGATGCAGCATGGCACAATGAGAAGAAAAGCATACAGACCTCAGAAGACTTGGTTCTTATGCCAGTTTCTACATATGTCATTGTGGATGAGTTAGTTACCCTAATCAAAATCTGTGTCCAGTTTCTACTCTTAGTAGTTGTCAAGATCAAAAGAGATACTATATGTAAAAGTGATTTGACCATGCACAATTCATGTTCAAATATAAGGGTTAATTACTATTTTCCTTTTATAAATCATTTAAAAAAGTACAGTACATTTAGTTACTTGAGGCTTTTAGTTGTTGATTGCATGATAAGTGGAGGTTTACCATAATCCGTAGTTTTGTTTCTGTTAAATGTTAGTGTAACTTAATTTTGGAAACAGCTAAAACTCTTTTTTAGAAATTCAGATGTTTCGCAATAGGGATTTATGCCATTACTCTGTCCTTTTTTAGGCAAAAAATCTACTGACCTGAGTTTGGGACAATATTGTTCATCTTAGTGATTTATTGCTATACACTTAGATGTAGTAACTGTTTGAAATTATTCATAATTATCTCATAATTGTGAAATGAAATATTCAACAATCAGTCTCAAGACTTAATTATTGTCACTAAGGACAATTTTGAAAGCACTTTTTTGGTATCTTTTTCTTTCTTTAGGTTCGAGTCTTCACATCCAAAGGACCTGGACCACTTTCTGACCTAGTAAAGTCCAGAACATCAGGTATTTATTATCTAAAACCTGTGCAAATAACAATTTGTGTTTTAAAAATATTTTAAAAATGTTTTAAATTTTAAAATACATAAAATATTTACAAATATAGTCTCAGGGATACCCGAGTGCTATCTCTGAGATGAAATTAAAGTCATATGAAATAAACAATTTGTATCATCGTCAAACATGCTTAAACTTAGGCTTAGAGCACCTAGGCAGCCTTGATCGAGATGGGTATAAAAGATGAACACAAAGGAGGCTGATGGATTTCAAAATGGCCCGATTTTGAATTAAGGGATTTTGCTAGTTATTTTTCTCATATTTGTTAACTACTTGCTTTTTGCTTTTAGAAATCAACCCATTTCCATTCCTCATAACTCTCTTTGATAACAAGATAGTCTTGTTAGATATGGATCAAAATCGAGTTGCATGGACATTTTCAGCTGAAGGAGACATCAGGGCCGTGGGCTACACTGCTGATGATGCAACGGGGTACTGTGCTCAATCAGACGCCCTCCTCCTTCTGAACATGCGCAATGGGTCCAGCTCTGAGGTATCTTGCCGCACCATTCTTCTGAAAGGAAGTGGAGTGTTTCCACATCACCGTGTAACTAAAACGACTGGCCAGTTGTTGAGCCATTGAGATTAGAATGGTTGAAAAGGCCAGATGTTGTATAATTAATTAGTTGCAAACGAACTCAGGTTAGGTTTCGGGCAAATGTGATTCAGGCTTAATTTAGCAATAGTTATTGGGTTTAAGGAACTCTGTTACCTGAGAAAGAGATAAAAAAAGAAGTCACAGTCCTTGAACAAACCCCGTCCAGTATTAATCTCACATGAGGAAGACGGTATTGCATAGTGATTAAGAAAGTGAGCTTTGAAATCTGACGACTTAGAATTTAATTCTGACGCTACCACATGCTAGATCTGTGACCATTAGCAACTTATTTAACCACTATGGTTGTGTAGTTGCTCATCATAGGGTGAAAATTAATGAGATAATCCATGTAAGTCACTTAGCACAACTCTTGGAATGTAGGCATTCACTGAATGCTAGCTTGTGGAGAAGACAGGCAGAAGACAGTGTAAGTGCTTTGCTGGGGGCAGGATGCAGTGGAATTGCAGAGAATGGATGCTTATTCCAGAGTTGGGGTGGGGGGGCGGTTGGTGGTAAAGTAGAAAGACATCTTAGGTACAAAGATGATGAACCAGGTGAAGGTGGGGAAATGCCAAGGGAGCAGCAAGTGCAAAAAAAGGGAAAAAAGAAAGCCACAGCCTTTTCAGGAACCTATAAATAGAAGGAGCTTGGAATGGAAGTGGGAGTAAGGGCAGAGTGAAAGGCAGATGGTAGAGCTGGAGAAGTGGAGCAGGAACCTGAATATAACGGCCTTTGTTTACTGTATTAAGGAGTTTAGTGTCAGTTTTGAAGCCAACTTGAAGCCATTCAAGAAATTTAGTGGGTCATTAACACGATCAGGTTGTGTTTTAGGAAGACCTCTGTGTTAGCAGTGTGAATAATGACTTAGAAAAAGTTAAGTCTGAGACAATCAGGAGGCCATCACAGAAATCTAGACAGGAAATGTTAGGCGTGAAATGAGAGGCAGTGAGGTGAGAGAGGAGAGGACATCTCTCTCTCTTTAAAATTGTGGAGATATTAAAACTGGGACTAATTCACTATGGGTAAGTAACAGGAGGAAGAAGTCAAGGATGAAATTGCTCCTTAGTGAGTATTGGAAAGCCATAAAAATATAAAATGCAGGAGGAAGGAGGTTTGGTGTGTGCGGTGATGCATCCTGTTTTCTGGGGTCATTTATTTGGACATGTTCAGTGGGCAGTTTGATATTTGAGTCAGCAATTCACTGAGAGATCCTGAAGATGTGGATTTGTAGCACTGGTCTAAGGATTACAGTTGAAGTCATAGTAGTTGAAATTAAATAGGAAAAATATATAATGTGAGAAGAGGACTAGTGTTACAAAGGCACACCATCCAGAGCTATTCAGGTTTTGGAATACAAAAGAGAAGTGTAGTAAATAATTAATACAGGTGATAGTCAAAAACAGTCCTCATGTTTGAAGAAAATGACCACTATCTTTTTGGCTGTGTTTTCTACCTGTTAAGATTTTCAGAGACACACTGGTTTTTGATATCACAGTTATTACAATTGACTGGATTTCAAGGCACCTCTACTTTGTGCTGAAAGAATCACAAAACAGAATGCAAATATTTGATATAGATCTTGAAAACAAGGTGAAATATCCCAGGAAGCTGAAAATATGTGACAGAAATTCAACAATAATCTCTTTTTTTGTATATCCTTTTTTAAGGTATGTGAAGTGTATCTGTTTCTATTGTGATGAAATAGATACAGACATTTAATGTAATATTTTTAGTTTAATATTAAAAGTCAATGACAGGACAAGAAGATGCTTAATGTTCTTGATATTAATTTATAGTAATTCTACATACAAATGATGAGTCCACAACCACCAATATATAAAATTAACCCATACCTACACATTAATGACCAGCAGGAAACCAAAGCATATTTTTGTACCAGCGAATTTAATATCCCCAGTTTATAAGGACAGGAAGGGGACCGAGACAGTGGTAGGAAGTGAGTAGGACATAGACAACATGTCTTGCACAGCAAATGCTATTCTGGGCTCATCCACCATTAATTAACATCCTCATGAGATGAATTTTAAGGCCTCCATTAAGCAACTGAATAGCAGCTTCTCAAGCTGGAGAGACATTTTATTTGAGCCATAAGCACGGTTATACTCTATTTTGAAAATAGATTGGTAACTAGTAGTAAGAAGCAGAAACAAACTCGACCAAAAGGGAATGGAGATGGTGTCGATGTAGAGTGTGCCAGTACATTTCACATTTAGAGCCATTAATGAGCCATTTAATAAAATGCCTAAGGTCATTACCGTCCAAAGCTTTTGTTGTAAACACATTTACTGAGAAATTGTTGCAAAATGCTACAAACTAGACTTCTCATGACCTCTTCCATCAGGTTATCAAACACTGGGACATGTTCTCTCCAAAGGTTGCATTTGTCCCCATAAGCATTAGAAATAACTGATCATCATGAGAAACTGATATTTGTAATATGTTTTACTCATTAAATTGGAAGGTCTTTTTTTTTTCCTATAGTCGTCTATATTGGACAGAGGTTTCTGATTTTGGATCTCAGATGTTCTACTACAGTATTATCAACCAGACTTTGCATCGAGTTCTACAACCCACAGCCATAACCCGTGCGCGTGGAAGGAGCCAATGTTCTTGCAATGTGACTGAATTTGAATTAGGTGGAGCAATGACTATTGATACCTCTGACCTAAAGAAACCACGAATATATTTTGTCAAAGGGCAAGAGATCTGGGCCATGGATCTGGAAGGATGTCAGTGTTGGCAAGTGATCATCATGCCTGCTCTGCTTGGTAAGACACTTTGTGTGTGTGTGTGTGTATGTGTGTGCGCGCGCGCGCGTGCGTGCACATAGATAGTCATTAGTAATGGCAGCACCTCCAGTCCTGTTGAAAAGGGGTTACATTCAACCTATACTCAGAAGTAAATATATATAACATATATTATATATATGTAAATGGTATCTGCTCCAGACCATGCCAAATGTTTTTATAGAATTCAAGTTATTTTCATGCAAATTGTATATAGGCATTTACATAATTTTCTGGATCTTTGGGGGGGTTGTTATTTTAATTAATTAATTAATTTATTTTATTTTTGCTTTTTTTAGGGCTGTACCCAGGACATATGGAAGTTCCCAGACTAGGGATCGAACTGGAGCTACAGCTTATGGCAACTCTGGATCCTTAACCCACTGAGCAAGGTGAGGGATTGAACCCGAATCCTCATGGATCCTAATCAGGTTCGTTAACTGCTGAGCCACAAAGGGCACTCCATGTTGTTATTTTAAAATTAACAGCAGAGCTTCAATTTATTGAGTTCAGCTATGTAGTCTAAGCAGGCTACTAAATGCACTATCTCTTTTAACCCTCAAAACACCTCAGTGAAGTGGATAATACTATCCTCATTTGTAAAAAACTGAAACTGAGAAAGGTAAGGTGACTTATCCAACAGGCCGCAATTAATAGAGAAGCTGGTGTTTGAAACTGGACTTCACTGAAATATCCATGATCTTACGAACGGGACTCTATTTTCACTTTGATGATCTCATTGACTCTACATTCAGCATGAGTTGGTCAATATTTGACAGGAGTACCTATTGAAATTAACATTCTTGTGGAGGAAATATCTGAAAGTCTAAAGTGATTTGGAAGTCTCCTAGTTAGGAATAATTGCAATTGAAAAAAAATTCTAAATACCCTCATGTATTCTTAAGAGTCTATTCCTCACTGTGCAGTACAGTAACAATAGTCATACATGAAGATTTAAGTTTAAATTAATTAAACTTTAATTAAATAAAATTAGAAGTTAATTCCACACACACACTAGTCACTTTTTAAATGCTCAAACCCCACAAGTGGCTAAAGGTTACTGTGTTGGGTAGCACAGATATAAAATACTTCCATCATCAAAAGTGCTATTGAAAACAAATGGGACCTACTCAAACTTCAAAGTTTCTGCACAGCAAAGGAAACCCTAAACAACACAAAAAGACAACCCACAGAATGGGAGAAAATCTTTGCAAGTGAAACGACTGACAAGGGATTAATCTCCAAAATTTATAAACAACTTCTGCAGCTCCATACCAAAAAAACAAACAACCCCATCCAAAAATGGGCAGAAGATATAAACAGACAATTCTCCAAAGAAGACATACAGATGGCCGAGAAACACATGAAAAGATGTTCAGCGTCACTCATTATTAGAGAAATGCAAATCAAAACCACGATGAGGTACCACTTTACACCAGCCAGAATGGCCATCATCCAAAAGTCTACAAACAATAAGTGCTGGAGAGGGTGTGGAGAAAAAGGAACCCTAGTACACTGTTGGTGGGATTGTAAATTGGTGCAGCCACTGTGGAAAACAGTATGGAGATTCCTCAGAAAACTCAACATAGAACTACCATTTGATCCAGCAATCCCACTCCTGGGCATCTATCCAGAGAAAACCATGACTCGCAAAGACACATGTCCTCCAATGTTCATTGCAGCACTATTTGCAATAGCCAAGACATGGAAACAACCTAAATGTCCATCGACAGAGGAGTGGATCCAGAAGATGTGGTACATATACACAATGGAATATTACTCATCCATCAAAAAGGATGACATACGAGCATTTTTACCAACATGGATGGACCCAGAAACTATCATGCTAAGTGAAGTCAGCCATACAATGAGACACCAACATCAAATGCTTTCACTGACATGTGGAATCTGAAAAAAGGACAAGAGGAACTTCTTTGCAGAACAGATGCTGACTCACAGACATTGAAAAACTTACGGTCTCCGGAGGAGACAGTTTGGGGGGTGGGGGGATGTGCTTGGGCTGTGGGATGGAAATCCTGTGAAATCAGATTGTTACGATCATTATACAACTAAAGATGTGATAAATTCATTTGAGTAATAAAAAAATGAAAAAAAAAGTGCTATTGGGCATTGCTGGTCTGTAAAGTTTTGAAATTGCAAGTGTGTGTGTGTGTGTGTGTGTGTGTGTGTGTGTGTATGTGTTGTAATTGCATGTATGGTTTTGTTGACATGTCATCCAGAGCCTTTTAGAAACAATTCCAATATACTTTCAATGAGTTTAAGAGTAAAGATTATGTTTTGAACTTCTCTTATTAGGAGAATAATGTGTTTCTGTTAACTCTGTGACAAGAAATTTTTCCTTGATACAACTTCAGTTATGCTCCTCTGAGCCCCTTTCTCAACTAGGCTTCAAACTTGGCTGTCTGTGTCCATCCTTACTAGTGCAGTTTTAACAAGAATCTTGCCAAATCAATTTAGAGAGAATCCCTTATCCTTGGTGTCTGATCAAGTTCTTCACCCCCCACTCTTGATGTTCTTGGCTTGCCTTTAGCAAAAATCCTATTAGGTCAGTTTAGAGTCAAACACCACCAGCTTAAAGAAGGTATTAGAGGAAGCACAGGGCTCAGTGCCTTGGTCAATATTTTTATCAATTATTTGGAATGAATGCATAGTAAACATATTTATCAAATTTGCCAATAATACAGGATTCTTACTGTCACTAGTACATTCAGTTATTGACTTAACATTCAAAATTATCACAAGAATCATAAAATGGATTGAAATTTAAGAGGAGCAGATGTAACACCCTAAATCCAAGTTTAAAATTAAATCTGTAAATAATGAACAAAAGAAATCTGGCTTAATAACAGTTAACATGAAAAAGATGATGGGTTCTTCAAATGGCAGGCAGCCCAAAGACCTGAGGCCCCTTTTAGCTAAAAGAAGACCAGAAGGTCAGAGGCTCTCTATGCTGACTAGAACATACTGAAAGTACAGTGAGTCATTATAGGGCAACATTTAAGAGAGTATTAAGCAGCTAGAGTAAAACTGAGGAGCGTGACTAGGGCAAAGAAAGATATAGAAGCCATATCACCTAAGGAGTAGTTATAAATACCTGAATTTTTCCTTTAAAGAAAATGCTTAGAATAGGCTATGAACACTATCTCTACATAGCTGAATGTTCATCATGTAGAAAGTGATTGACTTATTCTTTGTAAATGTATCAGAACTCAGACCAGTGAATGAGAGGGATGGGGAGAAAACTTTGGCTTAATGTAAGAAAAAGATCTAATATTTAGAATCATCCAAAAATTAAACATACTTCCTAATAAGGCAGTAAATTGTTTTACAAACATGTTGTCAAACAAGGCTGTTTTTCTAGAGGGGATTTCTTCCCAAGTTATGTCAGAGAAATGATCTCTAAATCAATCAATTTTCTGATTTTTGGGGACTATGGATTTCAACTTTGGATTCATGAAAGACTGACCAGTTCTATACCTATAAGATTGTGGCCCCTTAGATAATGCTTATGTATCAGATGCTAAAGAAGAATCATTCTGACACCTGGTGAAATGGTAAGGAAGACTTCAAGACTGTTGCAATATTGCAATAGGGGAGAGAGATGTGCTAAACTCCAAATACAACAAAGACGGCTGGCGGGTTTCGGCCAACCAGCCGAGGGAGGGAGCTGGTGGACAGAAAATCACTAAGAGGAGACATCAAGGGGAAGGGGATTCCACAGGTAAACTTTAAATCCTGGCTCTGCCCGTGTGTGGCCTTGAAGGGATTATTTAACCCCTCTAAGCCTCAGTTTCCACTTGTACAAAATGAGGCCACTAATAATATTTGCTTTGTTGGCTTGATATAGAGCTAAGATGAGAAAATATCTGTAAATCCTCAGGCTAATGACATAAAATAAAAGTTTTATTTTTTCATTGTGAAATAATAGAAAGATTCAGAATTCAGTGGTTATGCTACAGGAAAAGGACTGCACGTATTGCTTAGAGTAGAAAACATCAGATACGTATTTTATTCTTTATGTTCTTTATGTTTCTCATCAGCAGGACAAAATCTTGTTAGCTTAGCTGTGGATGGGGCATTCCTCTATTGGATTTCCACAGCAAAGGACAGCACACAGATTTATCAAGCACAGAAAAGCAATGGGGCCATCCTCTCTCATGTGGAGGCCTTAAGGAGTAAGCATATCTTGGTTTACAGTTCAGTTCTACAGCCTTTTCCGGGTAAGAAAGTCACATTCTTAATCAATTTGTTTTCCCAGTTTAGAGTCAGAAAAATCTCATAATATCTCCTTCTCCAGCGCTGTCCCTCACCTATTTTGTTGTGTTCTCAGCATTGCTCCAGACGGTCAGGATTTGGTGCACACTGTGCTTGCATTTGCCCCGGGTCACACTTTATCTCTAGGTGTATATGTGGCTTGGGCTGTGGCAGGCCACTTCAGACATGGGAGACCCTTGTCCTGTCATTCTTTCTCCGTCCTCCTTTTCTTCTTAATCCCATAATTTCCCCTCTTTCTGTCTTTTTCCTCTGATGATATTTCAGACTCCCAGTGGTGTTAAAAAGCACTGCATAAAAATTCAGATCTTTTTCATTGTAAAAATGCCTTTTTTATCAGAGTATTATGTATGTCAACCATTTATTTATTTATTTTTTATTTTTTGTCTTTTTGCCATTTCTTGGGCCCCTCCCGTGGCATATGGAGATTGCCAGCCACAGCAGTGTGGGATCAGAGCCGCGTCTGCGACCTACACCACAGCTCACGGCAATGCCGGATCCTTAACCCAACGCCAGGGATCGAATTTGTAACCTCATGGTTCCTAGTCGGATTCGTTTACCACTGAGCCACGACGGGAACTCCATGTATGGCAACCATTTAACATGTGTACATTTGTGCTACCATTTTTATTCCTTCTATCTTTTTTGTTTTATGTGTTACTCATGAAGTTTTTTTTTAGTGTTGTGCCCCTAACTACTTTCTCCACAAACCCTCTGGATTTTATTGTATAATTTTATATAATGCAGTGACTTTTAGGAATGTATGTATCATATTATGGTAGAACTGACTATATCTTTTTTGCTATAAAAAGAGTTTGAAATATAAAAACCAATCAACCCAAAACAAAAACAGCACTACCATAGCCTCATGGATGACATTCAAACCTAGAGTGGTTTCTGAGTTTTTTCCTCAAGTGCTCTCTTTCATTAAAGTCATAATGTCATTCTAAGTTAAGTATAGTTCCCTCTTAGAGAGAGAAAGAAATGAATAGAACAAACTCTCTTTGATTAAATGTGTTCGGTTATAAAATACATTATGAAAAAAAGAATTTAAAAATAAGCAGAGAGTATCTTTCGGTAAAACAATTCACTGAAGAGATTTAAAAGGTCCACGCACTATCTGTTTGAAATTGAATACATATGCGTGTCCCTAAAAATAAAAGTCCTAAATATAGCATCATTTTTAATAATTGGAATTCATTAAAAATATGATTGATATAATGCTCTCATTACTTTCTTCAAGATAAAAAAAGACCAACTTATTTTGCTACGGTCTAGGTATGTTAGTAAGGGGTACTTTAGCTCCATCTGCCGGAAATTTTGAGAATTACCAGTTACTTTGCTTTCTATTTCTGAGGCACTTAACATCTTCAAAATGTAGAAGAAAAAAACAAACGAAAAAACCAAAACTGTGTTCCTGTTTTGAACAAATTTTAAACACTCTTATATATCACACCTTATCAATTAAATAGAACTAAAAGATGTTATTACCCTTGATGTTAGATAAATCTGCTGTTTCTCTTGTGTGATATGTTTAATCTTTTTCATTATTATTTTAGATAGAGCATATCTGTCTCTAGCTTCAGATATTTCAGAGCCAACTATACTCAACACCACTAACACCAGCCTCACAATCAGACTTCCACCTGCCAGGACAAATCTCACGTGGGATGGCATCACCAGCCCCACTCCTACATACCTGGTTTATTACAAAGAAGTCGGTGGCAAGAAAAACAGCTCTAGACTGAAAGATAGAATGCTGGTAAGATTGGAGCCGATTGTCTTTGTCTTTTCACAGGATGCCCTTTTTTGACTATAAAATTCTCAGCCACTGTATTTTCTGTATTATGTTCTGAAACACGCTCTTGTGCAAACCTTTACAGCTGATTTATCAAAACATCCTGTATTCTAGTCCTCTTGTCTAGAGTAAGTTAAGCTTCAAGGAAGTGTATTAACTCTAACCAGTCAATAGATTGCCTTATAGTAACTGTTTACTGAGTGTCTTGAAAGATCCAAGTTTGCTGCCCTCTGCGATTATCTAATTATCCCCAGGAAGTGATATAAACAGTTTTTGTGGCCTCTCCGACATACTGAGGGGGTAAGAAGTGAATTAGACAGGACATTATTGTATACCTCTCCTCTGCAGCATATAGCTAATATAGAAATTGTACAATGTATTTTGTTTATTTTCTATATGTTGTGAAGTGTCCTATTATGCAGGGACTATGTCTGTTTTTATTCATCATTGTTTTCCTAGCATCTAGCACAGTTCTTAGCACCCTTGTGTAGGTATTCACTAGATATTTCTTTAATGAATGAATGGACACAACTCATTCCATTATTAGCACTGGTGTTCCAGTTGTTCTTGTGATGAGATCATATGTATCCAGTACATTTCTTTGTGCTTATTATTTAATCAAGTTAAGAGGTGAAATTGACTCTCATCTTTTGGACATTAAGTACTATATATTTTTCTAGGAAGTACACCTGGTTCTTGTTACTTCCTTTAACTATTTTTTTTGAAAAAGATATTTATTTATTTATTTTAAAATTTTGTCCATTTTAACCTTTATTTACACATTTCTAAGGGGAGTTGTTTCAGAGACAGATTGGGTCATTTGGCTGACCAAGATAGGGCTGCTGCATTGGACATTTCTCTTAATAGAGCTAACCTATCTTACTGTCTTCACACTGATTAATATAGTCAAAGGCAGTGAGTGGTTCTCAACCTTGGCACATTGAAGCTTTTAAAATATCTGAGCGCATGCTTCCCGTCAGACCAGTACAATCAGAATCTCTGAGGGTGGGACCCAGGCATCAGTATTTTCTTAAAATGTCCCAGATGATTCCAAAGTTGAGAACCACTGGTCTAAGGAAAGCGTTTTTAGTTTCTTAAACTTTATTTCTAAGAATGATCGATGTAGCTTCATCTTTTATCATGTTCACTTATGTCACATCGTTATAATACTTTCTTGTGAATTTCTAATGTGCTGCTAATGAGATAGTATCTTCCTCTGGGAATTTTGCTTTCTACGTGAAATGACTATGTCACAGAATTGACTGAGGGTTGCCAATCATTTGGCATTTATTCCTGGAGACATTAAACTACTCAGGTCTGGGCAGACTAGGACAGTGAACATTGTCACTCATGATGCAAGACTGAAAAATTAATTAACTTTTTGAGTATTTTAGTTTTTTTCTCTCTTTAATTAAATTCTCATTTGTGCAAAAAATAAGAATCAGACATTGATTTTTTTAAAATTAATTACAGGAATTTCAGGAGAGTATAGCCCTTATTGAAGGTTTACAACCATTTTCAACATATATGATACAGATAGCTGTAAAGAATTATTATTCAGATCCTTTGGAACAATTACCTCTGGGAAAAGAGATCTGGGGAAAAACTAAAAGTGGAGGTGAGTTATGGGTGTGGTGTGGGTTTCTAGAGCGGAATTTTGCAATACTTGTGATGTGTATGCCTCCATTAGTTTTTATCTGGATGCTAAGTAATCTTTATGTGAGATTTTAAAGCTTAAAAGAAAAATGTACTTGTGGAATAGTCTGATGGCATAATCCTTATCCTAACACCAGAAGATGATGGATAATATCCCACCAAAATGAAAAAGCAACCATAAGGCAAAACATGATCACTTCTGGGTGACTGGAAACACATTCTTTGGATTCACCACAGAGTGTCACTCTCTTCCTGTGTGTTTATCAGTCTCTGTCCATGTGGTGAGACCTAGGAAAGCCAAGTCTTTTCTCTTTGAGAATTTTACCGTGGCGACTGAGATGTAAAGTAATATAACATCATTGCCTTAAAGAAAATGGATCTAGAATCTATACAGGTGTTTTAAGAGGTGGCGGTTATTATGAGTGGATGTCATTTCTTTCACAGGTTGCTGATGGCATTCACAAAACTCACCTGAATTGGGTTACTCATCATCATTGGCCATATCCTTGAGCTGGAGTCAGAGAATGATTCAGTTATTAGGCAAAAATAAGCAAGAGCCTTTCAGGCAGTCTGTTAACTTAGTGTTACATAAGAGGCTGGCTTTCCTTCAGAACATCTGTCATTCATTCTGCTCACATGATATGCTTATTCCTCAACCAAGACTCCATTACTTCTTTCCATCTTTCAGTGCTGTTGCAACATCACTTATTGTGCGTTGCTATTTATTTCAGTACCAGAGGCAGTTGAGCTCATTAACACAACTGTGCAGTCAGACACCAGCCTTGTTATATCCTGGAGAGAATCTCACAAGCCAAACGGACCTAAAGAGTTGGTCCGCTATCAGGTGGCAATCTCGCACCTGGCTTCAGTTCCCGAGACTCCACTCAGGCCAAGTGAATATCCAAATGGAAGGCTCTCTCTCCTTGTTACTAGACTGTCTGGTGGAAAACTTTATGTGTTAAAGGTACGGTGAGTGTATTGGGTACTTTCACTGCCATTCTCAAGTGCAAGGTTCAAGAAAGGTTAAGCAGTTTTTTTTGTTTGTTTGTTTGTTTGTTTGTTTTTAACAAAAAGATTCTGGCCTGCCATGCTGAGGAAATGTGGTGTGCAGAGAGTCAGCCTGTCACTGTTGAAACGTTTGACACACCAAAGAAACCTTATGCCTTGGCTCCAGAGAACACGAGTTTGCAACTAGGTTGGAAGGCTCCATCTAATGTTAACCTCATCAGCTTCTGGTTTGAACTCCAAAAGGTACATCTCACCATACACTTATTTTTTTTTAAATGGATGCACCCAAGGCAAATGGAAGATCCCAGGCTAGGGTTCGAATCAGAGCTGCAGCTAAGGCCACAGTCATAGGCACAGCAACACCAGATCTGAGCCACATCTACAACCTACACTGCACCTTGTGGCAACACCAGATCCTTAACCCACTGAGTGAGGCCAGGGATTGGACCTGCAACCTCACGGACACTATGTCGGGTTCTTAACCCGCTAAGCCATTAATGGAAACTCCTCACCATACACTTTTAATGCAAATCTTTGTTTTATGCTATAGAATAAATCAGAAGGCCTTTAAAAAAATATCTCTAGGGCATTCAGTTGTATAAATGAGCAATATAGTTGTCAGCACTCATCAATTCAGGTTTTCCAGATAGAAGCAGTAAGCCATCTAGACTAATTTCTGATGGAAAAAATTCTCGGAGAGATTAAATTGCTCTTAAAAGTTTCCATAAGTAGGGTATAAGTTATGGCTCACTGGTTTCATAATGTTTTACTTACTTTAGATGTTATCAGCTTGGTCCTCTAGTTTAAAGTCCATAACAATTTGGTGTTTTCTATGAAAAAAAATGAAAGAAGCGAATAAATATAAACTTAGTATTGTTTAGAAATGTTCTTTCAACCATTTAAAAGTAATATAGCAACAGGAGAGAAATAAAATATAAAGCCAGTTTATCCTATACTAGTTTGATATTGATCGTAAACTTTAAATGGTTATTCATCCAAAAATCTTTATGGTTTAACCATTGTAAAAATACCTATTAAATTTATGCATCAATTAATCAATTCATTTCCAGGAAAGTCTACATTGATTTTTATACTGATACACATAATAGACTATTAAGTTTTTATAATTGTGATATTTCCTTTTTCACTATTATATATTTGCATATACACATTTGTAAAGATTGGTTGGGAGTGTTTTGTCCAGAGGGAACTTAAAAAAAAAATCAGTATAGTCCTGCCTTCACATTTCTTTAAAACTGAAGTTGCTCTCCAGGATGTTTTAAAATATTTTTGGTAATCTTTTTGGTTTTTTTTTTTTTTTTTTAGGGCCGCACCCGAGGCACATGGAGGTTCTCAGGCTAGGGGTCGAATTGGAGCTACAGCTGCTTGCCTACACCTCAGCCACAGCAATGCGGGATCTGAGTTTCGTCTGCCTCCTACACCACAGCTCACGGCAATGCCAGATCCTTAACCCACTGAGCGAGGCCAGGGATCGAACCTGCGTCCTCATGGCTGCTAGTCGGGTTCGTTAATCACTGAGCCATGATGGGAACTCCTATTTTTGGTAATCTTGTACTTTTTAGATAAAAACTATGACAAATACAAAACAGTGAATACTGAGTTAAGTCCAAAAGTTTAATTGGACTTTTCCCATTGAGCATGTTTATGAAGATTTGTTGCCAATTTGAAAAATGGTCATTTCATAAAAAATTAAGTTTTAAATAGGAGAAAGTGAAGGATCATCTCTTTTTGGACATCCATTTAAGTCAGCCTGATGCAGTTCAGTGTGAAGTCAAGGGGAAGGATGCAAAGATTTTTTCCAGATCAAAGAAGTGAAATGAGGACGGACCTTAGAGGTGATGACTCTAGCCTCTCATTTTACTGACGAGAAGCTAGAGACCCAGACAGGCGCCTTGATGAGTCACATATCCCCAGTCAGGCAGAGGAGCCTCGGGGCCTGACTCATCACTATGGCAGGCTGCTTGGTCCATCCATGTAAGGAACATGTCTCATTGTCACCCACCCCACTTCTCAAAGTTTGGGAGAGGGACAGCAGACAGGGACTACCTAGTTCAGTCCTCATGACTTTTTTTTTTTTCTCTTCTTTTCTTTTTCTTTTAAATTATTATTTCCTCAATACAGTTTTTTTTTCTACTGTATAGCATGGTGACCCAGTTACACATACATGTATACATTCTTTTTTCTCACATTATCATGCTCCATCATAAGTGACCAGACATAGTTCCCAGTGCTACACAGTAGGATCTCATTGCTAATCCATTCCAAAGGCAATAGACTGCATCTGTTAACCCCAAGCACCCCATCCACCCCACTCCCTCCCCCTTGGCAACCCCAAGTCTATTCTCCAGGTCCATGATTTTCTTTTCTGTGGAAAAGAAAAGAAATGTTCATCTGTGCCATATATTAGATTCCAGAGAGAACTGATATCATATGGTATTTGTCTTTGTCAGTTTCTGACTTACTTCACTCAGTATGAGAGTCTCTAGTTCCATCCATGTTGCTGCAAATGCCATTATTTTGTTCTTTTTTACGGCTGAGTAGTATTCCGTTGTGTATATATACCACATCTTCCCAATCCAATCATCTGTCAGTGGACATTTGGGTTGTTTCCATGTCTTGGCCGTTGTGAACAGAGCTGCAATGAACATGCAGGTGCACGTGTCTTTTTCAAGGGAAGTTGTGTCTGGATATATGCCCAAGAGTGGGATTGCTGGGTCATATGGTAGTTCTATGTATAGTTTCCTAAGGTACCTCCATACTGTTCTCCACAGTGGTGGTACCAGCTTCCATTCCCGCCAACCGTGCAGGAGGCTTCTCTTTTCTCCACACCCCCTTGGGCATTTGTTCTTTGTGGACTTATTAATGATGGCCATTCTGACCGGTGTGAGGTGGTATCTCATGGTAGTTTTGATTTCCATTTCTCTAGTAATCAGGGATGTTGAGCATTTTTTCATGTGCTTGTTGGCCATCTGTACATCTGCCTTGGAGAACTGTCTATTCGGGTGTTTTGCTCATTTTTTCAATGGGGCTGTTGGCTTTTTTGCTGTCGAGTTGTATAAGCTGTTTGTATATTTTAGAGCCTAAGCCCTTGTCAGTTGCATCATTTGAAAGTATTTTGTCCCATTCTGTAAGTTGTCTTTTTGTTTTCTTTGTGGTTTCCTTTGCTGTGCAAAAGCTCGTCAGCTGGATGAGGTCCCATCGGTTTATTTTTGCTGTTATTTTCTGTTGCTTTGGGAGACTGACCTGAGAAAACATTTGTAAGGTTGATGTCAGAGCATGTTTTGCCTGTGTTCTCTTCCAGGAGCTTGATGGTGTCTTGTCTTATATTTAAGTCTTTCAGCCAGTTTGAGTTTATTTTGGTGCATGGTGTGAGGGGGTGTGTTCTAGTTTCATTGATTTGCATGCAGCTGTCCAGGTTTCCCAGCAATACTTGCTGCAAAGACTGTTTTTTTTCCCCCACTTTGTGTTCTTGCCTCCTTTGTCAAAGATTAATTGACCATAGGTGTCTGGGTTTATTTCTGGGTTCTCTATTCTGTTCCATTGGTCTGTCTGTCTGTCTGTTTTGGTACCAGTAGCACACTGTCTTGATGACTGTGGCTTTGTAATATTGCCTGAAGTCTGGGAGAGCGATGCCTCCTGCTTGGTTTTTGTTCCTCAGAATTGCTTTGGCAATTCTGGGTCTTTTGTGGTTCCATATAAATTTTTGGATTGTTTGTTCTAGTTCTGTGAAAAATGTCATGTGTACTTTGATAGGGATTGCATTGAATCTGTCGATTGCTTTGGGTAGCATGGCCATTTT